>NC_089823.1:132831577-133136161 GCF_035046505.1 Tiliqua scincoides | reverse complement strand
CTTTGTTCTCACATAGAAATGCATTAGCTGCAAATGTAGAAGATAAAATGTGCAAGTCTTGTTTATATTTTCAAGGTATGAGACAGCCCAATTATCATGCTGGGAGAGCCTAATTATAGCGAGGGGCCGCATTCGGCCCACGGGCCTTATGTTTGACGCCCCTGCTCTACGCTCTTGTGTAATACCAAATTATTTGTAACAACATTGCTTCCTTTCATTGATGAGCTTCAAGCAGTCTATATCCGTCTGAATGTGAATTTTGAAAGCAGAGGCAGATATGATTTCAGTTTTTGCTTCCAGTTGTGATATGGTTAGGAGGCACTTGCAGATCATCTAGTCCTGTTCCTTGCTTAAGGGAGAATTCCCTGTATGTCAACACAGGTAATTTAAATTGCAGGTGTGTACCACTTAACGACAGGGATATGTTTTCTAATCCCTGTTATGTGATTAGGTCATAAAGTGAACATGCAGTCAAATCTATTGCCTTTGTTGTGTAAACAAACACCCTGCCAGACACTAACTGGCTGCATAGGTTATTGGAGTTAGATTGCCTCTTCTTTGCATTAAGAGCCTCTCTGTTGTGTAAACAGACCATCTGCTGCAGGCTATGGGAGATTGGATTGCCTCATTAAGAACATCTCTATTGTGCTTTGACCACATATATGCGGTCATATATATGGTCATATATGCGGTCTGTTGTGAATGGTTGTTAAGTGGCGCATGCCTGTAGTTGGAAATAAAGAGAATGTAGTGAAACAAGTTCTTCAGACAACTGCTGCCTTTCTCTTGTACATCAGTGTCTATCTCTGTATTGCAATCCTATATGTACTTTCTTGGGAGTAAGTCCCACTGAATTCAATGGGACTTACTCCAAGTAGACATGCATAGGATTGTGCTCTAAGCTTCTGTTTGTTGACAGAAATAAATGGGATCTTTGTTTATGAAAACATAATCTTGTACATTATGCTTGGGTATCCATCCAGTATTTCTGTGCTATTGGACAAGTCTGCTACTGTGCCAGTAGCATTCTTGCATTTCCAGCATTGAAAGTGTCTGTTACTTTGTTTAATCTAATCCAGTAGTTCTCAAACTTTTAGCACTGGAGCCCACTTTCTAGAATGAGAACCTGTCAGGACCCACTGGAAGTGATGTCATGACCGGAAGTGACATCATCAAGTGGGAAATTTTTTCACAATCCTAGGCTGCAATCCTACCCACACTTATCCAGGAGTAAGCCCCATTGGCTATCATTATTAAAAGCTTCTACATACTAGCCTGTTAAAAGTACAAATCTGTAACATTTCCCCAAATGTCACGTACCATGGTAGCATCAAGTCTAATACATTAAAAATAAAATATTGAAATGAATGGGGGCCCACCTGAAATTGGCTTGCGATTGACCTAGTGGGTCCCCACCCACAGTTTGAGAAACAATATCTAACCTATAGCATATGTTATATCATGATGTCATTACTTTGTAATAATTCCATGAAGCTGGTACAAAGTGAGAAGCTGTTACCATTGTTCCAAATGGCCTCCTATGTATCACAGTTTAATTTAAACGCACATAAGCCCCAATAGCTCTTTGTGGATAGATCAAAGTTTCAATTGCGACTTTTTTAATTACTTGAAAGAAAAAACCCACCACAACTGAGGGCTGAAATATATAGGGAGGGGGAAAGAGAAAAACATTGAAATCAGTTTTTTGGAAATAACATCACAGGACCCAATCCTATCCAGTTTTCCAGAGCTGGTGCTGGTGTGCCAGTGGGGTGTGTGCTACATCCTGTGGTGGAGGGGCAGTCACTGCGGGCTTCTCAAGGTATGGGGACATGTATTCCCTTACTACAGGGCTGCATTGTAGCTACACTGGAGCTGGAAAGTTGGATAGGATTGGGCCCACAGTTGTTCAAACATATGGGAACAGAAAAGAGCAATTTCAGAAAAAGAGCTTGTGTGAAAGCATGGACAATATTAAAAAGCCATTTCTGCCCAACGTTGCATATATGCAACAGGGACCAAATGTGCACACCTGTGGGCCAGGCAAAAATGGGTTAAAAGCCATTTCTGCCCAATGTTGCATATAAGCAACAGGGATAAAATGTGTCTTCCTCTGGGCTGGGCAGAATTTTAAGCATTTCTTCTTTGCAGGGCCTATCTGTTTTGTTGAACCCAACTAGAAAAGTGAGTAAATGCCCTTCGACTAGCCTCTCAGTCCCACTTTCATTGGTTTTTGTCTTCTGGCTCTGTCAAAGGTCTCTAAACACATTGTTTAACAGACATTGTTTACGCAACCTTCCCCTATCTTGTCTTTCCTTCTATCATTTTTTGTCTTGTATATTCTCAGTTTAGTAGGGAATATGGGACAAAGTTATTACTTTGTTAAAGAAGTGGGACCAGTGTATGTCTTGAGGGTCGTAAGAGGAAGGAGGACTAGGGGCCCAATTCTGTTCAGTTAACCAGCACCAATGCAGACTCAAGGTCTGCACATTTCCTTACACTGAGGAGGCCTTCCATTATTCCCCCTCCCCATGGCAGGATGCAGCACATGCCCCCTTGGCATGGTTGCATCAGCCTTGGAAAGCTGAACAGGATTGGGCCCTAAGGCAGTTTGGTTTTTTATCTGATTAAGGGCACAATACTAATCAGGTCTACTCTGAAGTAAGTCCCATTTTGTTCAATAGGGCTTACTCTCACGAAAGTGTGGTTAGGATTGCAGCCTAAAACACTGTGTAATTAATGTTGATAACCCAATGAAGTGGTTAATAATTAAACAGATCAATCAATATTTAAAAACAAGTCCCTTTTACTGATAATGCATTCTTTATATACCTAACTGCTAGGATCCAACACTCCTTTACATAGTTACCTTGTTTCTTTTCCCCTGTTTTGGGGTTAGGTGTCATTTTTACTAATGCATTACCAGATCTGCTGAAGTGATCAGGCAGGATGAACAGGGAGGGTTAATAATGCATCTCTGATGGAGGGGATGTTGCAAGTGACATTAGAACAGGCTGTGAGGTGTCCTTTTCTGAAGAAATCCTTCCTGGATGCTCAGGTGGCAGTGGTAGCCTGGGGAACCTTTGTCCAGCTTGGCCTTGTTCGTAATTTGCAGGCATATGTGAGTCAATTGTGGTTGGTGAGTCAAGTGTGGTCGGTCTGTGGAACTCCTTGCTGCAGGATGTGGTGCCGGCATCTGGCCTGGATGCCTTTAAAAGGGGTTTGGACAAGTTTCTGGAGGAAAAATCCATTACAGGTTACAAGCCATGATGTGTATGTGCAACCTCCTGATTTTAGAAATGGGCTATGTCAGATGCATTAATATATGTAATAAAAAATGAAAGCATAAACATGGGAAGAAAATACAAGAAGCCAAAGAAGCTTCTTGTGAAGAAGTGAATAGCCAGCTAAAATAAGCTGGAATTGTAGCTAAGAGGAAGCTGCATTGACTGTAAGTCAATAGCTTTAAGTATAGCTGTAAGTATAATACAGTGGTTATAACAGTGATCTGGGACTGTTCACTGGATCAGGCATAAAGCTTTGAGTTCATCCCTGCTCAGCCATAAAGCTTAATAAAACTTTATGTGACTTTGAGCCAGTCACCATCTCTCCATCTAATCTACCTCCCAGGGTGGTTGTGAGAATGTATATGGAGAGAGAGGGGCTATCTGTACTGTCCTGAGCTCTTAGGAAGGGTATTCTAGAAAATATAACATTTTTTAATGAAAGCTTGAGGGTAGAAGAAGGAAAATAAAGACTTCTCTACCTCCACCAGACTTGCCTGCATATTTGATTGGGTTGCAGAAAAGGGTTGAAAATTGGGGAGTGTCAGAGAAAAGAACTGCCTTTGCCTGGAGCACAGTAGGTTAATGGTAGGGGAGGTTTGGCCTGTGCTTTCAGCCATTCAGAGTTTCTTTGGTCCTGTTAACAAAGAGTGCTTCATCTGAGATCATGACAAATCTGGATCTGGATCCAAATAAAAGATCTGGATCAAGGGATCAAGGGATCTTGCTACTCTCCCACCCTGGCTTTCCAGAACAGAACTGCCAGCATTGATATTCCAGCCAGTAACCCTTCTGGTGAAAAATTCATAGAGAGAGGCTGAGAGCAGATGATTTGATCCCTTGTGGTTTCCATAAGGAGAGAGTTAATTTGTTCAGGTTTGTCTTGTGCTGTTAGATTACTAAGGACCTCACCCAGTCAAGGTGAAAAAACTGGCTTGTCAATGCAGATAGCATCCAAGGTAATTATGGGAATCTGATGATGAAAGAAAGGTATGTGAACAATGTATAGGAGTAGCATCCAGGCAGATCTTCTAAATTAATGAGTTTGTCTACAGGAGTGGATCTAATAATGCAGCTTATGCACACTGTTTTGGCAGTTTTTGCATACATGGCAAGTGGAGCTTGTTTGGTCACATATGTGGGACTGATAAATTCCCCTCGCCCTTTCCACCAATTGCTACTGAAAATGACAATGGACTTTTTCCTCAAACAGATAACACTAAGGGAATATGCAGAGCAGGGGAGGGGCTTTTTATTTTGTTCAGCTGCTATCTTGATGAGAATATTGGCTATATCATCTGATAAAGCTTGCAGGATTCTGAGATTTTCCCCAAAGAAGTGTGTTTTTTAAAAAAATCTATATACTTTTAAAAGCTAAAAGATTCTGTTCAAGTCTTGGTCTAGGTGCCTTCCAGAGGGTGAAATGCTGGGATTTACTGCTTAAGAGTTAGAGAGGTAGCAGCAAAAGCATCTAGTAGTAACTTAAAGATGAAAAAAATTTACTTAGCCTAAGCTTTAATGACAGCTTGTGCCAAAATAAAGTTAGTAGTCTTTAAGGTACTACAGGTTGAGTCTCATTATTCTGTTCCCAGAACTCATGTGGATAGCAAAAAACACACTAAAGCAAATCAATTTAAAAAACAAAGTCCCTTTGCTCAGGTGATTGAAAAACAGCCTTGCTGACCTTTTGAAATGCACACAGAGGCAATCAGTCTCTCTCCAGGCACTTAGGCTTCACTAGGAGGCAGCAATCCCCCCCTTTCACCAGGAACTGCAGTGAGGGGGAAAGAATGGGGGTGATAATCACTGCCATATAGCTTCCTTCTCCTGCTCAAGGGGAAGGAAGGGGTTTGCCTTGTGCCTGGAGAGAAAATGATTGATGGATTGTCAGCCAGCTGCCCTCTCTTGCACTAATGAGGTTATTATTAAAGGATTGTTTTCCTTTAATTTAAAGGGCCGTTCTCTTCATGCTGAGATAGAAAAATCTGTGGATAATTAGGTTATACCTATAATCACATGCATGACTGTCTACAACAGTAAAAAGCAGTTTTTAAAACTGTGATTTTAAAGGGATGCATTTTTCCCTTTCTCCAGGGATCAACACGTTCCTTCTCATTTGCAGTGGTCATTTGTATTGAGTTAAATCTGTGTGTCTCTTTAGTTGCACTAAAGAGGCTCCAGGTACTTGCAGAGAGCGTCTATCCAGAATCACAGTGCGGATTCCGAGCCAGCAGGTCCACCACTGATATGGTATTCTCCCTTAGACAACTGCAGGAGAAATGCAGGGAACAACATCAGCCACTCTTTATAGCCTTCATAGATCTCATGAAGGCTTTCGACCTGGTCAGCAGGGACGGCCTCTTCAAGATTCTCCCCAAGATCGGATGTCCACCCAGGCTCCTCAGCATCATCAGATCCTTCCACAAGGACATGAAGGGCACTGTTGTCTTCGATGGCTCCACATCAGACCCCTTCGACATCTGAAGTGGTGTGAAGCAGGGCTGTGTTCTTGCACCAACCTTGTTTGGGATTTTCTTCGCTGTCCTGCTGAAGCAGGCCTTTGGAACTGCAACAGAAGGCATCTATCTCCGGACCAGATCAGATGGAAAGCTCTTCAACCTCTCCAGACTGAGAGCAAAGTCCAAAGTCCAGCTGAAATGTCTTCATGACTTCCTCTTTGCCGACGACGCAGCTGTCACTACCCACTCTGCCAAAGATCTCCAGCAGCTCATGGATCATTTTAGCAAGGCCTGCCAAGATTTTGGACTGACGATCAGCCTGAAGAAAACACAGGTCATGGTTCAGGATGTGGACTCACCTCCCTGCATTACAATCTCTGCGCATGAACTGGAGGTTGTCCATGACTTTGTGTACCTTGGCTCAACGATCTCCGACACTCTTATCTCTTGATACTTAGCTAAACAAACGCATCGGTAAAGCAGCTACCACGTTTTCCAGACTCACAAAGAGAGTCTGGTCCAACAAGAAGCTGACGAAACATACCAAGTTCCAGGTCTACAGAGCTTGCATCCTGAGTACACTTCTGTACTGCAGCGAGTCATGAACTCTCCGCTCACAACAGGAGAGGAAACTGAACGCTTTCCACATGTGCTGCCTCCGACGCATTCTCGGCATCACCTGGCAGGACAAAGTTCCTAACACAGTCCTGGAACGTGCTGGAATCCCTAGCATGTATGCACTTCTGAAACAGAGACGCCTGCGTTGGCTCGGTCATGTCGTGAGAATGGATGATGGCCGGATCCCAAAGGATCTCCTCTATGGAGAACTTGTGCAAGGAAAGCGCCCTACAGGTAGACCACAGCTGCGATACAAGGACATCTGCAAGAGGGATCTGAAGGCCTTAGGAGTGGACCTCAACAAGTGGGAAACCCTGGCCTCTGAGCGGCCCGCTTGGAGGCAGGCTGTGCAACATGGCCTTTCCCAGTTTGAAGAGACACTTGGCCAACAGTCTGAGGCAAAGAGGCAAAGAAGGAAGGCCCATAGCCAGGGAGACAGACCAAGGACAGACTGCACTTGCTCCCGGTGTGGAAGGGATTGTCACTCCCGGATTGGCCTTTTCAGCCACACTAGACGCTGTGCCAGAACCACCTTTCAGAGCACGATACCATAGTCTTCCGAGACTGAAGGTTGCCAATACAAATCTGTGTGTGACAAGGCTGGACCTGTTTAAGACTCTTCAGGCACAATCCTAACCAGGTCTACTCAGAAGTAAGTCCTATTGTGTTCAATGGGACTTACTCCCAGAAAAGTGAGGTTAGGATTGCAGCCTTCATTACTTACGCTCACCAGTGCCTCCAAGCATCTTCACATTGGCTTCTCCAACTTGTCTTATTGATCACATACCTTTGTGTCCATTGGATTTTTTCGTCTTTATCTTGCAAGGAACTAACACTATATTAAAGCAGGAAGGACTGCAATCCCATGTGTGAATGTCAGCATTTTTAAAAATTTTATTTTACAGCAGCACTCTGTTTTGGTACAAACTCCATGTCCATGAAAAGAGAATGATTACACAAGCTAATACACATTTTGCTGTCTTAAAAGTTAGACTTATTCCTGGGTATGTTTGGGGTGCTGATTCCAAAAACGGCATCAGTTTTGCCCTATCAAGTCTAGTTTTTGAGATAGTACATAGCCTTGTTAGTGAATGGCTCAAGCAACTTCCTCATGAGGAAACCTATGCAATGGCATCCTCACAAGGAAACTATATGTGATAGAGCAAAAATGATGCCATTTTTTGGAATCAGCACCCCAAATTCATATAAAACCCCCATAAATTTTTTTTTGGGGGGGGGAAGTTTGTTGTCCCTCAATTTTGCAGGCCTGTGTTAGGAGTTGTGCCAGTTTCTGCTGTGTGTCTTCGGATGCACATTTGGCATAGGATAAAAAAGTTCAGGCTGTTGTAGAGGTGGTACGATGACTTCTCTAGCTTTGTGGCAGCTCCTCACTTTACAGTTTCTAGGCCTCTGCTCATACAGAAAAGAATTCAGGGTGAAGAAAGGAGTTGCAGCAATGAGTTTGTCTACTGATTCCAGGCTGTTGTTATCCTGTGCTGCAAATGGGAAAGGCTTTTGGTTCAGAGCTGTGTAAACTCACTACTAAGGTCCCATCCCTAAGCCAGCAGGCCAAGCTCAGGTCCAGGACTTCAGCAAATCTAAGAGCTGTCCCAGAGCAGTTCCTTGAAGGCTGTGAGCCCAGGTAACTCAAGCGGGGTGGGGGGGGGAGCAGGCTATTATAGCATATGAAAGTTTGGGGTCCAGGACAGCTGCCCCAGTTACCCTACCCAAGAAATGGCTCTGGCTGACATATGGATCCTGTTGAGTGACTAGCTGGCTCTTTTCCTTTCTGCTGATGGCTATTGGAACTGGTGCCAAGCCAAACTGCACATGACAGCAACAGCAAGTTCAAATACAAGCAGTTCTAGCATTGGATCTAAAATAGGAGGTGGGTTATGATTCATCGAAGAAGCATGAGGATAGCACTGAACCCCCCTCTCACCATCTTGAGCGCTGCAACCCAATTCCCTCTATGGTATTTTTCTCCCAAGCTGACTTGCTTCTCGTATATAGGGGAAGGATCTTGATGAACCGCAGACATAAGAAGAGTAGCAGTCAGTCAGCATTCCCCCCCCCCCCCCACATATTTGCTTCTTTGGTGCTTTAAATCACACATTCTAATTCCCCAATCTTATTTAGTACAGCAAATAAAACTGAAAAGGATTCCAATATGGAACGAATTCCCAGGATAGCTGAGAAGAAGTATCAGGCTCAGCAGAAGGCAAACTGAGAAACTTGCCCAGGGGCATAGTGTGACAGCTCTCCATTTTCTTTCCCAAGGGCTGCCTCAGAAGATAGTGTATACTTTAGGTCATGTTACATTAATGCTACAATCCTATGTAAATCTACCTGGGAGCAAGTCTGGCCAAACATAGTGGGGCTTATTTGTGAGTAAACATGCATAGTATAACATTAAAACACATCTTTCATATTTTTTATTCTGTTTTTCAGTGTTTAATATTTTACGTGTTTAAAACATCTGTTTTAAAACCATTGGAACCCCCTCCAAAAGTTTGGAATGAAAAGTGCTCAGCCTTTTAAGCCATTTCTGCCCAACGTTGCATTTATAGAACATTAGTTGGCAACCTTCAGTCTCGAAAGACTATGGTATCGCGCTCTGAAAGGTGGTTCTGGAACAGCGTCTAGTGTGGCTGAAAAGGCTGACAGGGCAGTGTGCTTTGTCAATGGTCAAAAACTGATGGTGTGTCTTGACAATTTTAGTGTCTTGAGATGACAAAGGTTGAAAACCACTGTTGTATAGTCTTAATGGGACATGGCTATCGTGATGAACTCCTTCAGTTCAAAATTTACCACTACACTACTGGTCCCACACAGGATTCATGATTGAGATCAGCTATCGTTGGTTGTTTTTTTTATTAACTGTTGATCTTGTTTTAATCAATAGCAGCAAAAACCTTCACTTAATCTTGGTGCTAACTCTGGCTTTGACAATTTCTTGCAGGTAAAGTATAGAAAGCAACCACTAGGTGGCGCCTTTGTAATGCACTTCACAATTAAGCATCCTTAACACATGGGCTTGAAAATACAGGAGGGTCATTGGGCCTCTCAGGATCAAGACTCTGAAACATGGCTGTACAGTTTTGTGATTAAACAGTGCTAGAAGAGTGAATTCCACCCCTCACATATGTTTACTTGCTTGTGAGTTTTTTCAGGAAGATAATGTGGGGATGGATATTTCAAGCAAGTTGAAACCTGTGAAAAATTGTGGGAAGTCTTTGGGACTATAATCAGTGCAGCTCCTTTTAAAATGGCCAGAACCTTTCCAGGCCTTCTGTCACCTGAGATGGGACTTCCAGAAGGATGGCTCAAGTTTTCAGATTGTTTTCTTACTAAGGAAGTCTCCACTGTGTATGCACCTCTCTGAAGATCTCTGAAGCAGCTGGGGAGGGTTCCAATAACTTGCAGTGCAACGTTTACTTAGAAGTGACTTCCACTGTGTTCTATGGGGTTTTCTGCCAGGACATCATCCACAGAACTGTGACCTTATTGTTGCTGGTGCTGATCAGCCAAGCAGCTGCACCAGCATTGCCGCCAGGTTGCTGGAAGCCCTGGGGCAAAATCATGCATGTGGACACCCCACCTCTTGAAGGACACGCCACTGCTATGCAGGGTTCAGGGGTTGGTTTGACCAGGTGGCGCTTCCACTGGCCACGACGTGGTTGTTCTCCACCATCTCTCCTAAGCTGGACATCACTCACTCACTCCTGAAGGGCTTGTCAGTTCCCCTCCTTTTCAGCCTCCCTGCTCCTCCCTCTGAAGCGTGCCACCATCAGCAGTTAACATTCGCAGTTTCTCCTTGCCTCCAGGGTCAACCCAAAACCTCCTAGCACTAGAGATAGCATGCCAGATGCAACTGCTGCCCCCTCTTACCTCCCAGTACACTAAGATGATTGGAAGAGATACTGCTGAGTCTGCTACCACTGTTCTCTAAGGGGTTTGTGCCAGTGTATGGACTCCTTCAGCAGCTGTGCAGTATTGCTACTCGTTTCGATGCTACTTCCGGATGTTTGGCGATGACATCATCACTGAACTTCTTGGTTGCCGATCTCACTGTGTGGAGTTTGGCTGGAAGGTGTGTGGCTATGCTGCTTTGCACCTTAGTGAGAATTCTGGTTGCCGCCACCATCTTGGATATGATTGGTGGCAGAGTTTCCTTGGTTTTGGTCCTATGCTGCTAGAACTTCCTACTTAGGGCTTATTTTTCATTCTGGAAATTCATAAAAAATTGATGGCTCCAGGGGAGCTTCCACAGGTGTCACCCCATTAGTTTGTTGCAGCAAAAACAAGCAGTCTAGTGGCACCTGAAAGGTATACCCATTTATTTAAGCATAAATGTTTGTGGACTACCAATTTCACTTCATGCATTTGATGAAGTGGACCATTAGTCCATGGAAGCCTGTGCTGAAATAAATGTGTTAGGGTGCAATCCTGACCTGCAGATAGACCAGCACTGGCCCAACATTGTCACAAAAGTGCCATAAAGCACTTTCACACTGACACAACTGCACTTCAGTCAGTACCTCCCCACGCCTATGCAGGCCCCATGGAGGATGAGTTTGCGTCAGCTGAGCTTGGCCAATGCAGGAGCATGGGGAGGAAGTGGGAGGCTTTTTGGGGTGGGGGGAGGGTGAGTGGTGGGTGTTCCCAGGGGCAGGTGGGCAGGAAGTGGGAGGCAGAGCCAGAATTCGGCAATTATGCTGGATCCTGACCCCATTCCAGGGTGGCCCAGGGCAGTCCCGGGCTGCTCAGATTTATGCTACCTCTCGTGGTGGTGCAGATTCAAGTAGCCCCACTGAGGCTGCTGTCGCTGGACCTGGGGTATGGGGAAGTGATTTGCCTTGCCCTGGGCTGAGCTGCTTTCAGCCCCAATCCTGCCTTGGATGCAGCTCAGGACTCCTGGCCTGCCTGCTCCAGGGTAGGTAAGGATTGCACGGTTAGTCTTTCGGGTACTGCAAGGCTCTTTGTTTAGTCCTATTCCCCCCCCCCCCATTTTGTATGTTGTTTTTAACTGGGTGGCAAAATGCAGGAGGAAGGGATCAGTTTGCCAAATCAACTCAAGAGTGAGAGAGTGGCTGAGGATCTGAATGGCACACTATACATGTCAAATAGTAAGATTGCATCTTCACACAATATTTGTACGTCTAAACTTGAGAGGCTTGCGTTTGAGTACCGGAAACATTAGGATTAACAGTTACAAATGTAAGAACTGGAAAAATTCAACAACATCAGTATTTCAGCATAGAAGTAGTGAACTGCTAAAACATGGTAATCTTAAGATCTAATGATATCCTGCGGTATAATGCTGTCAAGTGTTCAAATGAAAGAAAAATGAGATGTATTTTAATTCTAGGCTTGAAAAGTGTGGTTGCAATTGTAGCTTACAAGAATCCTAATTTTTTTCACCTTTAGAAAAAGTGATTGAACCTTTACATCCCAGAAAGTGGTTTCATGTTCCTCTTGCAATAAACAGAGACATGCATAAGGTTTGTGAGGCTTTCTTCAGTGCCTGTTTTATTTTTATTATAATCATTTTTAATTGTATTTATTTTGGGAGCTTGAAAGATGGGCTTATTGCAAAGAGAAATCAACAGGATTCTGTCTGCAGATGCTGATGATTAACTCCTGCCTGCCTGCCTGAAAATAAAATCTAACAGGGAATGCAGCTCCAAAAGGGTTTCTGTCCCTCTCCTCCCACATACTCTGCCTATTCACAAACATAGTGAGCCTTTCTCCACTTGAAGGGTCCTGAGATACTGCAGCTGTTTTCGTTGAGGACTCTCAGTCTGCAACCCTAAGCATGCTTACTAAGAAGCAAGCTCCACTGATCACAACTGGACTTCCCTCTGAGTAAACATGCATAGGATTGTGCTGTGTGTGGTTCTCCATTTTTTTCCCTAATGGCTAAACTCAGTGTGTACCCCTTGCAGTCGTATGTTGTAGTGTTCCCAAAGTTGGTGTCTCTGACATCAGAACATCTCTGTTCAGCTTGGACCAGTGTTTCTCTACCAGTGTTATTTAGGATGGTGTCAAGTGGTACTTGCAGAACTCCCAGTGGTCCCAGCAAAGCAATGTGACAAACAGTGGTAGGAGGTTCAGCTCGGCAGTACTTTTTGCACACGCAGGAAAAACCCTCCCATTCACCATGAACCTCTTACCAGAGTTTGTTGCATTGCATCTGGTCTCTCAATCCAGAAGTAATGGGCAATGATATCATTACTAGTTACTTCCAGTGGTACTTCTAGTAGGTGGCCCATGCAAAGTAGTATGGTGAAAGACAAACGTTGAGAAACACTGGCTTAGACCATTCTTGTGACAGAGGGTTGGGGCAAAGCCCTGCACTGGTCCCCCATGACACATTGGCCCCCACACCTTCTTGAGCATTTTCTTCCACCATCAGTGAACAAGGAGAATCTTCAGCCATGGGAGGTGGCTGAAGGAAGAAGGTGGAAGAGAAGCCACTGCCACGTCCCACCCCCACCCATTGGTGGGAACAGAGCCTGAGAAAAATGGGAACTACTGCCACTGCCGATTCCCTCAGTGGTGGCAGCAGCTCCATCTCCTATCCTCTCCACTGACCTCTCAACTTTCTCCCGAAAGCCCCTGCTTCACTGCAGGGAGAAAGGCTAATGGTAAATGGAGAGGACAAGAGGAGAAGGCCAACAGACCTGCACAGCAGCTTCTCCTACCCATCCAGCAATGATGCAACCCAGAATGCCACCTGATGCTGCCTTGGGTCCGCTGCCTCTGCACAATTAGAGAAACCCAAAGCAGCCATTTAGCACACTTCTTGTGCAGTTGCTTTGATTGCGCAAGTGCAGGACTTTTGATTTCAAGGAACCATGCAAATGATAGCCTTCCTTCATTCAAGTAGTTCCTATAAATGAAACCAGAAGTCCTGCACATCTGTGTTTGAAGAAACCACATCAGGAGCAAGGTTAGGAGATCCACTTTCTATTTAGTTTTGCAGATGCAACTGGCACTGATTCACTTTCTGCCCACTAAACTGAATAGAAAGTGGAGTGGAACTACACAGGAACTACTTGAATGGGAGCTACTACTGGGAGTGGTGGCCATGGCCGTGGCCGACTCAGGGTGAAGCTCCCCTCACAATCTGCAGCTGATGCAACTAGTATCACCTGCCCTAATGGATGGGCTGCCCCCTGTAACACCCCCCCCCACCAGCCTGTAGGCATGTCACTTTGGGGCCCTGCAATGATGCCGGGGCCTCTGGGGCACACTTGTAATTGTAATGTAGTAAAAGTCTCTCATCTGACTTGTGCCCCCATAGCTACTAGGAATGTTCAAGGATTGGCTGAGCCAGGTGGGCATGGGGCCCCCTTGACACCAGCCTGGCACATCTCCTGGTCTCTGTCATCCCTGCTTTGACACACCCTTCACTCTTCAACGAGACCAAGCCTTTGCAAATTCTTGTCTACAAAATGCCAAATTCTGCAAAGAGAAAGGAAAAACTGTGTGCCCAAAGGCATTTCACAAGACAGTGTAAACGTGTTAAATAGGCATGCTTCCAAATGCACAAAACCAATGTTTCCAGCACAGAATTCTGGCCCTCCTCCGAGTCCTCCTTGATGGGAGCAGCCACAGAACACACTCACAGGAGAAGCGCCCGGACATCAGTTATGAGTGGAGTCAGCAGCTGCGGCATTTCCCCTGGGTCTCTCTCTGCTTCTTTGCCTGAACGGGCTGCCCGTTCTTAAGTCGTCACAGGAGCAAGTGCAGGCGATCACGTTACAAGCGTGGGACTGAGAATGAGCTCAGAGCCTTCCAAAAAGTTCCTCCTTCCCAAATGGACTTTCAACAAGCAACTGTGTTTACTTTACCAAAAAGACAGTCAAAAGTTTATAACATGAGGAAAACTAAACACATCTTCCTGGAATTTGGTCTGTCTGCCTGGGTGTCACTGACGGGTAAACGGCCAAGTTCTGTGTAGCAGGTGGGGTGGAGGGGGCAGTCTCTCATACTGGTCTGTCCACAGCATACTGGCAAGGGCTCAGGTTGGAGGCTGCTGTCTGCACTGCTGGGTAAGTGAAGCTGGCATGCTGCTTAGCTTTCAACCTCAGGCTAGCCAGGCTGGAGTTGCACGTGTCCCTGTACATGTATGGGCTGGTGGTGGAGGCATAAGGGCAGGTGCCGGATGAGACTGCAGAGTTCAGGCCAGGGCTATTGAGGTTGTTGAGGCTGGAGCCTGGCACACCAGTCACTGTCGAGGGCACCATGGAGGAGGGCATGGGCATGGAGCCAATGGAGCTTGGGGTGGAGAACATGGGCTGCGATGAGAGGGGGCTGACATTCATAGAGTTGAAGAAGGGAAAGGTCTTGGCCGAGAGGGTGCTGGTGGCAAGGCCTTTGGTAGCCCAGTTGTTATATGAATAGCCACTATACATTTCGTCATAAGGCTGCATCAGTCCATTGAACTGGGATCCAAAACTGTTCTTACAGAGTTCTGCCTGTTGGTTCCTTTCTCGCTTCCTCCATTTTGCTCTCCGGTTCTTAAACCAGACCTGCAAGAGAAAAGGAGAAGGGAAGAGTTTCAGTTAGCATCACGAGAAGGGCATATGAGAGGAGGGTGCTTTCAAAGGAGAGCTCTCTGACTTTCAATGGTGAGAATTACAGGTAGATTTCAAAAGGAATTATTGTGATACCAATGGTGCTAAAACTAGAGGATACAGTGGCTTGCATTTTAGTTGAAGCTATCATGTACACAAGGAAGCTAAAACTCTCAGATACCAAGTAGCCTTTAAAATAACTGAGTAAGATCTTAGGTAGAGCTTGCGAATAACCTTGCAATATTATATTATTCTTATGCCATTGTGCAAATGATGGTAAGGTCACATCTGGAGTATTGTGTACAGTTCTGGTTGCCACATCTCAGAAAGATGGAACTGGAAAAGGTGCAGAAGAGAGTGCCAAAATGATTACTGGGCTTTTTCTTACGAGGAAAGGCAATAGCATTTGGGGCTCTTCAGTCTAGGAAAAAGGCCTCTCAGAGGGACATGATTGAGACATACAAAATTATGCAGGGGATGGATAGAGTGGATAGGGGGATACTCTTTGCCCTCTCGCACAACACCAGAACTAGGGGATATTCACTAAAATGATTGGTGGGAGAGTCAGAACAGATTAAAAAACATTTCTTTACCCAGCATGTGATTAATCTGTGGAACTTCTTGCCAGGTTGTAGTGATGGCACTTGGACAGATTTATGGAGGAAAAGTCCATCATAGGTTACAGGTCATGGTGCCTGTAGACAACCTCCTGGTTTTAAAAGTAGGCTACCTCAGAATGCCAGATGCAAGGAAGTGGCAACAGGATACAGTTATCTAGTTGTTTTGGGTGCTTCCTGAGTCAGCTGGTGGGCCCCTGTGAGATACAGGAAGCTGGACAAGATGGGCCCTTGGCATTGGTCTCATTCTTCTTATGTTCCTATGTTCTTAACCTGTACTTCTTAATTTACCTGATGCATTTTATTCATTTTGAACATTGAACCTCACTTTTTAGCTTCTGTCTAGTCAGGGCATTGTTTCTATGAAATCCTACTAGACTAGTAAAGGGAGGAACCTGTAACACTGGGAAAGAAAAATGGGGGGAAAGTTGGTTGTAAAGGGAATGTCTGGAAGGGGGAAATGTTAGTTGGAGACGGGGAGGGGGAACCAAGGAGAAGAAGTAGAAGAGAGAAAGCAGAGGGAGGAGAGAAAGAGAAGAAAAACACCTAGACAAGTCATCAGGAAGTGATGTGCCAGGCTGAAAGGAACACTGACGGGAAATAGAAAAGTTCACTAACACCCTTACCAGGTGTGACGAATCCCCTGCATTTGCCCCTGTGTCTCCCCCTCCCCCCATTCTTCTATATTTTGGACAGTTCCTGCTACCTGTTAATGACTGTGTCCCCCTAGAGTGCAGGCTACCTGCCTGCATGTCACCTTATTGTGTCTGTAAAAGGAAGAAACATGCCTGTTTGTTAATAAAGACAACAGAAGGTAATGGGTGAGGGGGCTGTGGAGCATTGCATCTATAGGGTTCTCCCATATTTGTGGTTTCCATATCTGTTGGGGAGGATGGATCCCCTGTGGATATGGGGGGCACCTATACACAGCTTGACACCTAACCTCCTCCCCAGTTCTGGCCATGTTCAAGGAAGATCACCCCTACCCGGACTCTGGCCTCAGTTAAATTGGTCCAAACAGCGATCTCCTCTCGGGTACTCATGTCAGGGTAGCGGTTCCTTTGAAAAGTGGCTTCCAGCTCCTGGAGTTGCTGGCTGGTGAAGTGAGTTCTCTGCCTACGTTGCTTCTTTTTCAGGGAGCCATCCTCAGGGTTGGAGTCATCAGTCTGGTTCTGTTGTGATTTTTCTGTGTCTGCAAAAAACAAAGGCAAAGCAGATCTATCTCAATGGTGCAACCTTTTCAGGAGCAGAGAGAAAGAGAAACCCATTCACTTCCAGAAACATTCTAACTACCATGGGCCCTCCTCATCCATGGGTTTGGAACAGGACTGGCTTTTAGGCAATTGGGGAGATTTTGCCCATTTGGGCCCCATGCATGGGGGAGGCCCCACACTGCTCTTCCACCCACTGCTGCTTTCAATTGGCCTGAAATAGGGTCACTTCAGAAGCAGCTCCCATCCACTGCTGCTTCCAGTTGGCCCAAAATTGGGTCACTCTGGAAGCAGCTCCACCCACCACTGCTTCCAGTTGGTCCGAAATGGGTGCCATGCAGGCAGCAGCATGCGTGCTTCAATCTTTTCCTGCCCTCATAGCTCCTGGCACTATTCTCTCCCCTGTCTTGCTCCGGAGAGGGCTGCTGTGGATGGGGCAGCAACGCGCAAGACTCGGGGAGCGTTGCAGGTTGGGCGTGTACTCCCTCCAGCTGACCTCCATGTCACCAATTCTGTATAACCACTAAAGGTACAAGAGTCCTATCCATTTGCACAGAGGTAACAGATTTTTTTTCCTGGTCTGGCTCTATTCAAGCTAAGAGCTAAAAAAAATTAGTAGTGGGGGCCCCGCAAAATTAGAGGGAGGCCCCTGCAAAAGTGTTTCCAATTGGGCCCTGCAGCTCCTAAGGCCAGCCCTGGTTCAGAACCCATGGATTTGACATCACAGGTTCTGAATGCATGGCTAGAGGACCTCACTGAATCTTCCAGATGTGACCAGAAATGTCTTCTGGTCACATCTGGGAGCTGTTCTGAGGTCTGCATAAGTTGCATGTGCTGCCTAGCACATCTCTGGACATCTGGTGGTGGTGGTGTGTCCAGAAGTCCTCTAAGCCTTCCCCCTGCAGATCTTGTTACCTGCAGGTTTGTCATCCAGAGGGGGTCCAGAAACGCCCCCCATACAGAGGTCCCACCTGTGATGTTGAGGGTTTGAGATGCGCAGACATTATTATTATATATACGAAAATATTTACAGATATGTTGTTGTACTGAGAGTTAAGACCAGATATTATTCAAATCGGAAGACTCCTAGCAATTCCTTCCAGTGTCAGTGAAAGGAAAATTTGCTATGCTATGCTATGCTAATGACCTGCCTCTTTATTAACCCATTTTTGCCCAGCCCACAGGTGTACACATTTGGTCCCTGTTGCATATATGCAAGGTTGGACAGAAATGACTTAAGTTGCTTGCTCAATGTATAATCTCTTAAGAGCAGAGCATTTGGTGTTTGTTCAAAAGTCAGTTTATAATTTAATAGTTGGTTTTTAGAGAAGTTATGATGGATGTGTTCTGTAAGTATTTTCAATACAAGTATAACCTAATTATTCATGGATTTTTCACCAGTGGTTTTATCTCAATGTGATGAGAAGGGCCCTTTAAATTAAAGGGAAAATGTCATTTAACAATAGCCTTGTTATTGCAAGAGAGGGCAGCTGGTTGACAATTCTTCAATCAATCTCTCTCCAGGCACTTAGAACAGCTTCACTCCAAGGCAAACGACCACTCCCTTCCCCCTGAACACATGAAAGAAAGATAAGCACTTTGCATTGGTGAATAGAGGAGTGGATGGAATGGAGGAGTGAATGGAGGAGTGGCTCAGAGTGAAGCCTTTCTAAGTGCCTGGAGAGAGACTGATTGATGGATTGTCTGCCTATTGACTCTCGCTAACATCACAAAAGTCAGCAAGGCTGTTTTCAAATTGCTTACCAAAGGGACATTGTTTTTTAAATGGATTTGCTTTAATGAAATTTTTGCAGTTCACATGAGTTCTGGGAATGGAACCCTCATGAATAACGAGACTCAGCCTGTATTTGCATATAATTAAGTACTGAATAATGTGAGAATGTGGTGTGCTAAGTAATATCAGAGGTTGTCCATTTTCAGTATTTGCAATATATTTTAGAAGTGATGTATTCCACTATGAATAATCAGATAGGAGTGGAGGATGACCAGGGTCAAGAATCTAGAAGCTTAAAATAGATACCTGAGCTGACACTACCTTGTTTGTTCTGAAAACCAGAAGGTACATTTGTCCCATAATTTATTTGTTTAAATGTCAATATATGATTTAGTGATAATTGCTGACCTTTAGAGATTGTTTTATTGCTTTTATGTCATGTTTTTCTGATGTATTAATTTTTGTAAAGCAATTATAAATTCACTCTTTTTATGTTAGCTTTCCTCTGAAAAACTGTTTGTTTGACATTGTTGGGCAACTGAGACTATATTTTATTGGAGTTTCTTGTCAATACATTCAAAAAGGTTTTTTCTAACACTTTTGTGACCTTTATTTCTGTAAGTATTTCCAGGCAGGAGGTCTGGTCTAGAGGGTAGAGCCTCCGTCTGCCTGAAGATAACATCCACAAGGTCGTCAGTTCGAGGCCACCGGCACCGTGCGACCTTGAAGCAGCTGACAAGCTGAAGCCGAGCTATTCCATCTGCTCCGAGCGTGGGAGGATGGAGGCCAGAATGTGAAGCCAGATCGGCATGAAACACCTGAATGTAGTGGTTCTTGAAAGAAAGAACCTTCTTTCAATTGTAAAAATCCCTATTTAATAAGGGATTTAATAAAGCCTGCCTATGTAACTTGAATAAAGTCTTGAATAAAGACCAAGAAAGGTGGTATATAAATACCTGTATTATTATTATTATTATTATTATTATTATTATTAAGTTCTGCAGAAATGCTGTTCCTTCTCTGTTCCTTTATGGGATCTTGGCCCCAACTGAACTTTGTATCCTTCTTCCCCCCCCCCCCCATTTAGTGAATATATTTACTAAGTATGTAGCCACCTAGTCAGAGAAAGGGAGATTAACAGTGCAATCTTATGAATGCTTTCCTGGAAGTAAGCCCCATTAAATACAGTGATACTTACTTCTGAGTAAACTTTAATGATGTAAGTAACTTCATGTTATATTGGCATATAACTTTATGATCAGATGCAAACATCCATTTGCATAGAAATCTTACTGCTTTGGTACAAAAGTGGTCAATCGTCAGTGTCACCTTTGGCCTATAAAAGTCAATCAAATTTTAAATCCATGGATGTTGACAAAGGCTCAGCGCTCAGACAGCTGAATTCCTGGCAGCCCTTCCTAGGCTTCTAAGATTTTCTGAATCTTTAAAAAAGTGACTGGTTGTAGATGGAGGCAAAAAATGCTTTTTGTTTGTTTGGTTTAAAAGAAAAAGAAGGGGAATATAAACAGCATCTTCCAACCCTGAGTCAAAAGTTAAAAAGTTAAAAGCTGGTGGGACCAAAGTGACAAAGAGACTGCAACATGGTGAATGATGCTCAGGAAAATGATGCTTCCTCTTCAAAATACTATTTGGCTGTTTGCTGTGAGTAGCCAGGGAGCTTTTGGTCAAGGAAGCCTGCCTCCTCACAGCCAACTTCATCCAAGGACAACAGGCCTCAGGTTTGCTCCCATGCAACTTATGTGATAGTGCTTGGATGGTGGTGGTATGCTTTGGGGCTGCTGGTGTCCCTGGGAAGATGGGTTTCATTAACCTGAATTGGAGGACCAATACTGCCTTTGGTTTGTATTCATGGAAGTGGCTTGACCACCTTGGCAATTCTGCTACAAGCATTAAACCCATTGAGCTTTGCTCTGGTTCTTGGTGAACTCATTAAGGTGTGTAAGCAGGAATTTGGAGTGTGGCCATCACCAGGGCTCCAAAGGGCATTAGTTGTTCATGTCCAAAAGTGTTGAGGAGGGCCTGCTTCTGGGAAGCATCTGGCCTTCCCACCTCATGATGCCAGATGCTACTTGTGGAACCCAGTGGCGTTGCTAATGATCATGTAGCCCGGTGCCAAGCTCAAAATGTTGCCGTGGAAGTGATGTCACAACTGGAAGTGACATCACACCCAGGCTTTTTAAAAAGTGAAAATTGGGAGGAACCCACCTCCTCCCCACAGCAGCTCACCACCCACTTGCTGTGCTGCCTCCCCCCAGTTAGTGGCATCACTAAGGCATCTATCTGTAAGTATCTGTCAAAGAAGATTTTGTAGCCCCGCATGACAAAATCAAATTTAATTAAGGGCGCAATCCTAACCCCTTATGTCCGTGCTTTCCAGCACTGGCATAGCAGTGCCAATGTGACATGTGCTGCATCCTGCAGTTGGGTGTCACTCACGGAAGCCTCCTCAAAGTAGGGGACTGTTTGTTTCCTTACCTCAGAGCTGCATTGCCCTTATGTCAGTGCTGGAAAGAGGTTAGGACTGCACCCTTAATAAATAAAAAGTTATTGGTTCCATACTGAATCATAATATCTCATTGGCACTCAGAACAAACAGTCTCATAGGTCAGTTTGGAGTTAAGCAAATCCATTTTTTGTTCCACAAGGCAGTTGTTTTCATTTTCTGGTTAATTGGCCATAACCTTTGATAGAAAACTGATATTCCAGTGCCGTTTGTTTCATTGCATTCTGCATTAAATGACTTTTCCAATGATACATAACATGGTGGTGTTATTCATACATACCGAGATTTTCACCATTTTTGTCACTAGTGTCAAGCTCAGCTTGTTGCCCCCCTAAAGTTTGATGCCCAGTGCAACTGCTACCCCCTGCACTCTCTTAGCTAATCCACTTGTGGAACCTGCAGATAATGAACCCATTTTCTGTTTTGGTTTCAGTCATTTTGTTAGTGTATACCAGTAGTTCCTGAAGTTACCACTGCTGCAAAGGCCCCATCCTACTGCTGGCACTAAACTCAGCACCCAGAAGTAGTCAGCTGTAACATGATTATGTCATTGCCACTTACTTCCGGGTTTGGGATGGTGATGGGACCCTATAAAGCCAGGGTGGTGTAGTGGTTTGGGAGGCAGACTCAGACCTGGAAGATTGGTTGGTTGGTTGGCAACCTTCAGTCTCGAAAGACTATAGTATAAGCCTACAGCACCCCGTATTCAGTACTGCTGAAACAGAGACGCCTGCGTTGGCTCGGTCATGTCGTGAGAATGGATGGTGGCCAGATCCCAAAGGATCTCCTCTATGGAGAACTTGTGCAAGGAAAGCGCCCTACAGGTAGACCACAGCTGCGATACAAGGACATCTGCAAGAGGGATGTGAAGGCCTTAGGAGTGGACCTCAACAGGTGGGAAACCCTGGCCTCTGAGCAGCCCGCTTGGAGGCAGGCTGTGCAGCATGGCCTTTCCCAGTTTGAAGAGACACTTGGCCAACAGTCTGAGGCAAAGAGGCAAAGAAGGAAGGCCCATAGCCAGGGAGACAGACCAGGGACAGACTGCACTTGCTCCCTGTGTGGAAGGGATTGTCACTCCCGAATCGGCCTTTTCAGCCACACTAGACGCTGTTCCAGAACCACCATTCAGAGCGCGATACCATAGTTTTTCAAGACTGAAGGTTGCCAACATGATGACTCCGTATTCCCAGGCGGTCTCCCATCCAAGTACTAACCAGGCCTGACCCTGCTTAGCTTCGGAGATCAGACAAGATCCAGCATGTGCAGGGTAACAGCTGCTGCCTGGAAGATCAAGGTTCAAATCCCCCCTTGGCCATGAAGCTTCCTGGGTGACCTTGGGCCAGTCACTTTCTCAGCCTCACCTACCTTACAGGGTTGTTGTGAGGAAAAAAGGAGGGGAGCAGCTGTATACACCACCCTGAGCTCTTTGGAGGAAGGGCGGTATAAAAATGTGATAAAATTAATTAATTAATTAATTAAAAAAGTGCTGTAAGGGGCTCAGGGCAGAATGGTGGGCTTTTCAGGTGCCAAGCTTTGCTTGCAGAGCCAAGCATCTTCAGCGTCCCATGCTACTCCTGATTGCTGTAGGAACTCTTGGTATATCTTGAGTTTTGACATGAAAAAATATTTTCTGGAGATTATATTTACACAATACACTGAAGACCAAAACAGATTTTTAGTATTTACCTGTACACCTCGTCTTCTACAAATCTTCAGTGGGATGAGCCAGTCACCAAGCCCTAAAGATGGTGACTAGCTTTTGCTTACTAGCTCCCCTAAATATAAGAAGCTCCTGACTCGTGAATGTAAACCAAACATTCCTCTTGCCATCTGAAGGATGGCTAGAGCTGAAGGGTATGCAATCTGCAGACAGTTCACTGTCAAGAGGAAGGGAACCGCTATACTTACCACTGTGTTCTTGCTCTTTGCAGTTGTGCTCATGTTGAGGTGCCCCAGACTCTGAGAGGGAGAGAGCAGGGCTGTGGGCGTCTGAATCAGCCAGCAAATTGAACTCCATCAGTCTTGAACTGGGGTTGGAGAAGAGCTGCAAGACACACAAGCAAAGTGTAAGTGACACAAGTGAACTGGGTTCAGCTTTAATGGGAAGTCCAATTTAATATGACTTCTTTTGAAGGAAGTGTGCTTATGATTGTGGACTACCACCACCACTGCATACACATTTACTCAGGAGGAAGTCCCAATGTGTTCACTGAGAGTTACCACCTGGTGAGTGCGCTCAGAATTGCAGCCTGGCATATTTCAAAATTTTAGGATCAGATTAAATAACTATTTCTGAATGTATGCATTTTAAACCAGAAAGATTTAATAATGCACAATCAGTGGCGTTGCTAGGTGGGTGCGGGGGATGCGGACCACACCGGGTGATGCACACAGTGGGGGTGACGCGCACTGGGGGAGTGAAACGCTAAAATCACAATGGTTAGGAGTAATACCATCATGTTATATACCGTTGGATGTGGAATTTCCAGCAGAATGCAATGCAAAAAACCAGAGCGAAATAACACCTTTCTATCAAAAGTTATGGCCAAAAAACTGGAGAACAAAAAAATGCATGGATCCCTATGGAAAGTGAAAGTGAGCCGTATCATGCGTTTACTTGCAAGTAGGTGAACATGCCTTAGACCATTGGAAAGGGCAGGCTGAGAGGAATCCAACAACACCAGAATGGTCCTGATCCAAAGAATGCAGCCCCCCAAAACACCTGAGAAGGAAGTCCCTCCCTCCAAGCAGATGAATGTATTGAGCCCTACGGAAAGTGAAACGAAGCCTCATGGTCGAGTTTACCCACGAGTAAGCAAACGTGCCTTGGCTGGTGTGGAAGATCAGGTGAAGGAGAATGTAAGGCTACCAGAATGGTCCTGATCCTATGCACCTGCAGCTAAACAAGTGCTCCAGAAGGCAGCCTCCCCACCCACTAAAAAGGATCAAAGTAGAGGCTGCAGCTGATAAGGTGAACATTTTTGAGACTTGCAAAGCCAGGTGGATCCTGACAGTGATCTGATTTAAACAGAAGTTCTTAAATTGAACTAGGCACTGGGTAGGGCTGAAAACCTTACTGGTTTTGGAGGGGGGGGGTGTTATTGCAGGCAGGCTACAGAGGAGATTCACTTGGTGGAACAGGGCTGGCTTCTGCTTATTTATTTGTTTTACTTTAATTAGTTATACTTATTTATTTTAATTTGCCTGCTGATGTCACTTCCACCATGACATCACTTCTGGTGGTCTTGGACAGATTGTCATTCTAAAAAGTGGGTCCCAGTGCTAACAGTTTGAGAACTGCTGCAATAAGGTGTTAGTAAGTTGACACCCTTGGTGGGGTGGGGTGACACCACTAGTGACCAGAATCACTAAAATTATAATTTGGAAGAATAATACCATCATGTTATATATCAGTCAATGCGTAATTTCATGCAGAATGTGTTCTATCTTTGTTCTATCAAAAGGTACAGCCAAAAAACCAGTGGGGGCGGAGTGATGGTACATCACCACGCCCACCACCTGAGGTATTGCCCCGCCCACTGCATGGGGGGGTGACACACTGGCATCCCACACCGGGTGACACAAACCCTAGTGACGCCACTGTGCACAATTACAAATATTTTGTTTTTTCCTTATTTAAAAAGAAAAAAAGCATTTGTAAAGGCTTTCTCTGAGACAATGGGCTGGTTCTTAAAAAATTGTGATCATCCACCCAGACCTATGTGATTAAAGATCCATGCATTCACACTGTGCATGAATCCTGCCTTCTCTCCTCCCTTCCTGGGTTACTACTGTAACATCACAAGCATATTTAATTATTTTTCACATTTTTATACTGCCCTTCCTTCGAAGAACTCAGGGTGGCATACATAGTTCATTCCCTCCTTTTGTCTTCACAACAACTCTGTGAAGTAGGTGAAACTGAGAGATAGTGACTGGCCCAAGGTCACCTAGGTAGCTTCTTGGCTGAATAGGGATTTGAACCTCAGTCTCCCAAGCCCAGCAACGAAACTACACCCATCCTGTGGTGGGGAAGCAGCCACAGAGGCCTCCTCATGGCCCTCTTCAAGGTCCTCAAGGTCTCCTAAAAGCCTCCTCACCCTGGCTCTCAGCATATGTGGTTTGACTCAACCATAAGTTCCAATCCATTCTCAACTGAGCCAAAGCAGGCGTCTCTGTTTCAGAGACTGAAGGTTGCCAACAACAGAAGTTCCAATAAGTTCAATGGGTAAGTGACTCCCAGGTAAATGCTTATAAGATTGCAGCCATATGGGCAGGGTCACCTGAACTGCCCTTTAAACACACACACATTTCCTATTTCATTTAGCAATTGTAATATTGCTGTGTTATTGACTAATAAAGGGGGAAAAAGAAAAAATAGACTTAGCAGCATATCCCCACATGATTAAGGGCCCAATCCTATCTGACTTTCCAGCACTGGTTCGACCACAGTGCAGCCCTGAGGTAAAGGAACAAATGTTCCCATACCTTGAGGAAGCCTCTGTGACTGCCTCCCCACCACAGGATGCATGGACCCATTGGCATGGCTTCACTGGCACTGGAAACTTGGATAGGATTGGGCCCTAAGAAAAGTAACCCGGGGAAGAGGCAGGGTGTACACTGTAATGGAAATGCACAAGATCCCTTGAGGAGATAGGGTGTGATGTCAACAGTGGCCCCTTGCTCTGGTAGGCAAACATGGGGTTAACAGGGCCTTAGATTGCAATGAGTGTGCTGCACAGCTGCAACCACTAGAGGCAACCAGGTCATTAAGGGGTAAAAGCAGCACCTGATGAAGGGACAGTTCAGTGGGTAGTAGGAGGAGGAAAGCTTGAAGGAAGGAGAGAGAAACTGAACTGAAAGATCAATGGACTGCAGTACTAATGGCTGATGGACTACTGGAACTGCTGATAAAGTAACTGACTAAAGGACAGATGGGTGAATGGACTTTGAAGACTGCTGGAACAAAGATTGCTGGAGACACTGGAGATTGGTGTGTGGCTGCCACGCCCAAGACCTACCGAGGACCAAGGTGTTGCTGTAGTGGTTGGAGAAGCTGCTGGCAGGAGAGAGAAGGAAGGTGGACCCCTGCAGGTTGAACAGATGAGCAACCCTCTTGGTGGGGTTCAGCAGTGCAGAACTAGGGCCATTGTGGAGGAAAGAAGGGAAGCTAATTAGCTTAAAGTGGGCATAATTCTCTAAGTGAAGCTCGGACTCAGAATCTGGCAAAACATACACTCACCGTAAGCGCACACATCTTTAATTGAGTTACACCAGACAGGCAATAAAATAATTGCCTGAACGGGCTCAACTTTTTTCTCTCAAATGTCAAACAGTAGATGAAACCCACACATGACATATATGCCCACACATGTGTTTTTAAAGAAGTGCACACATGCAGATGTGCGTGTGCATGAAACACAGAGTCCTGGCACTTTTAGAGGGTGCTCTTGTGCTCAAAATGCCGTGACAGGAGCTGTGTTTGCCCAGATATGTCTTCATGCAGCATTTTGTGCAAGGAGAGTCCATCTGTGGCTCTAGCTATTGTCGTGGCTTTTGCGTGACTCCTGGAATTATGCAGAAACGAGCAGCGCATTAATTCCTTGGATTAAGACTTGATTGAGATGTGTGTCACTTTACTATCTCAGAATTTAGTAAGCCCCTTTCTCAAGGAAGCAGCAGATGGAATTTCTTCCCACTGTTTGTAGATGATAATTTTCCCCTTTGATAGCAATTTGCATATGATTGCATCTGCCAAGCACATTTCCTCTCTTCCTGAGCTTGTCACACCACTGACCAGATTCAAAGTCCTCTCTCTTACCTACCAAAGAACACAGCACAGTGTAAGTCTGGCTGCAGCACAGCACTCATTTCCCCATCCATATTGCTCCCTCCAGGAAAAGGGCATTATTTTCACTTGCTTGCAGAAGGGTAAATGCTTTAGGAGATGAGCTCTGTGCAACTCAACAATTTACGATTACCTTCCTACCATAGAGCAGAGGATATCATCATCTGAAACATTTTGTGCATCTTTTATATGAGATGTCACTCGGCTGCAGGTGAAATTGCAGAAATAATTTTACATTACTCAGAAATAAGTGTCACTAATGTAAATGGGATTTACTTCCAGGAGAGCATGCTTCAGCCTGCAACATTAAACATCCTTTGCTAAGGAGCAGCAGAATGACGTGTATGGGCATGAAAGTTGTGACAGTAGAGGAGGTGATGCCCATACAAAGCAAAAGCTTGTCTCCAATCGGGCAGCCCAACAGTGGCGTCACTAGAATCCGCGTCACCGGTGTGGGAGGCCTGCATGTCACCCCATGCAGTGGGCGGGGCAACACCCCAGGTGGTGGGCATGGTGATGTACCGTCACCATGCCCCCACTGGTTTTTTGGCTGTACCTTTTGATAGAACACAGATATTTCAATGTGGTTTGTTTCATTGCATTCTGCATGAAATTACACATTGATTGATATATAACTTGATGGTATTATTCCTCCAAACTCTGATTTTAGTGATTTTGAAAACTTGTAGAGTCACACACACCCCGTGTCAACTTACTAATACCTTATTGCAGCAGTTCTCAAACTTTTAGCACCGGGACCCACTTTTTAGAGTGACAATCTGTCCAGGACCCATTGGAAGTGATGTCATGGCCAGAAGTGACATCATCAAGCAAATTAAAATAATTATAAATAATTAAATTAAAAGAAATAATTAAATAAGGGGGAGCCAGTCCTATTCCACCAAGTGAATTTTCTCTGTAGTCTGCCTGAAATAACTGCCCCCCCCCAAAAAAAAAGAATCAGTGAGATTTCCAGCCCTCCCCAGTGCCCAGTTTCAGGTTCTTCTATTTCAAGCATATCGAGATAAAGACCAACCTGGCTTTGCAAGTGCAAAATAGAAAACATTCCCCTTACTAGGTGAAGCCTCTTTTTTTGTCCTTTTTAGTGGGGGGGGGGGGGGAAGGCTGCCCTCTGGAGCATTTGTTGTGCTCCAATTCCATCAAATTGGGACCATTCTGGTGTCCTCACATTCCCCTTTGCTTGGCCTGATCACAAGTCAAGGCACGTCTGCCTACTCTTGAGTAAACGCGACTGCCTGGCTTAGTTTCGCTTTCCATAGGGCTCAATGCACTCGCAGCTGGGAGGGAGGGACCTCCTTCTTGGTTTTTTTTTTGGACTGCATTCATTGGATCAGGACCATTTCGATGTCCTTGGATTCCTTTCAGCCTGCCCTTTCTGATGCACTAAGGCACGTTTGCCTACTTGCAAATATACGCACAATATGGCTTGGTTTCACTTTCCATAGGACCATGTATTTTTTTGTTTCTGGTTTTTTGGCCATAACATTTGAAGGAAAGGAGCTATTTCACTCTGGTTTCTTGTATTGCATTCCGCTGGAAATTCCACATCCAATGGTATAAGGCATGACGGGGTTGCTCCTAAAACTGTGATTTTAGTGTGTCATCCCCCAGTGCGCGTCACCCCCCCTTGCGCTGCTCCCTTACGTGGGGAGCCCTGAGGAGTGCTTTCAGGGTTCCCGCGACTTCTAAACAGTGAAAGTTCCAAGCGCGACAAAACCAGAAATTCCACTTCCGGTTTAATCACGCTTGGAACTTTCACTGTATAAATCTTCAGGAACCCTGAAAGCGCTCCGCAGGGCTCCCCACACCCCCTGGACCCTGGGAGCAAGTAAGGTTAGTTGAAAAATAGCTCCCCTTCCCCCGCACGGACGTGATCCTGGGGATCGCTTTGCTGCCTCTACCCCCTGCCCCAGCCCCTTAAAGGGAATGGAGCATCATTACACGAACTGGTGGGTTGCGATCCACCAGTTTGAGAACCACTACCTTATTAGGTTCCCTGCTGTGTCATAATTACACCACATTGGCTCTTGGAACAATCAGTCTCATTGGTCAGTTTTGAATTAAAGAAATCCACTTTTTGTTACATAATGCAGTTGTTTTCTTTTTCTGGTTAATTGGCAATAGCTTTCCATATGAATTAATTACATTCTGATTAAAATTGATTTTCCATTTATATATAACATGATGCTATTATTTATAAATACAATTTTTCCAAAAAGTTTCCAAAATTTTGGCCACCCCTCCTAGGGATACCACTGCTATTGTGATTCTTTACTTATTAATCTTCTCATCTCAAATTTCTTCTTCCTTGAGTGATCCCTTATGACTTGTAAATTGAACTGTGTTACTCCTTTGCTATCTTGACAGTTCTTACCATATCTTTACTATACAGTACTCAGTTTAAGATCCTGCTTTTTTACATTTAAATGTTAGTATCTTCCCATCTGTGAGCTCTACTTGCTCTTGGGGTGTTTTCAGGAGCTGGGCCATTGCCTTATCTTGGAACAATTTCCCTTCTCCATGACTCAGTGGGGGGTGGGGTTGGGGGTTGGGGGTTGGAGTGCAGTGCTGACTTCCACTCTGCTTCTTTACAACTGACCTCTGGGGTACCAGAAAGTTCCATCTTACCCCCAGTGCTGTTTGACATGTATATGCAGCTGCTGGGAAAGAGTGTTAATCATTTTGGAGCGTGGTGTCATCAATATGCCTGCGCTTGTCTGGGCTAGGACAGCAAATTCCAGTGAGTTTTGATTTCAAACATGGGCCCAAAAAGAAACACACAAAACCAGAAAAGTGATAGAAGTTCAAGCAAAGTTCATGCACTTCTTGTATATAAGAATGGGGAGAGTATAAAGCATCCGTGCAAGTTTCCTACACTTGTGATCTTAATGGAATTAAAACAGGAACCAAGGGAGACTATTAATCACTAGAAGATAAACAGCCACTGTAAGCCTGTTACTCTGAAGACACTGAGTGCCTGTCAGTCCAGCAAGCTATAAGCCGTCTGCAAATACCACTGCCCCTGTTTCATCTGAACCGGTTTCCAATTTGCTTCTGGTCTAATTCAAGCAATGATTTAAAAACTTTTTGACTGCGTAGCACAACACCCCACATTTCTTTTAAGAAGTTTTAATTTTCCATTGTAAACTTTTAAGTACCTCTAAGTTGAAAAGTGGTCTGTGTAAGTATAAGGAGTAAATATTCCATGATAGTTGTGATTTTTTTTCAAGTTTTGAAACCTAATTAAGGTGTAACTTGTCCGTGAAGGAACTGAAGCAGTATCTTTTTGTTCTTCACTTTGTAATCAATAGAACTTGGATCATATGTACAAACAATGGGGCCTACAGAGAAAACTCTGATGTCATATCGTTTGCATTACTTGTGCAAGCACATCCCTTCTGGCTGTCATTGGTTCTGCTGCTATGAAATCACAGCCTGTTAGACCAGTGATTTTCAACCTTTTTTTTTGTCCCAGAGCACACTGACAAGGTACTAAAATTGTAAAAGCACACCATTCGTTTTTTGACAATTGACAAGGCACACCATGTTGTTTGGTGGGGGGACTCACATCCCCCAATGGCGCTATTAATAAATGACCCTCCCCCAAACTCCTGCAGCACACCTACAAACCATTCATGGCACAGTGGTTGAAAAGAGCTGTTAGGCACAGAAAGCCATGGATCTCACTGCCCAACTCTTTGGCATTAATGGAACAATGAGTCTCATTTGTTAATTCTATGGCCAGTATTGATTAAATTAAACAGCAAGAGTCATATATTTACCTCAAGTATTGTGAAATCATACCTTGCTGATGTATATCAGCAGAATGACCTAGGAAGCTTTTGCCAGGTAGAAGTGGGAAAACTGATTAGCTTGTAGTGGGAAAGTGGGAAACAGAACTATCACGAGGTGGCGTAGCTGGAAGGAGTGCTGTCCCAGGGCACACCTTCTAGGGCCACACCCTGACCTACAGCTCTCTGAATGTGACTGGTGATGCATTCTGGTCACATCTGGAGGGTGTTCTGAGGACAGGATGACCTCCCTGGGCCTCAGAAGGCCTTCAAAGGCTTCTGGAAGGCTTTAGAACATCACTTCTGGTTTTTTGAAAAATTGTTTTGCTGGTTTTTCAAGCAAAACTAGTGCTTGGGTCCCTGGGTCTCAGAAGGCTTTTTGCCGGAAAAACCAGAAGTGACGTTCTAAGGTCTTCCAGAGGCCTCAGACCATCCTCTGGACACAATCAGAGCACAGCTTCAGCTGCATTTGGTAGGGGCACCGGGGTGGTTGCAAGCAAGGGGGGGGGAAGACCTTTGTCTTTGGCATCCCAGCCGGGGTCAGAGCATCTCTCTGACCGACCCCCCCCCCCCGCAGTCATGCAACTGCCATCGCGTAGCATCTTTGTATTAATAGATGACTGACAAAGAAACGTTCAGGTACTGTATAAGTATTTAACGTGCAAATCAAGATTTAGAGGTATACCACTGTTTATTATAAATACCCCTTTTCTTATCAAGCTTCCACAGTCACAATGGAGCTCAGTGGATCTTTGCAAAGGCTCCGTTATGTCAGATTGCCAGATGCAAGGGAGGGCACCAGGATGCAGGTCTCTTGTTATCTGGTGTGCTCCTTGGGGCATTTGGTGGGCCGCTGTGAGATACAGGAAGCTGGATTAGATGGGCCTATGGCCTGATCCAGTGGGGCTGTTCTTATGCTCTCCTTTTTGTTAGCATTCTATGTTCCTTTGGCAGTGATCTTCAAATGAAGTTGGGTAGTTGTGAAGTTATCTGAACCTGCAATTTTGGGAAGGGAATCTGTTTTTGGAGAGCAATTCCTTTATATTTTTGCATGTGGGGAACTCCATGACATTGCTACCCATGTAGATTGTGACCGTTTCATAGCTATAATATGTATACTAACCTCTGTGGCTGGTGAAAAGGGACCCTGAAAAGGCTTGTTTTCAACCAATCTGGGGAAGTAGGTGGTGTATATAATTTTATGTACTGACTCGTTGGGGGGGGGGGAGGTCTGCTAGTCTTGCCACGAGGCACACTGGCATACGTTTATCAGGTTTCATTAGAAAGTCTGGATTGCATCTTGGAGGGCATAGGTAAAGGGCAGGGCCTCTGAGAGAAATTTTATCAAGGGGTACAAAGTTTCTTTTGGGCTCCTCCCAAAGGGGGAGGGAGCAATGGGACAGGCAGAATGGGGGGGGGGGGCAAAATAATACAGGGGGAAGGTGCTGACAGCCGGAATAGTCTTTGGAGCCCAGGTCTACCAGGCTTCTTGATGCGGAGCCCAGGTCTACCCCACCATGCAGCATTGGAAGCTAGATAAAGTTATACGGAAAACCAAACACGCTCCCAAGTCTCTCCAAAAATCTTTGAAATATAGAAAATCCATGGCAGAAAAATAGCATAATCGTATTTAGGCTCACACTAGAATGTTCAGTGTCCTGTGTGCATCAAAATGAACTTCTGTAGCAACTGTAGTCCCGCAGCTGCGTCCCTGAGCTCCTATACACTCCTTTATGGTTTTTGGATCCAAAAGCCAAACTGCGACTGTAGCAAGTCTGTTTCCTCCCAGTTTTGACACTGTGTTAAGGAGAATCATGGATGCATTCCTGGGCCTGGTGTGTATGGCTTGCAGCAGCAGTTACCACCGCTTGCCCATCGTTGTGTCCCCAGCATCATGTGCAACTAGTGAATTCAGGGGAGATTGGAAAATGTAAGATCCCAGGAACTTTCAGGGCCCCCTTCTTTGACTCCTGGGCCCCCTTTCTGACCCTGGGCCCGGGTACAAATTACCCTCTTTACCCGTGGCTGGTCTTATGACCGTAATAAAGATTTACTACTACTACCCTCTTTACCCCCCTCTCCTAGGCCCTGGTAATGGGCTCCTAAAGGCTATCACCATGATTCACCCACCCCAGGTGACTTGAATTACTCAGAAGCATCTTCTGCTGGAGAGAATGATCAAAGCCAACTGCGGACCTTCCATTGGGTTTGATGGGGCAGATGCCCCAGGTGCGAGCCACTAGGATCCTGCTGAAGCCTCTCTGAGGCTCCCGACTGGGTCAGAAATTGTGCTTCCCATTTTCCAGAAACACAGTTTAAAGTGTCGGGGAACCTCAGAGAGGCTTCCCTGATACAGTTATGGGTCACGCAAGGCTCCATGAACCTCGGGTGAGTGGGAGGGGGCGGATTTTCGTGCGGGAGGGCAGCGACAGCCCATGAGGGGCGCCATTACGGACCTTTGCCCCGGGCACAGGGCTGGGGAGGCCCGCTGCTGATCAAAGCCCTCTAGGTCAGTATTTCCCAAACTATGGTCAGGACCCACCAGTGGGCTGAGAAATGTTTTTGAAACATTAAAAGAAACAACTTTGCAAGTACCCTTGCCCAGCTTGCCGAACAAAATTTTTAGCTGGAACGCTAAATTCTGGTATGAGATAATAATCATACCCCCAAATTAAAACAGCACATTTTCTGATTTTCTCTAGTAATTGGTATGCCATAAATCACTTGTGAACCCGGTTTCAGGCCAGTTTCTCTGGCCTGGAGAACCCTAACTGCATATCTTGCACTCCAGCCTTCTAGGCACCCTGGAACGTCTGTAAAGGTTTGGGGGAACAGTCCATGAATTCCATTTCTAGGGGAGAGTCTAGCAAATGTCTACACTCCCATACTATATGTAAGGTCTCCAACAGCCTCAGGAGCACAGGACCCTGATTATTATTAATCATGATTAAGAAATAAAATATTTCTTTCTAGATTTATTTTTTCCAGTGGGTGGCAATAGATTGTTGCTTTTAAAAGTGGGTCCTGGTGCTAAAATGCTTGAGAAGCACTGCTCTCTAAATTATGGGGCTGAGCTATGGCCAAACTAGGTATTACATAGCATGTGTCACTCTTCAGGTTTAAAAAAAAAATGAAAAGAAGCTACATGAGGTTGCTGGTTTGAGTGGAGGAAGAGTGTGGGAGCGGCTGCTTATACGTATATTTCTTCTCTGGGTATTTTTCCCACTCATAATTACCCGCCTAGCTACTGTTCACCTGTGGGCGATGGACGACATGGGTTTCTCTACTCTGGCTGATAGCTTCTCATAGCTGCTTTTCATTAAAACATGCATGTGCACACACCCAGAAGATATTTAAGCATGCCTGCCATATAATGCCTAATTTTGTCCTCAGCACTCCTTGAGCATGCTTATCTGACTTTTGGAGATTCAAAGTCTCCTCAGAATGCTCTGTATCACCCCATATGAGCATCAATCAGCACACGATGATCACAGTTTAGACAGAGATGTCGCTTTGTTCTCTGTATGCAATTGTAAACAAATATATCCAGCCTTCATTATGAGAACCGTAGTTAAATTGTGTCTCAGGTCCTGGAAAATTGGGAAGTATTTCAATACAGTGGTCTTAAACCTTTTTCATGCAACGACCCCAGTCAATCATGAGATTGGGAACACACCATCGATTCCACCCCCCTCGTGTACCTTATCAGCCCACTCTCTGCCCCATTATGCAACCCCCAGTGCTGTTCACTGTAACCAAATATTCCTGTTAGAAAGTGCAGAAAAAGTTACCATGAAGCCAGGCACTAGTGAAAGCTGTTTTAGCACAGTTGCCAAGAACCTGAGCAGAACTGGGACACACTCTCCTGGTGCCTGAATAGGTACACCAGTTACCTCCACCTTCGCCTGGTGCTGCTCTAATCCAGTAGATTTCCATCTATTTCGCTCCCATCAGTTGCTGCAACCCCACAACTGAGGCTTCATGACTTCAAGGTTGAAGAACACTGCTCTATACCACAAGTGTTGAACACTCTGCTTCTCCCTCACTTTATCTTATCCATATCATGGGTAAAGCACTAATACTGAGCAATTCATTATGAAGCAATTCATCTGAACAGGAACTAAATGTTTCCCTTAATTAACTTGGTTGCCAGACTACCAACATAGTAGTGGGTTTGGAGCCAATCTGAAGTGTAGATCATGCAGATATAGAACTTGTAAATTTGCTCAAGAGAGTATATACATTTAAAAGGCAGCTGTCTGTCATTTCTAAAGCTGTCTTTTGATTGATTCCTGGGAATGGGGTGGAACCTTAAAATCCATATAATTGTGACAGGTGAGTTTTATATACAATATTATATTTCTTATTCATTTAACCTTCTTGAGAAATTGTTTTGTTGAAAAGCACTATACAAATATTTTTAACAATGCTAATATACAGTACATTGTTGCTGTTCTAAGCCTTTAGCAAAGGATAAGTTGTATATTAAATCAGGTACCTAATATAAAAATTCCTAAAGTCTGCTTTTTTAAGTTTCATATTAACCAGGCTTATATATGCATGTATTTGCACCTGCAGTTTGGGAATTGCAACTTTATAGCATTCTATTTCCCCTTTTACCTATACTACAAAAATCATACCAAATGCAAGTTCTTGCTCATCTTTTTTTAACCATATTTTGTTAATTTATTAAATCCTTTGGCATCTTTGGTATCTCCATAGTGGCTAAAAAGTATTGTGGCAGTTCTATGACTTCTGGCCATATTTTGCGAGACTTGGAGTGGAGAGCTTGTTGTGGCATGTTCCTGAAGCATCATATTTCAGTGAGAAACCATGATTAAAGCATGCATGCAGTTAATCAGATGCTCTAATTTTTAGATTGTCTCTCTGGGTATTGCTCATTTTATGATCAGACAACGTTGGGCTGTGTCCCCATCTCATCCTCCCCACAAGCAATGAAATGCTAGGTTTGATCTCCAGTGTCTTCATCCCATGTTGATTAATGCCAGGCTGGTGGGTATCAAGAACATCTAATCTTGATTATTTGATTTTGGATAAGGCTCTTGACCTGATAAAGTATTACCAAAATTGGACTGAGTAACTTGGTGAATAACCTGTTACAAGTTGGAGATGGGACCATCTTTAGACTATTGTACTGTGACACATTGGTTAAAACATTTTCCTGATAAAAATAGCTGACATTCGGTGTGATTTGAAAACCACTGTACTGATGGGTATCCAAGCCTGGATTGTGTCTGGCAGTTTTACTTGGATGAGTTCCATTCTGTACTGTCTGAGAGAGGATCTTCATGTGATACGCGGGTACACTGTCCCCACATCCTGACTGGTTAAGGCAAACCAGGAGAGGCTGTGACAGCTCACCTCATTCTGTCAATGCCTTACAGAGAGAGGGAGTAAGTTCCCATTTCCCTCTCTAAAGGGAGGGATAAAATCTTTGGTCAGCAAACCAACTTTGTACTATGATGACTCAGCCAGTCCCCCTTTCCTGGGGAAAGTGACTCAACATATATGATGTCAGAGCAGATCCAGGCATTCATAGATGAAACATTTTCCACAGTACATGCCAATATGATTTTTGATCAAATATAGGTGGTCCTGATGGATTGCATGTGTCTGGAAATCAGTAGAGGAACTGTGTCTTTATTGATCTAGACTAAGCAGCCTCTGACATTAAGGAGGGGCTGTAGCTTAGTAGGAGAGTACATGTTGTTGTATATAGAAGTTTCTAGGTTCAGTCTCATTTGGAATGCTGCAACTTGTCAGTGATGACTGTATTGAGCTAGATGGACCAGTGGTCTGACTCCGTAAAAGGCAGCTTCATATGTTCATACTGTGAACTAGGATGTTATTACATTATCAGGAAAATCTGGTTAGCAGCATCATTTGGAATGTTTACAGTAAAGCCCACACGACTGCACGCTATGTGTGACAGCCATTCATTCAACTATACAATTGTACTGATAATTGCACAAAAGCCATGTGATAGTGGATAAGAGGAAATACATCAACAATGAGGCAAGGATTTTGGTGGGACTGAGGAGGCATCTACAGATGGGAGATTAAATCCACTCATTCAGCACATCTGATACACTCTCAGTCCACATTCAACAAGTCTTATGGTCAGGACATGAATTTTAATTACTCACTGACTCATTTGTATTCCCCCTTCTGCCACAAAAACAGGCCTGCGAATTACAGTGCAATTACAATAAATGAAATCCATTAAACAACAAACAAACCATTAACCACAAAAAACCACACACACATTTAGTAGCGACATAAAATGACAAATTACGCTAGTCCAACCCATCAGCCAAGTATCTTCTGAAACAAGAAAGATTACACAATCTGCCACAGGGCCTGCAGAGCATGGCCCATGTGAGCGTCTTGTGAGACCCTGGTCTTATTGGTTAGAGACTCTGTGCTGGGGTTAAGAGGGACGGTTATTGTCCCCTTGCTAAAAAGGCGCACCACTTGAAAAATTGCCTCTTTACCCAGTTAGCAGGAGTAACTGTATTATAATACATGGAAATGAGAGCTGACTCATATTAACACCTTACTGGTTCCATGCTATATCATAATAACATGCCATTGGCTCTCAGAACCATCAGGGCGCAATCCTAACATCTTATGTCAGTGCTTTCCAGCACTGGCATAATGGTGCCAATGGGATGTGTGCTGCATTCTGCAGTTGGGTGTCACTCACGGAGACCTCCTCAAACTAAGGGAATGTTTGTTCCCTTACCTCAGAGCTGCATTGCCCTTATGCCAGTGCTGGAAAGCACTGACATAAGGGGTAGGATTGCGCCCACAGTCTCACAGGTCAGTTTTGAGTTAAAGAAATCTACTTTTTGTTCCTTAAGGCAGTTGTGTTTTCGCTTTCCACATGGTGAACAAAGTTGGCCATAACTTTGGATAGAATACAGATATTCTAAAGTGGTATGTGTTATTGCATTCTGCATTAAATTACCTTTCCAATGATATATAACATGATGGCATTATTCATACATACCAAGATTTTCACAATTTTAGCCACTAGTATCAAGCTCAGCTTGTTGCCAGGTACAACTGCTACCCCCTGCACCCTGTTAGATACGCCACTACCTTGAGAAAACTAGGAAAACATGACACTTGGATTCTCAGTCTCTATTTTTTCCCTAGGTCTAATGAGGAACTAAAGCCTCATAGGCAGTGCTTCTCTGCAGGATACAGGGAACTGATGAACAGTAGCAATAATAATAATAATAACTATTAAGTGACATTCTGTTTGCATGAAGTAGACTGAAAAAATTCCCACACATCGTGAATGATGAACTGGTCTCCCTGGTGGAACAGGCAAAAAAGAAACAAGAAGGCAGTCAGGAGCACTTCCACTGTTATTTTAAAACCCATTCAAAAGGAAACCAGAAAGATTACGCTTCACTGCATTTCCTGTGTACAGAAGACAAGACACAATTGACTTAATAGTGGTAGAGCAGATAGGTTAGATATTAGGAAATATCTAATTGGCAATGGAGCAAGTAGCTTAATGTAGTTATTAGAAAACTGAGTAACGGGAAAGCTGGAAAGGTGCCTAAAGGTATGTTTAGGTAAAGGGATGGCTCTTCTAGCAGGGGCTCAATTTGATGATGTGAGAATTTCTACACCTATGAAACAGTGATGACAAAAGAAAACACTGTCATTGTGATGGGACATTTTATCAGCTATGCAGACAATATGTTTCTAGAAAATAAGGATCTTGCGGCACTGATGGGTGCTTTGGAATGCCTGGGATGGACTACTGTAATATGACTTAAGTGGTGCTGCCCTTGAAGATAACTCAGAAATCTCAGCTAGTGCAAAATGCTGCTGCCCCTGTTTTGGTAGAGGTTGGGAGAAACGAATCTACCCAACCCATTCTGTGATATCTGTGCTGATATCTGGGTTCAGTTCAAGGTGGTGATTATTACCTTTAAAACTCTTAGGCCAAAATCCTAACCCACTTTCCAGCCTAGCTGTGCCAATGGGACGTGTGCTGCATCCTGCAGTTGGGGGGCACTCATGGAGGCCTCCTAAAAGTAAGGGAATGTTTGTTTCCTTACCTCGGTGCTGCATTGCCCTTATGTCAGTACTGAAAATTGGGTTAGGATTGCACCTTTAATGACCTAGAACCCCACATACTTCAGAGATCACCTTGCCTCATATGAGTCCAGCCACATTCTACATTCTGCGGGGCAGCCCTTGCTCTGTATACATGATGTGGGGGAAAAACAGCTGTGGCAAGAAGTGAGGCCTTTACTACAATTTTGGAATGACTTCCCTAGTGAGCTGCTCTGATCTTGAGGCTTTTCTGACAGTGCAAACCTATGTTGATGTGCTAACAGGTAAATTCCATTGCGTTCATGGGGCTTATGCTCAACTAAGTGGTTTACAGCCTAAGAAGATAGAAAAACTACCTCTGCAGGAAGGCTGGTGGCTACTGTGAGGCCATTGTGGGATTGCATTGTTGCTGGTCTTGATTTGATTGTATTTGGCTGCAATCCTAACCACACTTTCCTGAGAATAAGCCCCATTGAACAAAATAGGACTTACTTCTGAGTAGACCTTGTTAAGATTGTGCCCTTAATTTATTTGTTATTGTGCTCAAGCCATTTCTGCCCATCATTGCATATATGCAACACGGATCAGTTGTGTACACCTGTGGGCTGGGCAGAAATGGGTTTAATTTGGTAGAACAGTTTTAGTATTTTATTGTATTGGAACAGCTACCTTGAGCTCTGGAGAGATTTGGGCATAAATATTTTAAATAAAACAAATCAGCAATGATACAGCTTTCCAGAATTCATAGTCACGTGCCGATCTTCATCCTTGACCTAGTCCTAATCCAGGAGATGCAATCCTGCCAGGCTGGCCTTAATTAACACTGAGGTTAAAAATAACAGAGGCTAAAGCAGGGGTGTCAAACATAAGGCCCGTGGGCCAGATGCAGCCTGCAGAAGCTTTTTATGTGGCCCTCAGGCTTTCAGCTGCTGAGTAGTGCTGAGGTGTTACTGCTGAAAGGGCAGCCCACATGAAAATTGGACTCTCCCATATCTCGAAATATGATCAAGATTTGTATATTTTCTCTTCTGTCATTTGCATCTAATGAGTTCCTAAGTGAAAAAAGTGTTTATTTTAGTTATGACCTGTTTAATGAAATCACTTCTCACCTAATGACATCACTTCCAGCCCTCAGCAGGCATCATGAATGCTATGTGGCCCTGCTATGAAATGAGTCTGACACCCCTGCTCTAAAGTCTTTAAGATGAGAGAGAATACCTACATTCAAAGGGAAGATTGCTAACATCTGCAGTATCTAATGTTCTAGCCCACTACTTTTCTCTCCTCCACACTTCCTTGATTCACTCTGTTACCCTCTTCCTTTTCCAGCTAGGAAATTGGGGGAGCAGAGGCTGGCACATCAACAGGTAAGAGGAAGTGGGATTTGACACACTGCATAAATCATCTGGTAGGTCTTGGGCTGGCCCTGGGGCAGCTTCTGAACCTATCATAGGCAGAGCCAGATCCTAATCAGCTTTCCAGCACTTACATAAGTATGCCAATGGGATGTATACTGCATCCTGCAGTTGGGTGGCAGTCATGGAGGCCTCCTAAAAGTAAGGGAATGTTTGTTTCCTGACCTTGGTGCTGCATTGCCCTTATGTTGGTGCTGCAAAGTGGGTTAGGATTGCACCCCTAGTCCTGTACTCTAGCAATGGCTCTTTGAGGCTGCAGTGCTCCGAAATCACTGAGCTACAGCTTCCACCTATGGTAGTGGCTCAAGCAAAATTGACATGGGGCAGATAAACAGATCCTTATGGATTCCAGTGTTGTTGTTTTTTAAAGTAACTCATCACATCTGAGATCTGAAAGCCAACACTACTCATGATGTGGAATTCCATGTAACTATCTTCCAGCTCTTTTTCTTCCATGAAAAGTAACCCTTTAATAAAAAGTAATTGTTTGACCCTTTCCTCACTAGCCATTTTTCCTCTTCACATGCTCCCACTAGCCATGTTTCCCTCCAGAAGGGGAAAATCTGCTTCAGTGCTCTGTGGCTGTAAGTGTGGTGCTTGAACAGTTAACTGAAGGGTATTCTCAGCTGATCTCAAAGGGGGGTACAAAAGGGTGACCATTAAAGCCTTTAGAAGTCAAGTAGTGCTGGGAGAAATACAAGGAGCATGTCAAGAGATGGGCTGTCACAATCAAGAGCATCTAGTTTTGCACCCACAGCAGCCAATAAGGAGCTGATCTCAGGATGAAAGGGCTAAATGACTGTTACAAGGGCTAAATCTACTGGAAGTGGCTCTTTTGCACCAGAGAGGAAGCAGGAGAACTAACCCTGGAATGTTAGCAGAGAAAGCACTGCAGGGATATCTCAGGGATGCCAAGCTGAGTGAAGGTTTGATCAGTGACTGCCTTCCAGCCCTGGATTCCAAGCTGGGGAGACAGGATGAAGCGAACTTGGAGAAAACCTAGGCAGACATGACTCTGGAGGAAGCATGAGAAACTATCTCAGGTTTCCCATTGCCAGCAAGCCCTAAGGGAAGGAGAGATCTCTGGGGTCAGTCGTGCCTAGTAAGGGTCAGTCTGTCTCCAGTGTTGTGATAAGGGCAAGAGTCCAGCCTGGCCACGGTGTGGAGGGGCAAGGGATCCACACACTTCCAACCCAGATGCGGGGGGGGGGGGAGCTCTTTGGGGCTCTCCAGGCAGGGTTGACCTCACCATCGCAGCCAGGAACGGAGCGATCAGGAGCTTCCTAAGGGCGACGTGCCCTACCCTCGCGGCTCAGAGACGCCGGAGACCATCCGGGAGGAGGGGAGACTGTACTGGCCCCCACCAAGGAGTCGAGCTGGGCCGCGGGGTCTGCTGCTCCACCTCCCAGCTGTCCCCCAGACGGGCGCTCGCTTCAAGTGGTGCTGTCGGGGCGTAGGGCGGCTGCCCTGGAGGGGGGCGCAGTCGTTCAGGGGGAATAGGCAGCTGTCCGGATGGGTCCGCCGAGGAGCGACGCAGGAGGCCTGCCTGGGCATCCACTTTTACCATAGGTGTGTGTGTGTGTAGGGGGGGGAAGCAAGGTCCCAGCATAAGCAGCCCATGGATCGGGGCCGCCACGCAGCTGGCCCTGCCGAGAACCCGCCACCTGGGATTTTCCTGCGGACTGAGAGTCCAATCCTATGCTTGCCTACTCAGAAGTAAGTCCAATACTATTCAGTGGGGTTTACTCTCAGGAAAGTGTGCACAGGATTGCAGCCTGAGCAGGATCTGATCTCCTCATCCTCCCTCCAAGGGCCAGGAAGGAGGGATGCAGTCTTCTTTTCCAGGGCGAGCCTTCTCCTCTCCACGGGTGTGATTTGCAGCCCCCCATCCGCTCTGGAAAGGGGCTGGGGGGGGCAGCGAAGGCTTCTCCGCTGTGTCTAAAGCGGATCTCGTGGCTCTCTGGGCTGCTCCGAATTGGGCAGCCAAAACCTGCCTCTTCCCACTTGGATGGCAACCTTCAGCCTCGAAAGACTATGGTATAAGCCTACAGCACCCGGTATTCCCAGGCGATCTCCCATCCAAGTACTAACCAGGCCTGACCCTGCTTAGCTTCTGAGATCAGACAAGATCAGGCATGTGCAGGGTAACAGTTGCTGCCTGGGTTCCCCCGATTCTACTAACAAGACCGACGGCAGAGACGACAGACTGCAGAGCGCTCTTCTGAAACTGGATGGCGTGTGAAACGCAATAAAAGTCTGTCCAGCAGCAACGAGCGACGCGAAGGGAGGACGGCAAAGCACCGATCTCTGGCTCGCCTCGCCCACCCACGTCCCTTGCGTGTGCAGTGGCGACTGGGACGCCCGTCGGTGGAGACAGTCACTGGCACCCGCGCTCCTGGGGGATTCGTCCGGACGAGATCTTGAGGAACAATGGCTTTTGGCTCCGCTCTTGCAGTGCCTGGCGGGCTCCTTTGGACATCCGTAGAAAGAGAGAGCCTCGGCCAAATGCTTCTTCCTGATAATGAGCCTAACGAGAGAGAGCCCTGCGTGCCACTGTGCCAGGAAGCAAAGGCTGGCAAGCCCCCAACCGACTTCTGCAAAGTATTCTCCTTGGGTTCAAAATCAATCAATTAAAAAAAAAAGAAAAAGCAACTTTACTGGGGAACAGCTTACATTTGGCGTCGGTATTTATAGGATGAAAATCAGGCATCCCAGGTCCTTGGGAAGGACTCAGTAACACCTGTCTGACTGTGCGAAAATCTGATGATGATGATGATGATGATGATGATATCACCGTGATCACGAAATTTGTCTACTGTTGTTCCATTTGTTTAAGAATGAGAGGACATGCAAAACAGCCCTACAAGCCAGTTTGGTACCGTGAAATAATTGTTGTCATGTACAAATGATAATACATTTTCTTAAAAATATTACCCAACTGAATGACAATAAGTGATTAAAACGTTTCACTATTTTGATTTATTTGTTTTGTCTGCTTGGTTTTCATTGGAAAGGGAGGCAGGATATAAATGTTTATTTAGATAGTATATAATGTATATATTATAAACTATGTATAGTTTATGTAGTATAGTACTATATTACTATTTACTAGTAATACTAATTACCCGTATTCAGTAAAATAATCTTTTCTATGAGAAATTATGTCAAAGTAGAAGGACATTTGCAATTCGTAGAGGTTGTGAAGGTAGGAAATTACCAAATATCGATCAAAAAAAGTTAATGAATATGATGACAGGAAAGTGCATCCTTTCCTGGTGTTTGATTTTTCGTTTTGGCCTTTAAGTTGTTGTGGTGTTATTGTAGATTTAAGATGGATTCTACATTCAATTATTTCACCCTGAAGCGTAAATACTGCAAAATCTAATTTTCAATTTCTCTTCCTCTATTAAACTTGGGCGGTGCTATTTTCTACGGATTTTAACAAAAAACATTAGTAATTTCTGTCTAGTTGCAATTATATTTCTATTCTAAGGGAAAGAATGAAACGGCCTCATCAGGGAGTGGGCAAAAATGTCCCTTTCCTGGCTCTTGGGAAAAGAGACTGCAACTGCGAGGCTGTGAGCAAGAGCCAGATCCTTACAGAAATCTATCTATCTATCTATCTATCTATCTATCTATCTATCTATCTATCTATCTATCTATCTATCTATCTATCTATCTATCTCAAAGCCGTCGGGGTTTCCTTAGCCCTCTCCACCACCACCCCCTTCTCAAACAAACCGCAACCAGCTGTTTTCCCTTTCAAACAACCATCCAAGTCGTCGTTTACAGAAGCACTCCTAGAAAATGTAGCGCGTTCGTCTCTCCATCAGTAAAGCAGACGCAAAAGGGGCCGAGATCGCAGCCCGGACGGCAGAGCGCGCTTGAGTACTGAGGATCGCGTAGCTCCACTCCCCCCTCCCAAGAGACCAGCACCCACCGGGCGGGCTCCCCGGGGTTCTCGCCTTGCCTTACCCAGGCAAATCGCGAGCAGGCTGCCAAGTCCCCCCGACGGCAGGGTGTGCGCCAGCTGCAATCCTATGCACACTTACCTGGGAGTAAGCCCCGTTGACTAAAATGGAACTTACTTCTGAGTAGACATGCATAGGATTGGGCTCTGAAGCTGCAATCTTATTCACACGTACCTGGGAGTAAAACCCACTGACTAAAGTGGGACTTACTTCTGAGTAGACTTGGGCTCGAACAGCCTAATCCTAGGCATGTCTACTCAGAAGTAAGTTCCATTGAGTTTAATAGGGCTTACTCCCAGGAAAGTGTGGCCAGGATCTCCCGCCTCGTGCTGCTGCTCCCCTATTCAAGCCACTCTTCCCAGAGAGCAAGTACGGGAAGGCTCGACGGCAGGCAGGCGCCCCCGAGCATCGGACTGCCCGGGCTCCCCTTTTTGCAGAAGTCCTGCCGGGAGGCTGCATGACTGACGGGTGAGGGAGGGAAGAAGGGGAGCCGCGATCATTCCCCACTTACAGCACCGTCGTCGTCAGTCCTCGCCCCCGCTCCAGCCTTCGGGCTGCCCGGCCTCGGCCCCGCTGGCAGGTCCCTCTGGAGCTCCGCCGGGCCGCCTGCGCTCTGCCGCAGCCTGGAGGCAGATCCCAGCCTGTCGAGTATGCGCCCCCCTCGCTGGGGCCATTGGCTTTATGGATGGGGTCATCGGCGCCCCCAGGCAGCTGCCGTCGGGCACGGCGCTCCCAGCCCGCCCCATTGCCAGCTGCACGGCCCCTTTCCCCGGCGGGTGGGCTCCGGGGCCCGCCCCTGCCCACATCTGCATGACCAGGACCGCCCCCGCCCCTCCCATTGGCAGGGGGAGGGGGAGGGGGACGGCTGGAGGCGAGGCTGCTGCGGGCACGTCGGGACGCTGGTGGGCGTCAGGTGCTGCTGAAGCCAAGCGTGGAGTAGAGGAACTGAGGCTGGGGGCGCAGGGACTGGGAAGGACCGACAGGCTTCTTGAAGACTGACTGTAGCACAAACACGCCCGCACCTCGGAAGGCTTCTGGACTGCAAGGGAACTCAAGCTGGTGGATGTCTCCAGACTCTGCTGCCCAGAGGAAGGGAGGACGTGGTGGTGGTGGCTGGGATCCTTCTTCGAGGATCAGGCACCTCTGCTTTCCCCTGATCCAAAGAAGACGTGGGGTATGCCTTGCACTTGTACTGCCAGCCGGCATCCTGGCTGTGGGGGCCGCTGCAGGTTGCCATCTGGCTATTGGGAGCAGCAGCAGGCAACGTGATGGTTTTCAACCTATGAGGCTGAAATTGGCTCCTGGCTCCCAGCTCCTTATTCAATCCAGAGCTGCACAAGCAGCCTGAATGAAGAAGTGCTCTCTACACACAGGCACGCACGCACCTACCCACCCACCCACCCACCCACAACAACACCCTTCGGGTCATACAGGTGATACAACCCTGCTATGCAGGAGATGGCCCTATGAAATGCCCTAGCCTAGTCTCCAGTTCAAAGCCTAATTTCAGCAAAATGCACTTTGAATGCACAATGCACTAAGGGCGCAATCCTAACCAACTTTCCAGCACTGGTATAGCTGTGCCAGTAGGGCATGTGCTGCATCCTGCAGTTGGGTGGCTGTCGTGGAGGCTTTAAGGTAAGGCAATGTTTGTTCCCTTACGTGGGAGCTGCATTGCCCTTCTTCATGCTGGAAAGTTGGGTAGGATTGCACCCTAAATGTCCCCAGGTCAACACTCTGAATAAGAAACTATATGTGGTTTTTGCTGCTTGTTTGTTTTCTCTTCAAATAAGCCTTGGGGCTTGGGCCACTTCCAATTATATAGGCTCTACTTGCCTTTAGGAAACTGCCCCCTTTGAGACTCTCTAGCTTTGCATCCTGCCTAAAAATTTCATTGTTTTCTGTTACGTGCTCTCCAACATGGTGACTCTGGCCAATTATATTCTTTCCCTGCTTATATGCCCATAAATAAAGAACTGGGGACCTTGTATGCCAAAACAAGCATTGGATCACCCCCACCAACATCCATCATACCTTTCTGCCACCAAGAGACTGTTTCAAGATGCCCAGCCCTAAATTTCATTTTTGCACAAAGTATTCTTAGGTATGTGAACCCATAAACATTTGTTTCCCTTGCCAATATACCTATGAAGAAACAATGGGTCTTTGCATCCTGAAATAAGTTTTGGGTATCTTGAAGAGAGAAGTTTCTCAGTGGCTAGAGTATGGGGTATGACTTGAGGTGGTCCAGTTTGCCTCCTTTTAGTTCCCTCTCCCTTCCAGTCTTATGCCTACCCACATTCAAGGCTCTGTGACACCACAGGAGATCAGCTAGGTGAGAACTTGCACTGTGATAGTTAACAGTGTGATAGTGCCTATACTTTACTGCTGAAGTAAAATGTATTGTTCTACCAGAAATATTTGTGAAGAGAGGGTATTTTGCCTACCTGACTCTCACACTGCTATTCTCTGTTGGGGGAGATTGATGGGTATTCTTATTAGTGTTTGAGAGACCCGATGTGACACAGTGATAACAATTCAGATTTGGGGGACATATTTTATTAGGAGAGCTGTTCTTCCATAGAGATTTTTTTTTCCTACTCACTCCTATGCTGTGAAGTACTGAACTACCCATCTTGAACTTTACACATTGAAATAGCCATGTTGGATATTGGTAGATTTGTGACTCTCTGTTGAATCATGCATTATTTTTTAAAAGGCCAAGATCAAAACTGTTCCTGAAGGTTTCAGGGAGTTTCCCCTATTTGCCAATATATCTGTCATAGGTATATATGTATATCAGCATTCAAATGGGGTCATGCCAGGACTTCAGCAAAACCTAAAGCTCTGGATGCCAGAAGCACTATAGCACTGTATCCACAAGCTAATACCATCTAATGTTTAACAGCCCAATCCTATCCCCAGCAGCTCTGGTGGGCATAGTGATGCCAAAATGGCTACCACTGCATCCAGCTGCACCATCAGGGCTGCCTGAAGCCTCTTGGAGCTCAGTGCCAGCATTGAGACCCCATAGGATTGGGCTCTAACAGCCTTGTCCTGAGCTGCCTGGTTTGCAGGGCAGCTGCAGCACCGAAAAAGCTGCCGCAGCATCCTAAACACATTGGGAAGCTGCTGGTGGCTCCTTGGAGGAAGGGGACATTTATTCATAAGGAAAGTAGCTCTGCAGTGGGGCTACTCAGGCACAGAGTAAAGGAATCCTGTGTTGGGTCAGAAGGCCTGATGCGGGGCTCTGGAACCTGCGGAGCTGAGCACCACCAGTCCCACTCCCTCCTGTCTCACCCCTGCCTTGGAACACCTCTCCCTGCCTCGACTTATGTCTCTGCTGCCTGGCACTTCGCACTGAGCACTGGGTGGCATTTCATTGGCTGCCGACAGGTGCCGGCTCAGTGAGGGCACCAGCTCAGTGAGGGCTTGTGTCAAGTTTGCTCCGGCACTGGGCAAGCACTAACTTCCACGTGTGCACCTTATGGTACATTTATGATTGGGCCCTCAGTCACCAGAATTTAAGATATTCATGCTCTAACTATGTTTTTGCACTATACGAATAAGCTAACTTTGGAAATGTGCAGGTGGGTTTCTTAACAAAGGTCTTGATGCCAGAAACACTGCTGCACACACTTATTGACTCTCAGGGATTCTTTAATGTTGCAATAAACTGAAATTACATAATATTTAACAGGGTAATTCTAGGCGTGTCTACTCAGAAGTAGGTTGCATTGTGTTCAGTTGCACTTACTCCTAGGTAAGCGTGCATGGGATTGCACAGTAAATCAAGTATATCATGTTAACCATTTTGGACTGACAATCAGCCTGAAGAAAACACAGGTCATGGTTCAGGATGTGGACTCACCTCCCTGCATTACAATCTCTGAGCATGAACTGGAGGTTGTCCATGACTTTGTGTACCTTAGCTCAACGATCTCCGACACTCATTCTCTCGATACCGAGCTAAACAAGCGCATCGGTAAAGCAGCTACCACGTTTTCCAGACTCACAAAGAGAGTCTGGTCCAACAAGAAGCTGACGGAACATACCAAGATCCAGGTCTACAGAGCTTGCGTCCTGAGTACACTTCTGTACTGCAGCGAGTCATGGACTCTTCGCTCACAACAGGAGAGGAAACTGAGCGCTTTCCACATGCGCTGCCTCCGACGCATCCTCGGCATCACCTGGCAGGACAAAGTTCCAAACAACACAGTCCTGGAACGTGCTGGAATCCCTAGCATGTATTCACTGCTGAAACAGAGACGCCTGCGTTGGCTTGGTCATGTCGTGAGAATGGATGATGGCCGGATCCCAAAGGATCTCCTCTATGGAGAACTCGTGCAAGGAAAGCGCCCTACAGGTAGACCACAGCTGCGATACAAGGACATCTGCAAGAGGGATCTGAAGGCCTTAGGGATGGACCTCAACAAGTGGGAAACCCTGGCCTCTGAGCGGCCCGCTTGGAGGCAGGCTGTGCAGCATGGCCTTTCCCAGTTTGAAGAGACACTTTGCCAACAGTCTGAGGCTAAGAGGCAAAGAAGGAAGGCCCATAGCCAGGGAGACAGACCAGGGACAGACTGCACTTGCTCCCGGTGTGGAAGGGATTGTCACTCCCGGATTGGCCTTTTCAGCCACACTAGACGCTGTGCCAGAACCACCTTTCAGAGCGCGATACCATAGTCTTTCGAGACTGAAGGTTGCCAATACAAATGTTAACCACAAAATGAAAAAATGTTATCTTTGTTTTGCTGTTAGTGACATATTGGTTCACATATATGAAAATATAGTCTTGGTGCTGCCCACAATACTTGATTTCTTGTCTTTATCATCATCAGTCATCATATGTTCTGTGATCAACATGTTTCATTACATTGCAGTTGCATATTTCTGGGTATGGCATTAGCCCAGTACATACATGGTGGACAACAACTATTTTTAATATGTGGCTATTATGTCAGCTTTGCCAGTGCATGGACTGTTTGTGGGAACTGGAACTATTTCATAATTGATGCTTTCTTATTCATGACTGACCAGGGCAAGAGGAGAAGGACAAATTTGCTTGAAATTGAGGTTGAAATTCTATCCTGGGAGTGAGCCCCATTGGCTATAAGGAGGCTTCCTTCTGAGGAGACCTGCAGAGGACTGCGCTGGAAGGCTGCCATCCTATCCACACTTTCCTGGGAGTGACCCCAGGACTGGGCTCTGAGTCTGAGAGGGAGACCTGAAAGGTGTCCTTGAGTGTCACTGCCATTGTGCCACCGCAGACAAAAGCAGCCAATGACATTTCTCCTTCCACTCCTGCGCTTCATGGCCACCCAGCCTGTGCCCAACAAAGGTGCTGGTGTGTGTCAACACCGCAGGGCTCGGGTGGGCGTGGCTACCCCAGACCTGCTCCTTCCTCTGGGGCTTGTCAATGCCCTTAGCGGGAGCGTCGCCTAGAACTGACAGCCCCCACAATGCATCGCGACCGCTTCTGTGCCGCTCAACCGCGCTTGACTTGCCCTTCCCTGTCATCGTCTGACTACCCGGAGGCGTCTCCTCGCTCACTATTGGCGTTGCCAGTCTCCTGCACCTTCCGGCCATTGGCTCGTCCCTCTCCTTGTGTCCCGCCTCCTGACCAAATAGGCCAATCCGATTGGACAAGGGGACAGCTGTCACTGTGGAGCGCTTTCCGATTGGTTGTGTGGGTGGCTGCTTCCCGACGGTAACCACGCAGCGGGGTAGGCTGTGCCTTGTTTCCACGTCAGTGAGAGGGAGAGGAGCCGGTCTCTGCCGTCCCCAGCGCAGCCTGTCCCGGGGCCGGTGGGCTTGGAGCGAGGCCTGGGTCCCTGGGATGCCGAGAGGCGCTTCGCCGCAGCAGCCGGCCGCAGGCGCCGCCATTTTGGACGCCGGGTGGATGGAGGGGTGAGTGAACGTCGCCTGACCGGGGCTCTGGCCGCTGTTCTGGGCGAATGGGGCCTTCCCTGGCTGTGGAGAGCGAGGGTTGGCCGGGCCTGGGCCAGGGCCTGCCTGGGGGCAGCCACCGGTCCTCAAGGCCGTGGTAGTCCCTGCAAGTTCCCAAGGTGGCCCAGGCCGAAGACCCGCTCAGGCGACACCTGGAGGCACCTCCTTCTCCAGGGACCGCCTCTGGTGTCTCCACCCTGCTGGGACCCACCAAGCAGGGCCCTGGCTTCGTTTGCTGGCAGTGTCGGGAGTTGGCACCTTGGCACGCCTGTGCCGAGCTGCAGCACGGCTTGGCACTCTGCCCCTGCCTCAGTTTCTCCACTGCACTACGTTCAGTACAGCTATTTTCAACCACTCTCATCTCAAGACACACCGACAAGGCTCACCGTCAGGTTTTTGGCATTCGACAAGGCACACTGTGCTGCCAGTGGGGGGCTCACCCCCCCTTGGCCCTGCTAATAAATGCCTTCCCCCAAATTCCTGTGGCACACCCACTCACAGCACACCAGTGTGCCTCGGCACAGTGGTTGGAAGTGGCTTTTCTGCTACCCTTCTTGCAGGGTTATTTGTAGTGAAATGATGGAGACTTGGCATTGGCACGACACAGTATTGAAGAAGGGTGCTTGGCACGCAGAAGGTTCTAGTCCTGTTCCTGTCTACAGGGATCTCTGTGATAGTAGGGGGTGGAAATGACTCTTGTCAGCTGGGTTATTGTCTTGGCACTGGATGAGCACCCTTCTAAGAATGGGAGAGGTCTTGCTTATCCCAGGTTTGTAGCACCTGGGTTAAGCAAGACCCCCATACTGGTGGCATATCAATATAGTAATAGCCTAGTTCCCAGACTGTAGGGAGCTCTGAGGGAACACAGGTTTTCAGCAGAAGCTGAATGTCTAGGAATGTCCAGTGTCCTGTGGCCTGCAATAGAAATTGGGGGGGGGGGGAGGAAATCTGAAGTACAGTACATTCTGATGGTGGGGAGTCTCTTGGATTTCTCAGTATGTGCTGGGTGTGTGTGCAGGAAACCTGACTCATCAGTGGATGCTTGTGAGGCTGGTATGGCCCTCCCTGCCCACCTCTGTGTCTGTTTGACCCAAAATGCCCACTTTTGGGTATTGAAGCAATTGATGGTGTCACCATGTCACTGTCACCTACATCTGGGTTATGTACTTGTGGCAGGTGCCATTGACCCTGGCCACACCTGCAGCTTATCCTGGTGAGTAAGGGGGCCACAGGGGGTGGAGGCCCTGCAACAAAAGGTATCACATCAGGTCACAAGATTGGCACTGTTATCTTAGGTAAATATTATTGATGAATATTGCATAGGAATGAATGTCTGGTGACCTGAATGTATAGGTGAGTGCACTGTGTGACTGAGGGCACAATCCTATCCAACTTTCCAACCCTGATACAGCTGTGCCTATGGGGTGTGTGCTGCATCCTGTGGTGGTGGGTAGTCATGGAGGCCTACTCGAGGTCAGGGAATGTCAAGGTTGTATTGTTGCTGCATTGGCACTGGAAAGTTGGATAGGATTGGGTCCTGAGTCATGTATGGTAGGTGGAAGATTTGGTTGAACAATGTCTGAACTCTAATGGAGAACTCTGAACTCTAAGGGTGGTTTGATACTGAGAGTTGGTCTCTTGCTCTAGAAAAGTCATGGCCAGCCTTTTTGTCAAGCAACACCAACTGCACTTTGTAAAGCAGGAAGACAGAAAAGTGAGCATAGCAGGCAATCACTATTGACGCCTTTACCTGCTAGTGCTTCTTTAAGTTTGGATTGTGTCTCCCCTGTAACTATATCCATAACTACTAGGCAGTTGTTGTTTCTCTGTGGAAGAGAAAAGAAGCAAACAAGGATCATTACTTCACCCTCTTCACATTTTTTTTGGGGGGGGGGTAATAACTTCCCATTGTGTTTGTGCATTTATTGTAAGTTGTTCTGGGGGTCTTGTCAGCTGAAGGATAGGATACAAATACAGGTCCAACCTTGTTATACACTGATTTTTTATACATGGATTTGACTCGACACGAATGGCCGCTGCAAGTAAGAAGGAATGTGTTGATCCCTGGAGAAGGGGAAAAATGCATCCCTTTAAAATCGCAGTTTACAAAACAATTTTCTTACTGTTGTAGAAAGACAGTCATGCAAACTTTCATTCAATTTTTCAACTGAACCAGGCAAAGGAAAAGGTCTTTTGCATTTCTATTTGCTGACTGCCTCTCCACAACAGTAAGAAAAGCTGTTTTTAAACCACAATTGTAAAGGGACGCACTTTTTAATTTTTGTAAACTGCTTTTAACACATTTTATGATATTAGCAGGGAGTTCCAGAATCAAACCCCTAAAGATGTCGAAGCATGACCTTATTCTATTAGGAGTAATGGAGGGGTGAAAAACCTGGAAGTGGTTCTTTAAATCTGTTTTTCCACTTTTTAAAATCCACTAAGGGTTCTGGAATGGAACACCAGTGGATGACCTGTACTTTACAACATTACTGCCATTCTAGTATATGCTACTATACACATGCCTGGTTGTGGTTTTGCCTCTAATGTACAGACTTTGGGAGCAAGAAGTAGTGCACCACAGGATAGTGCACCTCCTTTGCACCCGCTTTTAGTGAAAGTTCCAAGCCTCAGGGAGCGTTGTGCAGGGCTGCGCAGGGCTCCCCGCACCTCCTGCAGCCTGCTGCAGCCCCGCCTTCTTGAAGTCAAAGCACCCTCTCCTTACCATCTTAGCGACGCACCCGCTTAGCGACGCAATCCTGGGGATTGCGCCACTGCCCTAGCCCCTTCCCTCCAAGAACTTACTGAGGGAGTAAAGCTTCCTCAAAGTTTGAGAAACGCTGCTACAGTATCAGTGTATAAGTCTCCAGATTTACGCCAAGAGTTTTTTCTTATGCCTTTCTCTTAAGAAATATGATATAATTGTTTTTTTGCTGGTGTTTGATCCTAGCTCGACTGAAAAAGATGTTTAATATCAATAGATTCAGGAAGTCCTCAATGACTTGAGCATCTGTAGTAAAAGTACATGTGATCATGTACAAACATATTGGTTGCAAATATTGGTGACCATGCTTCAAACAGAGATTTCTTTATTCTTGTATTATTGAATACCTTAGCTGAGATACTGAACTTCCAGCCTTCTTATTAGTAATACTTTACTAGCTGCAGAAATTGTACTTTGTTATAATTTGGCCTGTGGGGAGGTGGACTCCTGATAACTAAGGAATACTTAGTTAAAGTCCTTAAGATTGTTGAGATGGAAAAACTAAAATTTATTTATAGAAGTGTTTGTATGCGTCTGTGTGTATATAACACTACCTCAAAATTGAAAGTATCTTCTGTAACTTAAATAACACTGCCACATAGTGCTTTAAATAACTACTTGCCTGGTAGCCTGTAGCAAGTAATATTTACTTCCAGGAAACCAAACAGGGAAGATTTTGACAGTTAGAAGACAGTTGGTTCTTTGCATTTTTCTTCTTTTTATGCTGTCAAAATATCACAAATTACTAATGTAAGTATATAGTAGGCTTGTGTGTTTGCAGGTTAATAACTTTTTGTAGAATTATTGGCATGGCTGAATTAATGAAATACCCACCAAATGGTGGAACTGTGCCAAAATTTTGGCCATAAAAATGAGGCTGTAGGTGGTTCCTTCTGAACTGGTTTATAATATGTATGTACTCGTATTACAGTTCTTCTCAATATGCTTTGCAACTTAGTGCAATAAGATTGTAAAGCTTTAGGACAAAGATCAATCTTGTTACACTATGTAAAGCACATGCGTATAGATAATGGTATATAGGTAATATAAAAATCTTACCCCATCTTTTTTCTATGATGTTTAGAAACCCTTGTTTCTGTCCTTTGCTTTATCTTCTGCTTCCTTTCTGTCTTTAAGTTGTATTCTGCTATATGGGTGACATGCCCATCGAATGTTACAAAATGCTTATTGAAGTGTGGCCTAGAGAGAGAGGGTTAGCAGAGTTTGCTTTTGTTTTCCCTAAATTTTGGCAGAGATATTCTTGCTTTTCCAAGTTCCTTATTGTCATTCAGTTGTATATCCAGGCCCAATAGCTATGTGAATCATTGTTCATCTCTGTCTACTTGCATTTTTTTTTGCTTCCAACACATTCTTGGTGCCTTCAAGCTAAATCTGATATAAAACTTCTGTGTTTTTTTTTTGTTTCTGAAGAGCTGGATATCCGTACATTTCCTTAAATGTTTCTTCCATAATTCAAAATAAAGATTCTGGAGCATTCTTCTTAATTTATTCCCCCAGACAGGGAATAATTAAAATGCACTTTTTATATGGATACTGATTTAGCTTCTCAATTTTTAGGACCGTCAGGATTGTGGATAAGAACATTTACACCATACAAGGTGAAATCAACACAGTGGTGGGAGCTATAAAGCGTAGTGCAAGATGGAGTACTCATACGCACTTGGTAAGTTCAGGAATTGATGAAGTGAATATTTCTAATAAAATGCATCTTTCTTCCCAAAATCTAGCATGCTAGGGAAATTGAAATAATTGTACTTGTTACTGAGGACAGCCTTGATTTCTGTACATGTCCTGAGAGCCCTTGTCTATGTTTGACTAACAAGTACTTTGTTTAGTCAAAGGGATTTGAAGTATGACATTGGTTGCCAGGATTCTACACTCTCAATTCATCCTCTAGTAGGCTCCTGTCCTCGAATGAGTGAAGCAAACCCCAACTTTCCTTGGAATTGTAGAATTAGTTAGGGATCACCCCCAACTGCAGGATCATCCTGCAGTTGTGGGTGATCCCTGCCTGCTCCCCAGCTCCCAGCCAGATCTCTAAGTGCTCACCAGTTGGGAGGGCAGTTTGACTGCTGTGTTGCCAATGAAGTCTGGGGGCCTCACTGGTGCAGGTCCAAGTCAACAGTCCTGCAACACCCTTTCAAGTGAGGAGCTGGAATGGAGTGTGTTTGTGTGTGGTGGCCCTTCTATTGTTAGGCTGTGATACATTAAACACTTCAACCAAATGATAGGGAGGTGCAGACCTTATTCTTATGGGGGAGCCAGTAGTACTCTTTTTTATTTCTGCTTACCTGAGGCATCTAGAGCAGGGATGTCAAACGTGTTTCATACATAGGGCTGAAGTTAGCATTCAGGGCTCCTGCTGAGTGCCGGAAATGATGTCATTTAGCAGGAAGTGACATCATTAAGCAGCTAATGGCCAGAAGCCAGGCCTTGTTCTTATATAGAAACTCATTAACTACAAATGACAGAAGAAAAAATATGCCAATCTTGATCATATTTCAAGATTTGGGAAAGCCCAGTTTTCATGTGGGCTGCCATTTCAGTAGTAACCCCTCAGCGCTGAGAGCCTGAGGGCCGGATAAAAAACTTCTGGGGCCCCCGGGCCTTATGTTTGACACTCCTGATCTAGAGGGTATTATTCTAGAGGGTATTATTCTAGAGTTAGCAGTTACCCCTGCTAACTGGTAAGAGGCACTTTTTCAAGTGGGTGCTCCTCTTTTATTCAGCAGGGGGAGAGTAACTGGCCCACCTCCCCCAGCAGTGTCTTTTCTATTGGTTGCCTGCTGGTGTTCTTTTGTATCTTTTTAGATTGTGAGCCCTTTTGGGACAGGGAGCCATTAGTTATTTGATTTTTTTTTCTGTAAACCGCTTTGGGAACTTTTTGTTGAAAAGTGGTATATAAATACTGTTGTTGTTGTTGTTATTATTATTAGGGCCCAATTCTATCCAACTTTCCAGCACTGATGCAGCCATGCCAACGGGTGTGTGCTGCACCCTGTAATGGATGGAGCAGTCATGGAGGTCTCCTCAAGGTAAGGGAACATTTGTTCCCTTACCTCAGGGCTGTATTGTGGCTGCATTGGCGTTGGAAAGGTTTGGGCCCTTAGTCTAGTTACCAAATGGGCATCTCAGTGTCTTCCTTTCCAATGAAAAAGGGGCATATGTGGCCTGTCTGGCTTCTGCTTATGGAATCATCAAGGGAAGAGGTGCCTTGATATCCACAGTATTTGGTTTGGTGAACAAGTCCAGTCAGAGATAGTGGCACTCTTTTTATTCTGCTGTAGGCAGAGAAGTGCCAGATTTGGGGCTATAGGCTATTGGGTTGTAATCCTGAACATAATTTGCTAGGGAGTAAGCTTCAATGTGCACAGTTTGAATAAACGTGCATAGGACTCTACAGGAAGTAATCTTGAGCCTTTCCTGCAATTATTCCTAGTCACATTGTGAATGCTGAGTTGTATGAATTGTACACTTATCCCATCCTTCTCCTGTGAGCTCAGGGCAGCATATATGCTTCTTCCCTCCCCTTCTGCCCAAACAGCCCTGTGAGGTCAATCAAGCTGCGAGAGAGGAACTGGCCTGAAATCACTGAGTAAACGTATGACTGAGAGGGAATTTGGTCTCCCAAGTCTTACAAGTGCAATATAAAGGTATACCTGGAAATCTGTCAATTGAAATTTATTTTTAGGTGACTGAATAGGTTTGCATCCTGAGTCTATACAGGTCCAGCCTATTTATACACAGATTTGTTATACAAGGATTTGACTCAACACGAATGGCCCCTGCAAATGAGAAGGAATGTGCTGATCCCTGCAGAAGGGGAAAAAAAATACATCCCTTTAAAATTAGTTTAAAGAACTGAACAGTCCTTTAACAATAGCCTCCTTAATGAGAGAAGAGAGGGCAGCTGGCTGACAATCCATCAATCCTTCTCTCTCCAGTGGATCCTTCCCTTCCCCCTGAGCATGTGAAAGGAAGGTGATCACTTTGCATTGGTGAAGGGAGGGGCTGAGTGAAGCTCCTTTCTAAGCTCTTGGAGGAGGACTATTGATGGATTGTCTTCTTAATGACTTTTATCTTACATCACAAAGGTCAGTAGGGCTGTTTTTAAATCACTGTAAATTGATTTGCTAAAGTGCGTTTTTTGCCATCCATGTGAGTGCTTGGAACGGAATCCACGTGAATAATGAGGCTTAACCTGTAATTCTAATCGTTACATCAGCTAATTCATTTATTGAGTGGCTATAGCAGTGATTTTCTATCTTTTTCATCTCATGGCACACTGACAAGGTGCTATAATTGTCAAGGCGTACCATCAGTTTTTTGACAATTGACAAGATATACCATGTTCCCAGTGGGAGTCACATCCCCCAATTGTCCTGCTAATAACTTGCCCTCCCCCAAACACCCATGACACACCTGTGGATCATTTGTGGCATACTGGATGAAAACTGCTGTGCTACAATGTTGAACTTAAATTGGAGAGCTGTGATTTCAGTCCTCGCTTACTAATGAAGTTCGCCAAATGTTCAATAGGTGTACCTGAGAATGCCAGATACAAGGGATGGCACTAGGATGCAGGTCTCTTGTTGTCTTGTGTGCTCCCTGAGGCATTTGGTGGGCCACTGAGATACAGGAAGCTGGACTAGGTGGGCCTATGGTCTGATCCTGCGGGGCTGTTCTTATGGTCCTCAGTTAGTCATTCTCCCTTGCCTAATCTACTTTGCAGGATTGTTGTGAGACCAGGAAGAGATGTGAACCATGTATTCTACTCTAAGTTGTTTGGAGGAAGGATAGAATAAAAATGTAATAAAAGTAAATATCAATACTTAGTCCCAATGCTTGCTTCTCAATAGTAAGTCTAACTGAGTTCAAGAAGTCATTGCCAAGTAAATGTGCTTCAAATTTCAGCTGTAGTATTTTTATCTAGCATTGCTTGGTACACAGAAGTTTTAAAGAAGAGTCAAAATAAAAACTGGGAGATGTGTGGATTTACATGCTATAATTGTAGCATGGCTGTACAGATTTCCAGAGCAAAACCTGAGATCAAAACTTTAAAGGTGCGCCAACATTTAAATGTGTTCTAGTCCAAAGTATACAATTGCAACATACTTTAAGCTGTTCTTCATAAAACAAACAAAAAAACCCCAAGCACTCTTAAAGGTTATCACTGACATTACTATACTATAGTTAAGTTAATGGATTTTTTCAGCCAATAATATCCCATTTCAACAAATATGAAATATTTGTGCATATGTATTGCAGGGGGGAGAAAAGGCAGTGGTACTACTTGTGACTGTAGTGCCTATAGCTGTGGAGGAATTCAGAGTTATGTAATTATTTCATAAAATACTTACAAGATTTTGTACTAGTGGATCAGTTTTACTTTTATTTATAGAATTACTATCAAGAGATTCTGCAAGATCAAAAAACATGGCGCATTTGAACATCCTTCTTTAGGAGGCAACTGATTATTTGTACTGTATTACTTCCACTGCTCTCCTCTCTGCTGCTGTTGTGGCATTTTGTGACTGATATGGTCCTCCTCTTATCCCCCTCTCCTGCCTCAGAAGATTGCGAAACTGGGGTGGATCTGAGCCTTCGTATCTGCTCAGTTTTCATGTTGTGTTAGCTAAATGTGAGAAATGTGGATGCTCCTTCCCTCTTCCAGCCAAGTAGTGGTAGAAGTCTTTTTGAGGCTAGGAACCAGAGATTCCAGCTGTGATCGCACTCATTCTAGTACTGTTTCTTGAGCAACAGAGAAGTGAGTGTATGTGTGACCTAGCAAATCACAGAATTCATCACTTGAATGTTTACTTATGGGCAATTGTTATATTTCCCAGGCAAGGTGCAAACTGTATTCCTATATTATACTTGTTGTTTAAAAAAGGGGAATTGGCTTATAACATTGCATGATTAGTATCCTTAAAGGTATAATAAAATAATATCTCGTGTTATGTAAGAACAAAGCATTAGACTTCTAAATAGAGGCTTGCAAAAAAAAAAAAAAAAAAAGCAGATCACTTAGCTTTCCCCGCCATTCCTACTCACTGAAGCAAAGAGCCTAGCAAGCCCCTCTGCATTTTCCCAGTGAGCCTTGACGACTATTTTGCTTTCTTCTGTCTCGATTAAATCTTCATTTATTTACTACTCCCTTGTCCTACCTTCAAGAAGTTGAAGATGGCATATGTGGGGGATATCCCACTTTTTCACATAGCAACTCTGTGAGAGAGGTTAACGCGTTTTTGCCTGGACCACAGGTGTGCACATTTGGTCTCTGTTGCATATATGCATGATTGGGCAGAAATGGCTTAAGCTGAGAAATGGTGAGTGGTCCAGTGAATTTTATGACTGCAGGGATTTGAACCCAAGTCTCTCTCAATCAGCTATGGTGCACTACTTTGCATAAACTAATGGTAAAGGAGATCAGCTGATGTTAGTTCTGTGGAAATGCATTGTAGTGTTAATGGAAGATGCTCTCAACTGGTTCTTTGGTTATACTATTAGAAAAGAACAAGCTAGGCTGGGGGAGCAGTGAATTTAGAAAGCCTTCTTTGTTACTCTAGTACTGAGATTCTCAAACATTGCAATGCACCTGTCTGAGAGCCTCGGCCCCTGGCCCCTTAAGGGGCAGGGGAAAGGAGAGAGACAGTGATATGATCCCCAGGATTGTGTCGCTAACAGGGGTGAAGTAGGGTATTTTTACTTACTGAGGGCTGCTGCAAGCTGCAGAAGTGGTTTGCGAAACCAGAAGTGGGTTGCAATTGCTTTTTTCAACATTCTAAGATTCAAGAGCCCTGTGGAGGGCTGCACAGGGCTCCCTGCAACTCCTGCAGCTTGCAGCAGCCCAATAAGTAAAACATCCCCCTTCGCCCCCATTAGCAATGTGATCCTGGGGGTAGCAGTGCTGCCTTTACCCCCTTCCCCGCAAAGACTTACCTCAGAAATTTTACTCCTGAGAAGTTTGAGAACCCCTGTTCTAGTATGTTACTAGAACATACTAGGCAGCAGCTTTCCAAGGCCGTAGGACCAAACTATTTTTCAATTACTATCCCTTTAAGTGCTTGACTTTTTGGTTAAAAATAGCATGGGGGCACCCAGAGTGACAGTGCAGCAAGGGGTAGGGGAGCTCTATTACTTTGCCCTCACTGTGGTTCTAATCTGAATGGCACCTTCCCCCCCCCGGGGGGGTATTTATAGCAGCACAAAAACTTCCATTGGTTTCAATGGAAACTTCTTTTACTACTAGAAATAGCTCAGGGGGTTAGTGCTGGATCAGGTCCATGGGGGTGGGGAAAAGTATTAATACCACCTGCTTTGATGATGTTTGGGATGCCCCCTGTGTTGTTTGGCAATAACTGTAACGTGTAGTTTGAGTGTTCGGAAGAGGTGTTTTCCAGTCCTGCTACATGAAATTCTTTTTTTAAATAGGAGTTACCAGTGATTGAATTTGCATGCACAGGTGGATGAATAACTTTTGGCAACCCTTTTTTGCAAAGCTGCCTTAATTGTGGGTGGTATGTTTTTACTGGATTTATACCCCACCTTTCCTGATTGAAGCTACCTAGGAGTGACTTCAAACTTATGCAAAAACATATAATACAATTCCACAGAATGATTAAAAAAATTTTTTTTTAAACTCTCTGAAATAGCAGATAAAAGCTGCTGTCATAGTGTTTGTCTTACGCAACCACAGATGTGGAGATAACCTGCAGTCCTGTTTCCATAAGAACGTGTGCGTTTTCTGTCGGTGCTGATGAGGCATAAAATAGCTTTGATTTAAAAAAGAAATCAAACTGTTCTGTCTAGGTATCTTTTGAACTTAGTGAACTTCTTTCTCCAAAAACTGGTGTTATCCTAGGTTTATAAATAGTTGGATTTTATGACTAATTTAAAACTATCTGAATTTTCCACATTGATGCATATTGAAAAAAATATTGACATATTCTCACCCACTTCTCCCTCCCCTGATTGGAGGTTCTAACTTTAACTCAGTAATAACTTATTCTTTTACTTAGGATGAAGAACGTGACCCCCTGTTGCACAGCTTCAGTATCTTGAAAGAAGTGCTGAATAACATAAATGGTAAGTTTTGTTTTGTTAATGTCAAAATTGGAAGCCTAGTGTAGCAGGACATGCATTGCAGATAGAAATACTTTATTGTAGTGCAGGTTATAGAAGCCTAAATTTTTGTTATGAGCAATACAGTTTTGCATGCATAGCCTTATTGCTGTTGTATTGGGAATAGCATGTGAATACTTGCTTTAAGGTGCAATCCTACCCTGCGCTGGAACAGGCAAGCCAAGAGGCTTGCGCTGTATTCAACTCAGGATAGGCACCCAAAGTGGCTCAGCCTGAGGTAAGGGGAAACTTTTCGCCTTACTTCTGTGTAAGGTACACTGGGTCTCCTTGGACTTGCACCAGCTCTGGAGGTGGCACAAGTCTGAGGAGAGCGGAGCGGCTTGAAGCTGCTCCGAACTCCCCAGGAACGGGGGTTGGAATCCAAGATAATTGTTGGGTCCCAGCTCTGCCTTCTGCTCCCCACCTATCCACCCTCAGGGCCTCCCACCTCCTCCCTGCCTACCCTAGAGTCTTGCATCGGCCCAAGTGGGCCGACGCAAGGCTTGCTAAGCAAGCCGCCATGGAGACTGGATTCAGCCTCCGTGTGCCAGCACACCTCTGTGTGTTGGCGCAGCTTGTTCATGAGGAGATGCAAATGTGCTTTATGACACGTTTTCAACCCTCAGAATATATTATGTTTGATGTTGCTTAAGTTAGTGGATCCTTCAACATTAGAAACTACAGTAATTAACTAAGGAATCTCTGAATCCTTATATTTCATGTATTTCACACATGTAGTTACAGTATCAACCCCCCTTTTTCTTTACCTGTAAACAATATTGATGTCTGACAGTATCTAATGCCTTAATTTGTGTTCTCTGACTCCCTTCCCCCAAAATGTGGTGCTCCAAGTGTCATCCCAGCTGTGTGTGCATGAATGAACATGTATGCTTCCCACACTCATTTGTTATTTCATCTGCCATTCTTTCCAAAGTAACCTACATATTCAAGTGTTAGACCCTACAATCTTCTTCCGTTGATTGCAGAGGGGGGAGAGGGAGTCGTGGGTATTTGGGAATTGCAGAGGGAGAGCAGGGATGAGGCAAATGGAAGATTGCAGAGGGGGGAGGGGGAGAGAGGGAGCTGTGGGTATTTGGGAATTGCAGAGGGAGAGCAGGGACTAGGCATACAGAAGATTGCAGAGGGGGGAGGGGGAGAGAGGGAGTTGTGGGTATTTGGGAATTGCAGAGGGAGAGCATCATCCTGCGTCATCCCCTGGGGGCTGGGGATAAGAACAGGCCCTCAGTTTGGCTGTACTTGTCGTAAGAGGCGACCAAACAGCCACCGGGTAGATGGGACTTGTCAGCCTGGGAAGGCAGCTCATCTAAGAGAAGGAAACTCTGACCTCAAACTTCCACTGCCTTGTGGCTATATCCAGTTATGGAAAAGGCTTCAGGAGTCAACCTCGAGGCAAAATCCGGAGCTGGAGTCCTGGAGGCAGTTCGCGGCTGTACACAGTCATGCTCTGGCAACTCCTGCGACGCCGCTGGAACCAACTGTATTGGCTTCTGCCTATTGGACCATTCCAGCGACATGGAGAGGGGGGATTTGCTGCATGGGTAACAGCCTATCCTCCATACTTTCCTTACCCAGGCTTCGTGCACTGGAGAGGACACTCCAACTTCGCCATACGGCGTTGGCACAACACGGGAAGCAGCAGTTTACCGGTTATAAGTCTTTGCTCAATTGGCGTAGAGCGTGACACTAGGGGCTGCTTCCGACAGTGGGAGAGATCATTGCATCTCATTGGGCAGCTACCGCCCGCCTTAAGCTGGGCAGTCCCCAGCCAGTAAGGTGTTGCCTCACCAAGGTCCGTTAACCTCATGGGGTGCGTGGGGTTTAGGGTGAAAACTGACAAGCGAATCGACAACTCTGCACCATGCAACAGAAAGCTCCTGCCCTAAAGCTGAGCACCTGGAATGTTAGGACAATGACACCTGGCTTCTCTGATGACCTGCAAGAAATAGACAGCTGTCATCGACATGGAGCTAAGCAGACTGCAGATGGACGTCGTCGCCCTTCAAGAGACGAGGCTGCCAGATTCTGGATCTGTCAAGGAGAGAAATTTCTCATTTTTCTGGCAGGGAAAACCACCAAATGAAACCAGGGAACATGGTGTTGGCTTTGTGGTCAGAAATACCCTGCTGGAATCCATCATCCCACCTACTGTGTGAAGTGAAAGAATTTTGTCCCTGCAGCTCCAGTCATCAGCAGGACCTGTCACTCTCATCAGTGCTTATGCACTGACTCTGTCGTCTCCAGCAGAAGCCAAAGACAAATTCTACGATGACCTGGCCCTCACTATCAAGAAGATCCCCGTAAAAGAGCCATTGTTCACCCTCGGCAATTTCAATGCTAGATTTGGTGCTGATAACAGTTCATGGCCCACTTGCTTAGGTCAGTTCGGCACTGGGAAGATGAACGAAAATGGCCAACGCCTGCTAGAGTTTTGCTGTCATCATGGTCTCTGTGTCAGCAACATGTTCTTCAACACGAAGCCCCAATATAGAGTCTCTTGGAGACACCCAAGATCAAAGCACTGGCACCAGCTCAACTTGATCCTCACCAGACGCTCCAGCCTTCCCAGCATCAAGATCACATGCAGTTATCAGGGTGCTGCCTGCGACACTGACTACTCCCTGGTGTGCAGCAGAGTGAAACTGTGAACAAAGCCACTGTATCACACGAAAAAGGAAGGAAGACCTCGCATTGATACCAGCAAGATCTGGGATCAGAGAAAAGTGGAGGAATTTGCACGAGCGCTTGAGGAATCTCTTCCAGGCCCGGCCGACGCAAACGCATCCAACAGATGGGAACATTTCAAGAATGCTGTTTACAACACTGCCTTGTCCATATTCGGCAAGAAAACCAACAAGGCTGCAGACTGGTTTGAAGCCCACTCTGAGGAGTTGACACCAGTCATTGAGGAAAAGAGGAGAGCTCAAGCGGCATACAAGGCCTGTCCCAGTGAGCTCAACCTGCAGGTCCTCTGAGCTGCTCGCAGCAAAGTCCAGCAGACTGCCAGGAGATGTGCTAACGACTACTGGCTCCACCTCTGTTCCCAGATACAGATAGCAGCTGACACGGGCAAAATCAAGGGGATGTATGTTGGTATCAAGCCTAGGTCCAACACAGAAGAAAATTGCCCCTCTGAAGTCTGCCGCAGGCGAGGTCATCCAGGATCAGGCACAGCAGATGGAATGCTGGGTGCAGCATTATTCTGAGCTATATTCCAGAGAAAATGTAGTCACCGAAGAAGCGTTGAACAACATTGAGTGCCTGCCTGTGCTGGAGGAGCTTGACAGTGAACCAACCCTAGAAGAACTTCATGTGGCCCTGGACTCCCTTGCCTTTGGCAAGGCACGTGGGAAAGACAGCATCCCTGCTGAAGTCCGAAAGTGCTGCAAAGAGATCGTCGTCACTGAGCTGCATGAAATCCTCTGTCTCTGCTGGAGAGAAGGTGGAGTACCTCAAGATATGAGGGATGCAAACATCATCACGCTGTACAAGAACAAAGGTGATGGGGTGACTGCAACAACTACCGTGGCATCTCTCTCCTTAGCGTTGTAGGAAAGCTATTTGCCTGAGTTGCACTAAAGAGGTTCCAGGTACTTGCAGAGAGCATCTATCCAGAATCGCAGTGCGGATTCCAAGCCAACAGGTCCACCACTGATATGGTATTCTCCCTTAGACAACTGCAGGAGAAATGCAGGGAACAACGACAGCTACTCTTTATAGCATTCATAGATCTCACGAAGGCTTTCGACCTGGTCAGCAGAGACAGCCTCTTCAAGATTCTCCCCAAGATCGGATGTCCACCCAGGCTCCTCAGCATCATCAGATCTTTCCACAAGGACTTGAAGGGCACTGTTGTCTTCGATGGCTCCACATCAGACCCCTTTGACATCTGAAGCGGAGTGAAGCAGGGCTGTGTTCTTGTGCCGACCTTGTTTGGGATTTTCTTCGCTGTCCTGCTGAAGCAGGCCTTTGGAACTGCAACAGAAGACATCTATCTCCGGACCTGATCAGACGGAAAGCTCTTCAACCTCTCCAGACTGAGAGCAAAGTCCAAAGTCCAGCTGAAATGTTTGCGTGACTGCCTCTTTGCCGACGATGCACCTGTCACTACCCACTCTGCCAAAGATCTCCAGCAGCTCATGGATCGTTTTAGTAAGGCCTGCCAAGATTTTGGACTGACAATCAGCCTGAAGAAAACACAGGTCATGGTTCAGGATGTGGACTCACCTCCCTGCATTGCAATCTCTGTGCATGGAGGTTGTCCATGACTGTGTACCTTGGCTCAACGATCTCTGACACTCTTTCTCTCGATACCGAGCTAAACAAACACATCGGTAGAGCAGCTACCACGTTTTCCAGACTCACAAAGAGAGTCTGGTCCAACAAGAAGCTGACGGAACATACCAAGATCCAGGTCTACAGAGCTTGCGTCCTGAGTACACTTCTGTACTGCAGCGAGTCGTGGACTCTTCGCTCACAACAGGAGAGGAAACTGCACACTTTCCACATGCGCTGCCTCTCATTCGTGAGAATGGATGATGGCCAGATCCCAAAGGATCTCCTCTATGGAGAACTTGTGCAAGGAAAGCACCCTACAGGTAGACCACAGCTGCGATACAAGGACATCTGCAAGAGGGATCTGAAGGCCTTAGGAGTGGACCTCAACAAGTGGGAAACCCTGGCCTCTGAGCGGCCCGCTTGGAGGCAGGCTGTGCAGCATGGCCTTTCCCAGTTTGAAGAGACACTTGGCCAACAGACTGAGGCAAAGAGGCAAAGAAGGAAGGCCCATAGCCAGGGAGACAGACCAGGGACAGATTGCACTTGCTGCCAGTGTGGAAGGGATTGTCACTCCCGAATCGGCCTTTTCAGCCACACTAGACGCTGTTCCAGAATCACCATTCAGAGCGCAATACCATAGACTTTCGAGAGTGAAGGTTGCCAACTAACTAGACCCTAGAGCAGAGGTCTCCAAACTCCAGCCCGGGGGCCAGATGCGGCCCACAGCAAGCCTCTTTCCGGCCCGTGGCCAACCTCTTGTCCCCTGAAAGCCTCTGGCCCACTCAACTGAACATGACCAGAACTGTGCTCTGATTGTGTCTGGAGGGTGTTCTGAGGGCCAGAGAGGTTGAATGAATGAGCCCATTCATTCATTTATTCACTCATCTAAGTTCCATCTCTTATTTATTTAAATTTTTTTTCTGGCCGTTCACACCACACCAGATATTTGATGCAGCCCTCTGGCCAAAAAGTTTGGAGACCTCTGCCCCAGACCTTTGCAAAGTCAGACTGAACACAGAACGGAGAATCTAAATAGTCACCAAACCCTGAAAAAGTTTCAAGAACTGTCAAAACACTGTGCTAGAGATAGTTAGCAGCTGCATTTATACCCCTTGGTGCATGTATGGCTTAAATGAGCAATAGTTCAGGACTGGTAAAGGATTAAAGGTAATTAATTCACATCACCAAATAGTTGGTCTATTCCTAGCTGCTGAATTATGCCCATTAAAGCAACCTTTCAGATCAGAAACAGAGGCTCTTGCCAGAGGTCACATATTAAGTATTCTACTGGAATCAGTTGAAATCTTTTCTTCAACGAAAGAAATTTCTGAAAAAAGTTAAGAATCAAACATGACTTGTTAATGCTAGTTAAAATAGGCAAAATCGGACACTTGAAATATGAGACCAAAGAAAATTAAATCCAAAGTGCAGTCAACCTAAATAAATATAGCATTTAGGCTATAGTTTTATTTAAAACATCCTGCTTCTCCCTTCCCTCTTGGGTGGTGCTCATTATTCACCTTCTAGTCAAGAGGGACATGTCAGTGAGTGGTAAGTGAATCCTCTCAATGTAATGGTTTTTTTATTATTGATTTATTTAAAGAATTTATACCCCGCTGTCTACCAAACTCAAGGGTACTCAAGGTGGCTTACAGAGTAAAACACCAATTCAATTGTACATAAAACAACACTGAAACATTTTGTAGTGTGGGGACTGAGATTCTACTTTTCCTATTGGCTAATCCAGGGGTCTCCAAACCCTTGCCTGGGAGTCAGATGCGGCCTGCAGCAAGCCTCTGTCTGGCCCATGGCCAGCCTCTGATCCCCTGAGAGCTTCTGGCCCAGTTGACCAAACTCAACCAGGGTTGTGCTTCTGGAGTGGGGGAATGGGGGCCCATTTCAGAATGTACTTCATTTCTTGGGCTGTGTTGGTGCTTGGAGAAATCCTAGACATTTGAGCCCATTCATTTATTCATCTAAGTTCCATCTCTAATGTATTTATTTAGATTTATTTTTTTCTCCAGCCTTCAAAACTGTGCCAGATATTTGATGTGGCCCTCCAACCAAAAAGTTTAGAGATCCCTGGGCGAATCCAAAGGCATAGAAAACCAAGCTCAGCCCCTCGGACCTCTGCTAAGCCATAGTGAGGAGACAGATTTGACCAGTGGACAGGTGCTCACAAAACCCAGTGGGATGTCAGTGGATCCTTCCTTACTAATGGGTCAGGTGTTGGCTAAAGTGGTTGAGCTTTCCAGAGGATGTTAGAGTAACAGAGATCAGAATATTGGAGTGGGTCACATTGCTTAAGCCAGGGGTGTCCAAACTTTTTGGCAGAAGGGCCACATTATCCCTCTGACACTGTATTGGGGGCCTGGGGGAAAAAAGAATTAATTTACATTTCAAATTTGAATAAATTTACGTAAATGAATATAATTGGGATGGAACTTATATGAATGAATGAAGGTCTTGCAAGGGCCCAAGGCCTATAAAAGGCCTTGCACAAAGCAAGCCCAACCTTTCCTTTGCTGCCGCTGCTGCATCATAAACGTGAAATAGCAAGTAGTGGAGGGAGCCCTCATCCCACAGCTCACATGAGAGATTGGGCGTCACGCTGAGAGCAGTTGCCTCAGACCAGTGCGGGCTCCAGCAAGTCTCCGGAGAGCCAGAGTCTCACTGGAGACTGCGGGCTTCCTGAGGGCCAGATTGGGAGTCCTCGAGGGCCACAAGGGGCCCCAGGGCTGGGGTTTGGGCACCCCTGGCCTAAGCCAATTGCATCAAACACAGACTTTCCTAGGAGTCTGAATTGTTCCTGCTCACCACAACTGGGTAGAGGCCGATATGTTGACCTTGGCATGGGAAAGTTTTGTCTCCTTGTTTTTAAAAAGCTTTATTGTCTGCCTTACTGCTGGTTATTTAGGTAGTTGGATAGTTTTTGTGTTCTTTACTTGGTTTCTTGAATATAATGTGGCCTCTGTGTTTATTGTACTCTCTCTTAATCCAAAGCACCCTTAAAGGAGAGGTGTTCATGTTTTATTTAAATTCCATATCTGATGGTAATATATATTGTGTCAGTCAATGTTCATCTATTAAAAGTTGTTCATTGACTTGTTTAACCTACTTTAGTATGGAATCTAAAGGGAAGCTCAGCTTCAGAATTTCTAGGGAAAAATAAGTTTGATGTTCTGTCTCAGTTTGATTGGGACTGAGGCTTTGGAGTTATTTTGTGTTATCTCTTGTGGTTACTAGCAGTCAAACCGATGAAGCCCTTAACCACATATGATGTTGTAGTGCAGTAGGACTGAAGGGCATTGATTGTGTGTGTACCTAGATGCCAGTTAGATGTTTGGGACTGATAGCATTTTACTATCTGTAACAATTTCCTTGGTCAAAATCTGGGTAACAATTCCATGAACTTTCCAAGGAGACAACAGTATCTCCTAAGTATTTTTGTATTACTTAGGTCAGGGGTCTCCAGACCAGCTAATAATCATGTAGCTTGGTGCCAAGCTCAAATGTTGCCCTGGAAGTGATGTCACAGCCAGAAGTGACGTCATGCCTGGGCTTTTTAAAAAGTGAAAATTGGGAGGAACCCACCTCCTCCCCCCAGCAGCTTGCCACCCACTTGCTCTGCTGCCTCCCCCCAGTCAGTGGCATAGCTAAGGCATCTATCTGCTACCTGGGCTCAAAGAATTGTAGCCCCCCTCCCCGCAGACAAAATCAAATTTAATTAAGTGATTAAAAAGTGTGCCCCTCATTGGTTCGAGACACAGTGCTGGGGTGAAGAGGAGTGGTTATTCTCCCCTTGCTAAATATAACAAGAGGATCACTTGAAAAAGTGCCTTTTACCCAGTTAGCAGGGTTAACTGTATTATGATATATGGAAATGAGCTGACTCATATTAACACCTTGTTGGTTTCATGCTGTATCATGATAACATGACATTGCAACATGTCAATAACATGACAACATGTCATTGGCTCTTTGAACAATCAGTCTCATAGGTCAGTTTTGAGTTAAGAAAATCCACTTTTTGTTCCATAAGGCAGTTGTGTTTTCATTTTCTGGTTAATTGGTCATACATTTTGATAGAATACAGATATTCCAGTGCAGTTTGATTCTTTGCATTCAGCATTAAATTACCTTTCTAGTGATATATAACATGGTGGTATTATTCATATATACCAAGATTTGGGCAGGAGGTCTGGTCTAGAGGGTAGAGCCTCCATTTGCCTGAAGATAACATCCGAAGGTCACCAGTTCGAGGCCACTAGCACCGTGAACGGCGAGACCGTGAAGCAGCTGACAAGCCTAGCTGAGTTATGCTGAGTTATTCCACCTGCTCTTTGGCCACTGTCGGCTTGTGTGATAGGAAAATGGAGGCCAGAATGCGATACCAGATAATAAAAGATCCATCTGAAATGTTGTGGTTCTTGCAAGACAGAACCTTCTTCAATTGTAAAAATCCCTATTGGGATTTAGTATAGCCTGCCTATGTAAACCGCCTTGAATTAAAGTCTGAGGAGAAATCTGACAACCAAGAAAGACGGTATATAAATACCTGTATTATTATTATTTTCACTATTTTGGTCACTTGTGTCAAGCTCAGCTTGTTGCACCCCTAAGGCTTGATGCCCGGTGCAACTGCTACCCCTTGCATCCCCTTACCTATGCCACTGCTCCAGACTCCAGAGGCTATATCCGACCTGCCACAACATTTTATCTGGCCCGCAGCACCTTGGTTTGTCAGAGCATTTGTTAATGTTTAATATTTTTACTCATTATATAGCATTTCTCAGTTTAAGCCACTTCTGCCCAATGTTGCATATATGCAAATATGTACACGTGTGGGCCAGACAGAAATGGGTTAATTTAGTTGAATACTTTTTATTTCTTTGTAATTGTCACATTTCTCTTTTGTTCTAAATTGTATCATGCTGAGTACGAAAAGATCTTTAGGTGACTAGTTTAGAAACACTGACATTAACAGCCTAATTCTAACCTGTGCTGGAACAGGCAGGCCACAGTGGCCTGTGCTGCATCCAGTGTATGTTAGGAGGCAGCTGGAGATCACCTTGGGGCAAGGAAATATTTTCCCCTTACCTTGTGTCAAGCCCCAGCCACCCTTATGGGGCTACTCAGATCTGCGCCAGCAGTTTATCTGGCGTAAATCCTAGGAGCCCATGTAAGGCTGCAAGGCCAGGAGTGAGGTTAGGATTTAGCACATGCTGCTGCCACTGATTCCACCCCAAAATGCCCCTTCCCTGACCCCGTTCCACCCTCCTGCCACCCTCTCAACCCATTGCACTAACTGGCTCCAACTTACCCCATCCAGCTGGCACAGAGTTCAAACCTGGCTCTCTTGAGTTGATGTGGGCTTCTGCACCAGCCCAGCTGACTCCTGAGGTGGTGCAAATGTGTCTTACAGCATGTTTGCAACTCTCAGTAGCTGGTGCGGTGGGCCTGCACTGGCTCAATGTCAACCCTGGATTGTGCCCTAAATTTTTTGTATGAGATCAGCAGTTCAATTTCCTGCTATCTATAGCACTTAAACAAAGACCATATCCACCGCTGTCTTGTCTGTGTGTAGATTATTGGTCATCACAGTATTGACTGAACATCATCCCTAGATGGCCTTGGCAATATAGAGACAGAACAGATGTCTCCATGTTGGGTGTGCCTATTGGTGAGTCCTAGTTAAAGGTGTTTAATGCTGCTCTCTGAGACCTCGACTCTTAAGGGGCAGCTCCTGGGGCCAGAGTTCAGCTCTTGCCTGAATTTGGCTTGACTGGCTCTTCATTAAGTTATGGAAGCAATGACTTACATATTCAAATTTATTCAAGCAGTAATCTTTGACATTTGAGTTAGCTTTTAGAACAGTTTTGCATTTATAGTAATATATATTCTGTATTTTCTCAGTCCCTACAGAATTTGTTTTAATCTTTTCTGGATGCAAATTTTCAACTGCCTTGTCTCATTTCTCTTTTTGTTCCTCTTTCCCTCTCCCCTCTGTGGACTATGTTTGATCAGGTGTGGCAGGAATATCCTTTCTCAAGCTGCGCCCTTTATATTAGTCAATATTACTCTTCTCTCCCTCCCATTCTCTTCCATCTCCTCTGAGCTTTATCAGTTGACTTATAATTTTGGAATTCTCATTGGAGTCTATAATACAGTTTGTTCATTATTTAACCAAAATCTGTTTAATGAGCAGAGAGGGGCAATGTAAATGTTAGGCATGTTGCAGTAGAGTACCTTTGTTCTCCTTGGCGTCTATAATCATTTAACTATTTAGGAATGATGTATTGATGCCAGATTTGGGGCAACGGTATATATCATAGGGTCATTCTGTTCCTGGGTGTGGGGTTGATGTTGCACCTAGGCCAGCTGTTAATTTTGGAAAACATATTGTCTTAGGGCCCAGCCCTATCCAACTTTCCAACACTGATGCAGCTGTTCCAAGGGGTTGTGCACTGTATCCTGTGATGATGATGGTGGAGCAGTCCCAGAGGCTTCCTCAAGGTAAAGGAACATTTGTTCCCTTACCTCAGGGCTGCATTGTGGCTGCACCGGTGCTGGAAAGTTGGATAGGATTGGGTCCTTAGGCTTTTCCCTATGTACAAAGTTAAAGGTGTAAGTAGCAAAAGAAAGGGAGTCATACTGAACCTGAATCCCAACCTAAAAACCAATTCAGAGTAGCCTGTTGATTTTATTTGTCCAGTAAAATGAACCCAAAATTTCCTGGTTTCCTTGAACCACAACTGAATCCCCCCTAGACATGCTATGTGATAAGTGATTCAATAATCAGGTGCTCTGCTTCCAATTGTATATTACTGTTTTGTTTTTTTCCTGTTTGTAAAACCTCTTAACAATTGAAATAATTTGAAAACAACTGTTTAACTGAGACAATATTTTGTATTCTTTTCATGGGATTTCATTACAAGTGAGAGTCTGTTACTGTTATTTAAACTAGTTTGAAGTGTCCAAACTGGTAACTGAGCCACCTTTGCAAGTTCGTGTTTGAACTGAAACTGAATTGTTAAATGCAGATTAACCTGAATGGGATCTGAACCTAAGTATGGGTTTTGACTGGTTTTGCTACTGCTACAAGGGTCAGAGTGCTAGGGCGTTCGGTGTACGATAACCCAGTGAAGCAAAGTAAATTCACAAATGTTATTACCCTACACTAATTTTGGTAACCTGCTTATTAGTCCAAAGATTAATTTTTAAAATGAGAAATAAAACTGTAAGAAATTCAAGCTGATTTCAGTCTTTTAAAATAAGGTTAGAAACCTAAGTCTTTTGGAAATGCAAAATTTAAAAACTCCAGTAAAAACTTAAGGTTTAAAAGCTTTACTTTTAGTATAACCTAAAGAAGAAAGGGAGCTTGTCCACCATTGCATAGGAGGCTTTCATTGTTGCTTCCTTTTCAGTTGACCAGTGATGTGCCACAGAAATTGTTTCTGTTCCATCTGGCACCTATTTGCAACAAAAGTATGCAGAACTTTGCAAGTAAATGTCTATTCCTCTTCCCTTCGTGTTGTCTGAGCAAGAGTTTGCTAGAATGGAGATTAGAACTCAGCTTGAGACATGCAGTTTTAAAAAAAGATTTTTAGATACTTGCCTATAGGGTGATAAACTTCTGCCAATAAATCAAGCTTAGATGTCATCTCGCCTTAAGTGCGAGGTCACTCGGGGATCATGGCTTTTCAAGCAAATCAGGGCACCAGACAAGCAATGCAGAGATAATAAAAGCGCTTTAATCTCCACAGTAACCTCCCTGGCAAGCTGCAGCCAAAGTTAACCTGTTATTCTCCTCCTCGGAAAAGGGCTCAAGACTTCCATTTAAATCAAGCAAGTCTTGTTCTCTTTAGTGGACCCTGCTCCAGCTTCGTTCTATTTTGCGAATGCTTTGTAAAGGTCTGTTTTGTTTTTTTTAAAACACCAGGATATAATCCTAGTTTCCTTCTGAAACAAAGTCCCAAGCTACAATTCAGTGCACCATTATTTAAGAATAACACCCATGGAAAGCAGTGGGTCTACTTCTGAGTAAATGGGATTGCAAATATGTGTGGCTGCATTTGCTCACTGTCATTCCTGGTTGCTTGTCTCTCTGCGGTGAATTGAATTGCACATTCCCAGTTATGTGTTATAAGTTGTATGTTCTATGTAGAGCCTCTGGCTTAACATACCAGGCACCTTAAAGAAGGGTAGTTTTCAGTTCTTCAAACAGATAAAAAAAATACTGTGATGAATACGAAGTATTGGTTTTCATATAGAGGAGATAAGGGCTTATATGAATTACAAACAGTTAATATGAGGGGTACAATTTATGAAAATGGGCTGCCAAGGGATATGCAAGTGACAAAAGATTGGGAACCACTGCAGAAGAACCATTAATCAAATCCTTTTCACTGTTTTTCACCAGAAGTGTCCTGAGAAATTCTTGGTAATTGATCACTTTCCATATTGTTTCAGCTTTTTTACTGTGCTGGTTTTCAATCACTGGTTCATGCATTTATTTTATGTAAGAAATTTAAATATTTCTTAAATAAAATAAATTCAACATGATAAATTAAAATCAACATGAATTGATTGATTTTGTCCTTACCTTGAGGCCTCTGTGAGTGCCACCACTACCACAGGGTGCAATGGATGCCCTGTTACCACGGCTGCATCAGTGCTGGAAAGCTGGGTAAGATTGGGCCCTTAATCTCAAATGTGAGCTGAATGAAATAACTATGTTGGACTTGCATGATTAAAAAAATAAATAATCCTAGGTTGGAAAATATGTTCTTCCTTCCCCAAAAGACCAGATGCAAAAATCTTTTTGCCCACAGTGCTATCCAAGAGCTGTTTATTGCAAGGCTTTGTATATTAAGGGTGTGTACTGTATCTCCCATTTTCCTAGGGCTGAATTTGAGCCAAGCTTCCTGGGCTTTGGCTGTGGATTTAGTATCAGGGCTGAGCCTGAGAACACATGGAATACTAGAGCCACTGAGTATAGCTAAAGAGCCTTCCTACTTGTTGAGCCACTGTAAGCAGTCTACATGCATCTAAGAACAAGGAAAGACTGAGAATAAGCTATGTACAAAAATGTTGTCTCCTCTTTAAACAGAAAAAACTGGAACAAGCAGCTAAGGATTCATTAACCTTTGCATTTTACTTTTTACCAATCCTTTAATTATTCAGCCTCTGGGTAGGAGAAAGTACACAGAAGAAGATAATGCTAATATTGACTCTGAGTCACTGTGGTAATTAGTGAGCCTCAGTTGGGTGCAAATGGTCAGGTCATACAAATGCTGTAGGAGAGTATGTGTAAAAAGTGTGTAGCTTTTGTTGTGAATTGAAAGTACCCACTGCTGCATGGAACATATACCGATGCTTATTCTAAAAGGGCCAGATATGCTGCAGATGCAGTGCAAAATCAGGGCATAGTTGGCAACTGCTTCAGTGAGGACAGGCTTTGGTTACCTTGGCTGAATAAGAAAAGCAGTTGTTTTCCAGACTGAGCAACCCATGTGCAGTTTGATTCTTGGCACTGGTGAGAATAAGCTCCGTAGAAAAACTGGAAGTATGACTTCTCATCTGAGTACTGTCTTTTAACTGCTCTATCCAGGCTATCCTAAATAGTTTGGAGATGGTTAAAGGTTTTCTCAAGTGGCATTCAGCACCTGTTCAGGCAGTAGTTGTAATATTCTCCTTTTGAAGTTCTTCCACCAGGCAGAGGTTTCATGATGCACAGTTTTAATTAGTATGCAGGATTATGGTTGCCAACGTTCATTGGCTTCATGCTAGAACTTTCAGTAGTTTGTCTTGTACAACATCCTCTGAAGTGTGCTTTTTATTAATTTATTTTTCCAGACTTATGCATGCACACACGTTCTTTGATTATCAGACAATATTCAATATCAAATGCACTTTCTGGTAAACATATACTTATCCTAAATCCCAGTGCATACAAATATTAGTACGTACTTGAAATGCTTCAGCTCCTTGTGTGTGTTGGCAGGGGGGAGTTGTATATAAAAGCATGTGTTGAGAAGATTGTAAAGTGTGTATGAACACTTAGTTAAAATTAGGTGGAACTGGGCATGGAGTAGAAGGTTAAGGGTATTTCAAGCTTATAGGCTAAGGCAGTGTTTCTCAAATTGTGGATCGGGACCCACTAGGTAGGTCCTGAGCCAATTTCAGGTTGGTCCCCATTCATTTCAATATCTTATTTTTAATATATTAGACGATGCTACCATGGTATGTGACTGCATTTGGGGAAATATTACAGACCTCTGCCTTTAACAAGCTACTATGTATATTATTTTAACAATGATAGTAAATGAGACTTACTCCTGGATATGTGTGGGTAGAATTGCAGCCTAGGATTGTTAAAAATTTTCCTGCTTGATGATGTCACTTCTGGTCATGACATCACATCCAGTGGGTCCTGACAAATTATCATTCTAAAAAGTGGGTCCCATTGCTAAATGTGTGAGAACCACTGGGCTAAGGAAGACAAATGGAATCTCCATGATGGTGGTGTTGTGAGGGGAAAAGGGCAGGAATGATTTTGTGGGTTGCTCTTAATCTGAGAGATGAAGGTTAAGATAATTGATCAGGGGAGGGGAGTAGTTGTCGAACAACTTAACAGTTCTCAAGCAACACTGAATGCTTCCCTTTTGTAAATCTTCCAGTTTGTATTGGTATCAATCATCATGTTTAATTATGTTGTCCATAAACATTGATTATGGCACAGCACACTTCTTTTTAAATGTAAACCATGTTGTGGAAGCACCCTTTAAAAACATATAATGCTACTCACTGTTAACTATGGATTTGTAGCCATTAATGACTTTTTTTCAGGAGCAAGAAAAGTGTGCCTGTCGGATAGTTGATTGATATGATAGTACATTTCTGAGATGTTTTGCTTCTCTAGGGCTTCTCTCTGTTCCAGTTGTTGCTGGAACAGTTGCAGTGGCATCACTATGGGGGTGTGGATTGCACCAGGTGATGCATTTGAGGTTGTGTAACACCACTTCTGGCCAAAATTGAGAAATGTTGGTATTTTCAAATAATACCATGTTATATATCATTCAAGGTGGAATTTCATACAAAATGTAGTGAAACAAGCCCTGTTTAAATATCTGTATTCTATCAAAAGCTATGATCAAATAGCCAGAAAAAGAAAACTGCCTTATGTAACAAAAAGTGAATTTTCTTAACTCAAAACTAATCAATGAGACTGATTGTTCTGAAACCCAATGAGGTGGTGTTATGACATAACAGGAAACCAATGAAGTGTTAGTATGAGAGCTCTTATTTCCATGACTTGGGGCTAATAATAAACTCTTACTCAGTTGTGTGAGTCATCGTTGGCCACTGGTTTTTTGTTGGTTACGGATTTGTTGGTTGACCTGTACTGTTATATAGTAAAATACAATTAATGTGAGTGACACTAGCCCTAGTGAGTGACACTAACCCTAGTAACCCTAAATGCACTAACCCTGCATTTAGGCTGTGCAAATTGTTTAGACTGTGCCAATTGTTCTGTATCGTCTGGTACGTGAGTAGGTCCATCATGGGGGTGACTCAATGAGCTCTTGCACTAGTGATGCAAACCCTAGTGACACCACTTTGTTCTCCAAAGGGTGTTATTTTGGACTTTGTGATACCTGTTTACCCAGGCTGCCTTGGCACATGTTGAAGAGTGTCTGCATAAGTTCATAGGCTGGGGAGGGGTAAGGAACTGTTTTGGAGTAAGATGAGGAGGAGAGTCTGAAAGCAAATGGGAGATAGTTCCGAGTAGGGACAAAGACTTGTTGTTGTTCTTAAAACTAAACTAAAAAACAAGAAACCTGTTACTTTTTAGAAACTGTTGAGCTTCATTGTGATCAGGGTGATTGGCAGAAACATGTGCTTTGAATACAGCTGGAAACATGTAACTGACCATGTTTGGTTGGGGGACTATAACAGAAGTAGGGGGCTGTCAGACCAAGAGACAAATTGTTCTGGGAAAGGAAGCTTTGTCTTTCGACTGGGAAATAATTTCTTACCCTTCTGGGACTTGGAATACAGAAGAAGTTGGCAAGGGGCTATTGCATTTGCTACAGTCTATCTTTTCATTATTATTTGTGCCTGTGAGTGGGAATTATAAACAATAGGATCTCTATATACATAGTAGAAATGTTTCCTGACAAGGATAAGGCTGGTTGTTCCTCAATAGGATAACACTGCTCTCAGGCTGTTTTTGTTAGGACCTGATTCTATTTGGAGTTACCTGAATGGCAAGATAATTCTCAGAGTAGAACATTTAATGACAAGAAGAATGTGTTGCTGCAATTATTTTCAGAATCTTTCACATTTCTGATTAATGCCTTTTGATCTCTGCACCTCAAATTTTGCTGCAGTGCTGAGTAAAAGTGGCTCCCAAAATCACCATCACATTGACAGGCAACAAATTTTGGGGGAGAGGGAATCATTTTGGTGCTATTTGTGGAGAGAAGTGAAATTCAATTTCAAGCTCCCAAGGTACTTATGTTAACAGTGGCTAAACCAAATGTGTGTGTGTTTTGCTACTGTTGCAAGTGGCAGAAAAAGAGCTCCTTGTAGCAGCTGCCATTTTGACCCAAGAATGCTCCAGAACAATACTATGCCTAGAGCAGTGTTTCTCAAACTGTGGGTCGGGACCCACCAGGTGGGTCCCCATTCATTTCAATATTTTATTTTTCATATATTAGACTTGATACTCCCATGATATGTGATTGCATTTGTGGAAATTTTTTAATGGAAACTTTTAACAGGCTACTATGTATATGCTTTTAACAATGATAGTAAATGGGACTTACTCCTGGATAAGTGTGGGTAGGATTGTTAAAAAATTTCCTGCTCGATGATGTCACTTACAGTCATGATGTCACTTCTGGTAGGTCCTGATAGATTCTTATTCTAAAAAGTGTGTCCCAGTGCTAATAGTTTGAGAACCACTGGCGTAGAGTATTCTGGGGCAAAAATGGGGGTCCTCAAGAGGTGGCACCTGTGATAAAATGAAATGGAAAAAAATAGCAACAGAAAACTGTGAAATCTGGCAATGAATTATACTGTACTTCCCTTGAAATTGCTACCAGTTTCAAGGAGCCCTGAATTTTTCTTTCCCCCTTATTGGAGAATGCAACAGCATGCTGAAATCAAGTGCTGCAGCTGCGGAGTGTCCTCCACTCCACAAGGGGGACATCATGATTTTTTGGGTCCTGTCTTCTGTCAGAAGAGGATGGTTAGTCTTTGCCTGCCTTCTCTTCTGCCTGCTGACCAGAAATAAACCTCTGCTTAGGTGGTGAGGGCCTCTTCAGGGGCAGAAAGACTAGGCATGCATTGATAGACAAGCACTCAAAATAAATACACTTCCCATTCTCACCTCATTGTGGAAACATTGAAGGCCCACTATCAAAAGTTGGGAGTGGAGATGGAAGACTGCCTGGCACATAACTCTTCTCCCCACCTCCTGAATTCAAAGACAAATAGTAGAACTGATGTCCATGACTTGCTTTTTCTGAGTGCCTTTCCCTACCACAGATTGCTGGGAGAACGAAAGCCTTGTGTGCTGCTGTTGCCGAATTCAACAGCAGTGAGGAGTAGACACAAGTTGGGGGATATGAATGGGTGCGAATCCAAGCAAAAAAGTGCCATTTAGAGATTTGTTTGAGAAGTTACCTGTGCTGGTGGCTTGCAGAGGAAAAAGGGAATAGCTTAGGTTGCTGGTATACCTGTGAGCAAGGAAAGGATTAGCAGAGAGATGCAAGTGTGGAAAGGATAAGAGGTGTTGCAGAGAGAGGAAAGTGGTATGGAATGCTGAGAAGTAAGAATGCAGAAAAGGAATAAAAAGGAATGGGATAACTGAGAGAGATTAAGGTGCATAGAGACCAGTGGTGGAAGAAGAAGGAGGAGGAGTGCTTTGTGGTACATGGAGGAAAAAGGAATTACTGAGAAATGAATCTACAAAGATACCTGATGGGGAAGATGGTGCAGAAATGAGGGTGATGAACTGTGCTGGTCCTGACAAAAGAGAGCATGGAGAGGGAGAAGGGAGAGAGGTCAGTTGAGGAAGATTTAGGAAGACCTGTGGTGGTGCAGGGAGAAGAGAGAGATCATGCTGTGAGGTGCACAGAATGGGGGGAAACTGGAGGCTAAGGGAAAGTGTGTTGAAAAGAAAGCACTTGTGTGACACAACGTTTTCAGTGTTAAAGTTGCAGTGCAACTTCCTTGAATTTATAAAATTTGAAAGTGACTCTCAAGAGTGTTTGGATATGTGCTCCTGGAGACTCGGTCCATTGGAAGTGAATTGGATTCATTTTTCATACTTGTTTGAGAATTTCACATCTTGTTGAGACCTGGAAGCTTCATAATTTTTCAAAGTTGATTGTCACATCGGGCACCTGCTGCTATTGCTTTAAATTCTCTTCACTATTTTCGGTTGTAAAGGTCTCTTTTTAACATCTGTGTGCAAGAGCAAGACTTAGTTAAATCCTTTAATTTTTATTCATGCAAATATTGGTGTTTAGTGAGAATTCACCTTGGCATTCAGAGATGGGAAGAGCTTGTTGCAAGCTGTAAATTTAAGTGTTCATTTTCACATTAAATTCACTTCTAATGTTAATGTTTGGTTAGTTAGTCAAGTGATATGTCCTTCTAATGAGTCCTAAGCAGAACCAACCTGTTGATATAAGTTCTTCTAAAATCAGAGCAGAAATGTAAAGAGAGCTTCCGATACTATGTTCTTGCTAAAGAGGCTCAAACCTTATGAAGTATTCTGACTTAAGGTGTGTCTGTTGTTCATAGTTCATGAATGGGTTGTCTTGATCTTGTTTGTCAAAGTTCGTGTCCAAAATGCTCAATGCGTAATTTGAATGAAACTTGCTTATTGCTGTAAACTATAGTGTATTCTTTAACAATCATTCAGAGCCTATTTGAGTCTTTTTATACTTTCCAACAAGAACAGATATGACAAGAGGAATATTCAGTGGTAAGTGAAGTAGTCTAGGAGAAAGTGTTTCAGAGATACAGAGAAAGGGATGAGTAAAGGAATATTTATAGTAGTATTGTCATTTTGCCTTTGAGTCTATCTGTCTGTGTCTCTCTCCCTGTGTATGTGTGTGTTTGCTAGAACAAAATATATAATGTGTATATTTATGCCTGGGTCTCTAGAGGAAAAGATTGAATAGTCCATTTGTGTACCTGCCTGCCTGCCAACTGAGGATTATACAGACATGGGAGTGCTTGTAGCATTAAAGTGAAATGGGCAAACAATATTTTATCAGTATAAGCCTTGAATATTTTATTGTTTATAAAATCTGAAGCCTTCATCCAGTCCTCCTGAGTTGAGTGTGAAATTAGAGACCATAGTCTTCATCACCCACTCATATTTTTGTGCAGATGCATTGTGAAATCGGGTAGATACAGCAATTCAAACTCTTAATAGAATCCTGAGGATCTCAAAATATTGGCATCATTTTCATTATGGATACATTTCCATTGGATTTATATCTCCTGCAATTGTAAAAATTTCCATCTGATTGAAGTTGTTTTGGATAAAAATTTGACATACTTTTCAGTAATTACTCTTTAAAGTCCTGTTTTCAGCAGCTAATTGTACTTGCATTTTTAATGTAAAATATTTGGGGGGGGGAGGGGGTTGATGGTATCTAGATCTTTTTTTCATGCCCTTGCAAGCAAGGTAGCTTCCTGTAGCTCATGCTGTGAGAGCAGCAATGGTCCCTCTAATTTTTTTTCTCTCCTGTGTGGAATGGTGGGCCCACTGTCCTGCAAGCCATTGCAAGTTTAGGTGAAGTGGTGCTGCCTTTTGGGTACTGTCGCTGGCAGCACAGAGCACCCCCCGCCATTGGCGGGGAATAAGGCCAGCTCCGAGGAGGTTGCTGTTTCAGTGAGGGAGGCAGAGTTCCCTGGCCATGGAAGTGCACAGCAACCACATTGCATTGTGTGCAGCCATCAGTATAGCTGCTTGACCTCACCGCTGTGCAGCTTACAAGAAACACCGGAGAGTAGTATAAGTTAAAATTTATTTTGGTCATAACACCACTTGTCCAATCATCTTGAAATTTGTTACAGATTAACTAGACATCACAGTCTCCTACTTCTTTAACTTTTGGTCTGCAGATAAATCTGCAAGATATAGCACTTTCAAACCTAAAATGTCTTGTCTTCACAACCATTTTTTCCAATCTTCCTGAAATTTGTTTTGGAGTAAGTAGGGGCCAGGCTGTCCCACCTCCCAAAGTTTCGTGCAGATCCATTATGTAATGACTGATATCCTGCCCTCTGAATATATTCCCACCAGAAGGTGTTTCTCATTGCTTCATTAGCAATAATAATAAAAATAAATAAATAATGCAGTGAACCCTCTGGTTAATTGGAAGGAGAAGGTGTTGCAGAATGAACTAGACAAGATCCTGTAGGACTTTAAAATTCAAGCGGTCCAACACTTTGAACATAATATGCCTAATACAATGATAATAGAAAATAGAAACATCTGGCTAGTTGATACTGCAATTCCGTGAGATGCCAGAGTCTATGGAAAAGAACTAGAAAAAAATGGTAAAATACCGAGACCTGGCCATTGAAATAAAACATACCAAAGTGGTCCCCATTGTTATTAGGGCACTTGGAACAATCTTGCAAAGTTTTGCAAATTACTTTAAACAATTGCAGCTTACTGAAATAACACCATCAGAACTGCAAAAAAGTGGCGTCTTTAGGAACATTGTACATACTGCGCCAATACCTAGTTGATACTTATGTCTCATGCTGAGACTTGTATCAGTTGCTCAACACCAATTAACAACTGTGTTTCATGTAGGTTGGAATAATAATAATAATTAATGCAGTGAACCCTCTGTTTCATTGAATAATGGGGGATGGGGTGGTCATTAATGCTGACAGTCCATTTCATCTGAATATATTGAAGTCAGCAGAGATGCATGTGCACAAAATGTATATGGCTAGTTTTTAATGGAGAAGAAAATGGCTGGTTCTGAAGTGTGTTGACTTGAGAGTTTGCGGTAGTGGAGCTTGCAGGGAGCTTGCAGTGAAGGTTGCTGAAGGCAAGATGAGGCAGCACATTCTGTTGTATGAAGCAGTCCAGGATGATTTACTCAGAACTTTTCCAAAGTATTTTTAGTGGTGCTGCATAGGATTGCAACACAGTTGCTCGAGAGTAATCCCTTTTGCACTCAATAGGGCTTAAGAGTAAACACCCAATGTAATTAGTTTCTTTGAATTTCTGTCTGTCATACAGCTGCTGAAAGGCACAGGAGCTCTGTAAAAATTGGCAGCAGATGGGTCTTCCCTCATCTTGGCTGTTGTAACAATTTTCAGATTATGTAACTGAAATAATAGTTAATGTTAAGGGGTTTGTTCATGTTAACATAACAGGTGTGTGTGTGGGGGGGAGTATTGGAGTCTTTGCCACTGTTTACCTACCTTGCAAGGTAGTTAAATCTATTATGGAGATTATGTACAGTATATGACCATTCCAGGAAAGTTGGCTTAGTTACTGCATGCCATATTTGAGAATTGGATGGGAAGATTCAGATTTTATGACGGGTAGAATGTTCAGGTCTTATAATGGTGGAATGCTGTGTATGTGTTTAGTTTTCTAGGGTTTTTTTTTTTTTTTTTTGCCTACCCCATAGTTGTTATATAAAAGGTAGTGAAACTCCTTTTAGAAAATTTGAGATGCATGAAGAGTGAGCGAGAGTGGTAGATGACCCATGATGTCGTCTCACTCATTTTGTTATGGCTATGCTCAGGTTTGAGTAATTTGCTTTGCACAGATTTTGAGTTCTGTTATTTTCCCTTTACTTGGAGGAAAAAAAGTGTGGTTCAGCTCTGTGAGTGACCTGTTTTTGTAAGGATATTTTTTTCTTCTTCATGTTCTGTAAATTTGAAAATGCTGTAAACTACAAATCACCTCTGTAAAATCACTGATCTTCTGCAAGGGCACTGTTATCCATGTATTTTAACTGAAATAACCATACTTAAGTCTGAAATAGTTTACGGTTAGGATGGCAGGCTAGGACCATGAAGTTGTGGGTTCTAAACGACATTCAGGCAGCAATCCTGTCCTTTCTTACCTTGGAGTAAGCCCCATTGACCATAAAGGGACTTGGTTTTGAGTAGACATGCACAGGATTGGGCTCTCAGTCATGAAAATTGGTGGATGATCTTGGGCCAGTCATTGTCTCCTACTCTAATTTGCCATGCAGAGTTGTTGAGAGGCTAAATGGAAGGGATGAATTCCTATGTATAGGATCCTGAACTCCTTAGGGCAGGGGTCTTCAACCTTATGGAATCTGTGTGCACTTTGGGATTGTGAGAAGGGTTCATGGGAATCATTGTAAAATGGCTGTTGAGGGAAACAAAGCCAGTTGCAAATAGATTGAAACAATGAACATATTTCTTGATTACAGGCCAGGCTAATTTAAGATTTTTATTAAAAACTTTTAAGTAACCTATCCTAATTAACATGCTTCATCACTTGTGTCAGGTCCTGCGTATGGGGCTTTCACGAGGCATCTAACTGGCCACTGTTGGAAATAGGATGACTAGATGTGACTTCAGATATTGGGGAAATGTTGCCTTCAAACCCTGTTTACGAGTCATGGAGTCATCTGGGTGTTGGAAAGACAATGCTGGACCATACTGACTACATGCCTAATGTAATAAATGAAATGAAATTGACTCATTTACTTCAGTTATTCAGTGTTTACTTGCATGAAGTAGTAAAAAACGCTCCAGTGTTTACTTAATAAGATACTGTAAGTGAAGTTGTTTGTGCACTCAAAAGTGGTGTGTAAATAAGGATTACAGAGGTAAAATTCAACACATCCACAACTCTTCACAGTCAGGACATCTGCCAAAGATTTAACTTTGTGGATTTTTTGTAACCGAGGAATACAATATTGTATAGCTGTAATTAGCATTTCAAAAACCCACAACATCCAAATGTTTAAAAAAATCTTGAGTTTAACATCAGTAATGTGCTTACAATTTCTCTTTATGCTTCAAAACAAATGGGAAATTGGAAGTCAAAGTGGTCACCTTCATTTCTATGCCATGTAAGCCGTGAAGACTGTGTGTGGTCTTGTATGTTATTTGGGCTTTACAAATTAGGCTCCATACACCTACATTTTGCCTTGGTATTATAGGTTGATAGTGGATTGGGGAGAGAACATGGTCAGGCAGAAATTCAACAGGTACCAGTTCATGAAAGCTTATGCCAGAATAACGTTTTAGTCTTTTAAGGTGCCACAAGCCTCTTAGGACCCAATCCTAAACATCCTCAGTGCCAGTACTGAGCTCTAGCACTGGTGCTGGGTGTCACAAACATGCCATAAGGCACATCTGCAGCACCCAGAGAGGGACACCAGTGCTGTGCCTCAGCACTGTGTGGAGGGCTGACTGACAGTGAGTAGTTTTGGGGCGGGGGGAGGCATGGGCAGGGTGGGGGAGGAACCAGGGTGTGAGGTGGTGGGACTGGCTGGAACCTATGCTCCATGTCGGGCTGAAAAGCCTGACACGTAAATCCCCCAGTCTGCATTGGCAAAATAGCCCATTGTGGGCCCTGCGCACTTACTCAGGAGAAGGGGACAAAAATCCCCTTCCTCCAAGGAGATCTCTGATGGCCTTGGTGGTGCTGCTGGATGCAGCGATAGCTGTTTTGGTGTTGCTGCACACAGCGGAGCCGCCAGCTTCAGGATTGGACTGCCCAGCAGCAATCCTTTACACACCTGGCAGTAAATTCCATTGAACTTGGTAGGGCTGACTTCTGAGTAAACATGCCCAGGATTGTGCTGTTAGTCTGTTGCAGCGTTAGCAAATGCACTTTCCTTCTGGAAAAAGTTTGAAATGAATTTACATGTCTTTAGAAATATTAGTTCAACAATGCTTCAAATTCTCATAACATCACAGAAACAGAATTGCTCTTTATACCATAATAAAGACTGCTATAATATTTTTGCAAGTCATCAGTGGTTTTATAATTGTAATTCATACATCCTAATTTAAACTTTTTGTCAAGAAAAAAGCTGCAGCATATAAACGCTGATTAAACTAACCTTCAGGAACTGTTAGTAATCCAGTCATGTGATGCATTGAATGGAATGTGGCAAATAACTAATGGGTTGCTGTGAGGAGCCCTGAGCCTTACAAAGTTAAACAAGCACACAACATCAGGCCTCTTTGTGTTTCTTTATTCTGATCAGGTGTCGGAAATGATTAGCATCAACTTTTTTTCTTTTTTTGTGGTGTTTTGTTTTGTTGGCTGATATCCCAGGGTGTACTCGAGGAGAGAGAAAAGGGGGCTAGGCTCAGCAGTTCTGTGGTGGTATGGAGTGCATTCACTTCTGTCTGACTGCAGATTGACAAAACTGCAACAAAATGCTGATAGAAAATGTTTCTGGGTTTGGTGTGACACTATTGGCATCTGTCCTTTTTGAAGGAGTTAGACGTGTTTTACAAAAACTAGCATCATTATGTTAGGGTTTTTGCTGCAGCCATATAAGCTTTGGTTCTGTTTTGGCCCCCGCCCCCAAATCTGAGATTCTCAGGATTTGTTTGATTTGTATTTCATTTGCTGTGTTAATGCAACTGTTCAGACTTGTAAAGTCGCTGATGTTTTGTGCATGCCTTCCCAAACCATTTAAGATCTGACAGTGGCCTTCATGTACCATTATTGTGGGAGATAAAAGGGTGACCTCTGCAAGATGCAAGGCATTTCTTGTAACAAGTTATGGAATAGTCTCCCAGAAGACATCAGGCAGAGTGCATCTTTGTAGGTGTTCAGGAAGGGGTGCATCCTTTCAGGAGGACGTTGCTGAATTGCTGCTGTGGTTGAATGCAACCTAATTAATTCCCTTTAATCTGTTTTATATTGTTTGTTCTCATCTGGTTTATTGGATTTTATTAGGGCTGGCACCCAATTAAAATACCTTAATTGATTATGAATTTTAGTTATGTATATATTTGCATATAAGAGGATAAACACATACTTCCTTGCTTGGTGTTTCACATTTATGTTCTATAGTAGTGTATATATAAGCCATCCTGAGAGGTTATAAATATGAAGAGTATACATGTCATAGTAAATGAAACTAGGTGGTATTATGTATTTGGCCTGGGCCCCATTAAAGCTAGGTGTCATCAAAAATTCCAGCAGCTGATTAATTACTCTTCAGTTAGACTATATTTACAATATTGATGACTGTCTACAGTGACACCTGAATGTAACCGCAGACGATATCATCAGGGTCTCGAATTCTAATAGTTCTACAAGCAGCTAATGCTACCAATGCCTATTTAAATAATACATAGATTAAGCACTGTAACCTGAGAAACAGAAAATAGATCAACATAATAAAAAAATTACACAGATTTAATGCACCAATTGATTTCTTTATTGTACAGCTGCAAGAGATCAAGAGATGTCTCCTGAAGGTTGACAAATTGTGCTCTGCTTATTATCATCCAAGAATTCCAAGCATGTGGCTCTCTGAGTTTTGCATGTTTGAAATTTGGGACCATTAGTAGAATATTGCTGTTGACTTCTGCAAAGGACTATATGCAGAATCTAAGCTAATAAAGTAACACCCTGCATAATTAAACTTGCACTTTGTCTTGTGCATATGGAAGCAAACTAGATACAAGGGCAGACTTGAAGAGTAGTAATGAATTCCTACAGTACTATAGTCAGTGGTTCTCAATGCTAACCACCAGAGTCAACTCAAGGTAGAGCATGATACAATATTGTTTAGCCTTATTTGTCCCAGGGAAGTGAGTTTTCTTTTACAAGTGCTGTTATGCCCCAGAAATATAATATTTTCGGTAATGATTCCTAGTTTATGAAATGCACTCTTGGCTGAAACTTGTAAGATCCATGCTCTTGACTCTTTTAGGTGGCCATTGAGGACCTTCCCATTACCAGACCTTATGAGACTTAAGCTAGTGTGTTTATGAATTAAACCAGTGGTTCCTAAACTGGACCAACCAGGGCAACAGGAAGCAGGGCATTTCCCCTTAAGGAGAGTTGCCCTGCACCTATGACAGCAGCAGTGCTGCAGAGATTGCAGTGCTGCTTCCACCAAGGGGCTTTTTTAGCTACTTGGGAGGGGCAGTGCTGGCCTCCTGCAGGGTCCTGGAGGCTTGCAGCCCCCTCTGATCTCCTCAGCAGTTTGTTCACAAAGCCTTTATCTAAAGCTGCTTCTGGGTTTTTTTTGGGGGGGGGGCAGACAGGTAACGCCCTTCCCTGCCCACGCAAACACTTACCTCGTTCCCATTTCCTTTTTAGGTGTTTTGGAACTCCTGAATTAAACCATGTCCTAGGATATGTACTGTTTTATAGTTGAGAGCCCAGTCCTAACCAAATGCCTGCACTGTAAGATAGTGCACTGTAAGATAGTGTAAGATAGCCTCTGCTGCACCCAGCATGGAAATTTGGCTGCTGGAGGTCTCCTTGGGGGAAGGGGACCTTTGTCCACCTACCCTAGCAGTCTCTACGGTGCTGCTCAAATCCATGTCAGCTCTATAACTGGTGTAAATCTGGGCTACCCCATGTCGGCTTTCAGGCTTGGGGAGGGGAAAGGAGCAGAGGCATTCTTTGCTCTCCACACCACCTCCCGGGCCTAATCTGCCCTCCTTCTGCTATCCTCTTGAGTGCCTATGTACTCCGGTGGGTGCTGGCCTCTGATTAGTGGTAGGAAGCTGGCGCAAGGCTTTCTGTTGGTGGGATAGGCCCCTGCTCTGGCATCAACATGCCTTACGCCACGCCACGTTGGTGACAGTGCGCGTGCTCATCCTACTGATGGAGGCTGGCATAGGATTTGGCTATTCTGTTTATTGAGTTGTATTGTTTTTGCTTAAGTTGTCAACCACTTTGAAGTAGTGGATATTGAACTAGGATATAGAAGAAATAATTTGGATAAGAGGCAAACTACTGTTCTGAAAATGCTAATTAACACCTGAGCCTAAAAACTTTGGATTCATGAAACCTAAAAGATGCATAACAGTATACTCAGATTATTGAGCAAAATATGCAATGAATTAAGTATTAAAAACTCACATGAGTTTCAAACTTACTGTTATATAGCATTGTTTCAGTCCCAGTGCTGTTTACTATGGAGCTGAGATGCCAGGTGGCCAAATGATCAGGTCTTTTCTCCTATGTCTCCATACTAACAACTGCCTCACTTTTCTGAAGAGGGATAGGGTAGGTTTGGCCTTCTGTCTCCTTTCTATTTTCACCCATCGTGGGTGGTCTGTTACTCTCACACTGGAAACCATTATGCCTGTGTTTTTAAAACTACTTCTCTAGTATCATACCAGTTTTTTTTAATTGATAAAATATGCAACAGGAAAAATTATGCATGCAGTCTTGGTTTCATTTTAGAATTTTTTTTATTCTGTCACTTCTGAATTCCTTGTAATGATTTTATCTTCTTTGCTGTGGCAAAATACCTGCTGTGAAGGGAAGCATTCAATGGAACATCTGCTTAATGTCTGAACACTTTGTCTGAATGAAAATAACTTTTCCAACTTGAGAGAGCAGGGAAGAAAACCTTTGAAATGCAGCTAATTTTATAAATAGAGATTATTTTAGGCATATGAAGTTCGGAAGTGTGTAATAACTAATGGTCTGTCTTGTTTTTGGGGGTTACAGAATATAAAATGGAGAACTGGATGTAGTCTTTATCACTGTTCAAGTATTGACTGAAGGCAATGTCCAAAGTCAAGTGTCTTTTGCTGGGAGAGTTATGTGTTTCTGTTTATTGGAGGTGACATTAGCAGTGGAGCAGTGGCAAAAAGGCCATGTTGCCATTGCTAAATATACATCCCTGGCAGTCTGATAATAGGTTCCAGGAAGTTCAGTGGAAAATTAAAACAAAGCAACATTTATAGCTGATTGAACTTGAAAGGCAGTTTTCATGCTGAATGGCAAATATGTGGACTTCAGCATTCCAGGAGTCTGATGCAATCCTGCTGGATGTGGCTGACCTTGTGTGTACAGAATGGACTGTGGACACAGCAGCATGCAAAACGCTTCATCTTTAAAGTACTTTATGGGAAGTACAAAACTTGCTCCATGCACAGAAACAGTTCTTCTGTACATATGCTTATATTTATATGGCACAAATGGTCTAATGTTAAACAACTGTTCTTATCTTGGAAAATAATATTCCTATGATTTCTCCCCCCCCCCCACCTGACTTACAAATGGATATTTTCATAGTATTTGCAGGGTAGATCAAGAATGTGTTGGGATGATGAAGTGGGACTATCTAAATAGTTTCAATTAATTAAGGCTTTGAACATGAGATCTGTGAAGAATTTGTGTGTTAAAACTATGTGGAGCATTCTTACAAATCAAATCAGATACAGCTTTTATATAGCTTTTATGTAAGGATATATTAACACATTACTTCTCATTTCACAAGTTATTCTGCTCATGTGAATAGACCACTTTTGTATGAGCTCAAAATGTGTAAAGTGTAATTTGTGAATTGGTGCTTACTTATATTTGGGAAAATTAAAACAATTCCTTGTCATGGAAAGGCACGCAGTAACACCTTTTAAGAACCACTTCATAGAAAATTAATAAGCCTTTTTGAATGGTGCTATGTCGTTATCTTTAGAAATGTAATGTATGTTTGACAAAGAGTGATAATTGTAGATGTAATGAGTGAGGCTTAATCTAGAAAAAAGAGGTGGAATGGAAACAAATTTTGTCATTTTACATTAACCCATTTTTGGCCGGCCAGCATGTGTACACATTTGGTCCCTGTTGTATATATGCAATGTTGGGCAGAAATGGCTTAAGAATTGGTTATGATATTCTCAGTCCTCTTAGGAAAGAAGTGTAGTGTGCTACAGAGAAGGGCTATTGACATCTAACTGGATGGAAGTTGGCTCCTGAAATTGCTAGGTAGGGTGAGGCTAGGTCTCGAAATTGAAGAATTCAGGGAACTTTCTGAAAGGAACTGTTTTAGAATTAGTATTTAGTTAATATTAATTTTTATTAATAATTTAGCATCAATTTATTAATTTAGCATCAGAACAATATATATTTTTCAACAGTTAACAAAGTGATTTACAAGTAAAATAAATTAGTAAACAGTTCTCTGTCCCCAAAGAGCTCGCAATTAAAAAAAACAGCACACACACACACCAACTATAGCCAGTGGAAAAGATGCCATGCTGGGGTGAATAAGGACAATTGCTCACCTCTTGCAAAATATATCTTGTTTTGGGTTTTCAACTCTTCCTACTACTATAATGTGGGTGTTTTTTTAAAAATTGTAATCTTATAATATGAATCAATTGGATGGGATGCAGCTGCTTAGGTTGTAGCAAGAGGTTTGTTAACCCAAAAAATGTTTTGCTTGTAAACTGCTGACCCTATAACAAACTGCAAAATACTGCTGAATCTCCCATTAGTTTGGCAAAGCAGCTGTTTAAGAAGAATATGTTGAAAGTCCCTTTGAGTTCATGAAGCTAATTGCACAGTTCTTTGTATGCTGACCATCAGAAGCCACTGAGCGGGAGCATAGTGGGATATAAACAGTGGGGTAGGATGTTGTAATAGTGAAAATAGTAAGAGAGGATTACTACCATTAACAGGAGAGATTGTTAAATACAGTAGGTACGCTTTTGCAGCATCATTTGTTGATATCTGCAAAGTGCAAGTTTTCTTTGAGCCTAATGACACAATAGTAGGAACATGTGAGTTGCCCAAGCATGTTTTAATTTCCGTTTTTAAATAGGACAGGGGTGAAACAAAGAGAATGGAGTGTAGGGGAGCATCAGAACTTTGCTCCCATTGAAGCTTGGATCCCAATGACACTCACACATGTATATGCTGTTTTCAGTGGAAAGTTTCCTGTTGAAAATCATATTTTATTTATTCAATTTTTACCCCACTTTTCTCCCAGATGGGTAACTTCCAAAATATGAAGTGGCTTCCAAAGTATGAAGCATTCAGATATGCAATTAAAAGTAATGGTAAATAAATACAGGGGGCCCCATATCTGCAGATTCTGTATCCGGGGATTAGGTCTGGGGGCCTCCCAATGCATGCACCCCCACGCTCACCCCCTCTGAAAGCAAGGGGAACTCCACACTCCTTGTATCCGGAAGGGCCTCTGAGGTCGTCTGAGGCCGAGGATGTCTGTCCCTAGCCTCTGCAGAGTTCAGATTGAGCTCTGAGGCAATGAAACGAACAAAAACGCAACTTTCGGTTTAACAGAGAAGCTGGAAGTGACGTTTGTAATGCCTTATAAGGCATTTGGTTTCATGGAGAAACTTTTTTTTTTTGCCTCAGAACTCAGTCTGAGCTCAGCAGAGGTGGCAGGATGGGCATTCGCTTGTATCTGCGGTTTCAGCTATCCATGGCAGATTCCAGAACGGAACTCGCGCAGATAAGGGCACAGGACTGCACTGTATAAAATAGAAAAGATTAAGAAATAACTATCCACATTCAACTTTAGTAAAAGAACAAGAGTACAAAAACACAAAATTCAAATAGCAAGAAAACCCACCATAAAACCAGCAGACATCTAGCACTAAAACAACCTTAATCAGAAGGCTTGTCAAAAGGAAAAAGGCCCTGTCAGAAGGTTTCTGAAGTTCTTAAGCCGAAAGGCAGAGGTTCCCAAACTGGAACGTCTTGCCCTCCTCAGCTTAGGAAGTTCTGTCACTGCCCTCTTAAGGGGCAGGATGAAGGCGAGTCACGCTCCTGCAATTGCATTAGTGCTGGGGGAAAATGTTGAATGTTAAAGACTTAACATCAGTACTGCTTTCTAGACAGTGCTGGAAGCCTATGAGCCATCTGTGAGCATCCCTATGCCTCTAAAGTGCCCTGTAATGCAATTGGAGCTTCTTCTGGTTTTTGTCCATGGAATCTGCCTACAAAGCATGTACTCCACAACTGGGCTATAGGCCTTCCCCATAAAGTTCCAGGCACAAGGGGCAGTGAGGGAGCTGGCAGCCATGATTGGTGTCTGCATGCGACACCCTAAGTGAAATTCCGGAGCCACAGGGCCTTGATAGGGCCCACTACTGCTGGCACAAGCCACCCCACCTACTACCGTATCTCCCAATTATTACCATTATAGCTGGCTATTTTACTTTGCTTACAGTGCCTCCCCATGCTATGTTGGACACAGAGTATTGTGGGCAAGTTTAAATGGTGCCTCTATTGAGTCTATTTAGCAGCAGCAGCAACAATTAGGGTCCCAATAGTAGGTGGAATAGAATTTGCCTGTGGCACTGGACCCTCCCAGGGCACTGGCTCTTGCAATTGCCTGTGGGCACTATGTTCTGATGAAAGCCAAGTTTATCAAGTGTTGCACTGCTGGAACAGAAGTGTCATTGAAATTTTACTGTAGTGCCATGTGTGCTCATGTAGCCTTGCTTGGGGGGGGGGGTAACTGATGGAATGGCAGACATTAAAACATATGGCGTTATGAGCAGAGTAAAATGTTGCCTGTGTTCCAGTTGTGCTCAATGAAGCACTTGCTACCACCCAATAATTCTTAGAGCAGGCTTGGCAGTAGTGGGAAGGGGAACAATGCTATCTGAGTGGACCCTGTTAGGCTTACTAGGCAATGAGGAAGATGCCAATGTGAGAGTCTCAGCGGAGGATGCTTTGCTCACTACAGCTTGAAATATAGCAACCTGAAGGCTGCCACCATGTTGGAGGTAGAGAATGTGGTTTCAGTGAGGTCAAATAGCTGGAGGGATAGAGAGAAGATCATAGAGGATAATGGCTTTCTGCAATTCCAGAGAGAGTGGTGGGGGGGGGGTGTCAGTGAATGGGGATGAGATGGGGGAAGAGTGGACATGTGGGGTGCTGTGATGCTGGGGGCAATGGCTATATTGGAAGCCTCAGGAAGCATGATGGACCAAGGGCACAAGAGAGAAGATAATCTGGGCGCAGCAGTGGAAATAAGGTGAAATGTGGACAATTGGCTACAACATGTAGATGTTTTGGATTTCTGGTTACTTTTGCGGGTGTGTGTGTAGCTACTTAGGCAGGGGAAATGGCTGGAAATGATCTCTTGCCTTTTTTATTAGTATCTTCTTGCTGAAGAACTCTTGAGTAGTCACAGCAGTTTCCTTTTGGCAGCTGTTTTTGCTGACTGATGAACTTAGTGAAGGAGTGTTTAGCAAGAGGCAGACCACTTATTTGGCAGTATTTAATATAACGAAGCTGAGCAGAACTACTCCTTCAAACTACTTCATATCTGCAGAAATAGTATTAACCTCCTTTCATTTCAGAGCCTTATAAACTTTGCCAAATGAATGATGAGAGCAAGTGTCTCTTATGTATGTTTTCTACCTTCGACACAAGGAGCCATAGGTTTCTCTGAGCAGAAAATTCATTATAGCAGTTATTTATGCAAGTAAGTCCATTAAAATGGCCATAATTTATGAGATTTGTTCTCTCTTGGGAAACTGAACAAACCAGCTGCTCTGGTGCCCTTTCTTGTTCTTCAGTTCTCTCAGTACCATTGGTTATCAGCAAAAACAATAGTGAATGCACATTAGCTATGCTAGCCTCAGCTGCCCAAAATATTTGCAGTGAAGTGGTGGTATGAGCTTGTCTGTTGGGGATTCTGCATCCCATGGATGGTGGGGGGGGGGGGGAAGACTTTTTCAGGCTTCATGAAGAACTTGTTAATCTTTTTGCTCTTGTCTAGGCTTTCCCATGCTGCCCTCTGGCTCTTGTTGGATGGAACAGGAACTGTTCTTTTAATGACCCAAAACTGCCAAGATTAATATTAAGCTCTTTAATAAAGCAGTCAACAGTATACTTATTAGGTTACTTAAGTGGGCAGGATTAGATCCAACTAGCGTGCTTTGTTAAATATGCATGTAAGATGTAGGCAGAATACAAATTGGTGGAACAGATATCAGATAAGTAGAGGTGTGCTCTTTGGTTTTTAATTTTTAGCTGATTTCATTTTTTGACAAAATGAGAAGTGTAAAAAGTGATGTTATGTTTTTATTGCAAGGGTGCATTTATTATAAATTATAATAGCTTTAAATATGTACTAGTTAACTGATATGGAGGCGTAGTGTTAGCAGATGCAGCCACATTTGTGTAGAGGTATTAGTGAACGGTTTTATTTTTTGCAGATTTGGGGTTCTTGGTTTTTTTACAACAATGAGAAGTGCAGAAAGTGGTGGTGTATGTTGTTGGCAAAAAAAAAACCCCAAAAACCATCTCTGCAAATAAGTATCTCTGCCAGAGTTTTTTTGATGGGTCTTTCTCTTGTTCTGCCAGACAGTTTGGGTGAGGGTGTTGGGACTTGTAGTTGAAGTTTGTAATTATTGTAGATATTTGTAGTTGAAGTTGGATTATGTAGTACCTACCACCCTGCTCCCCCCAATTGCTAGGATGCTGCTTCCTGAAAAGACACATTTGTATCAGTAGAGGAGTTTCCCAAAAATAGCAACCAGTTTCCAAAATGCTACTACAGATCCATGAAAAAAGAAGGAAATCGATGACATTATAGGAGAACTTGCACATTTAAGACCAATTTTAAATATGTGATAGTGGTTTAAAGCAATATGCAGGCATTCTGCATAGTGCAATACCAACCTTATTGAACACAGGATCTACAGCCTGTCCCTAGCACAAGTCACTAAGCATTTTTAATTGGAGGAGCATACACTGTTAAGCTATTTTTCTCCTGTCCCAAACAGTTTTTCATGTGTGCATATAAACAAGTGCTGAGGAAAGCTTTTCTTGCATAAAGTTTTACCCTGGAAATCACATAAAAGTGCAAGATGATTACTCATTCGCTTATTGAACCAGTTCACAATATACAGAACTTCTCTCTTTGCAAAAAGACAGAAAATGTTTGAATGAGTGGATCAATTATTCATTTTATAATATCATATTTATATTACCTTTAGGGCCCAGTCCTATCCAACCTTCTAGCAGTGGTGCAGCCATGCCAAGGAGGCGGTTGCATCAGAGCTGGGAAGTTGGATAGGATTGGGCCGTTAATTACTTTGATATGTCTTAAACATATGATGAATTTTACTTAATTTAAAATCTGATTTCTGCTCTGCATTAAATAAATGGAGTTATACATAGCAAGTACTAGTAAGGATAACAAATTGGATAGTAAGTAATTAAATTGTACCTAATCAACCAGAGAGGAAAAACGTTGTCCAATCCTATGCTCCAGTGCTGCTGCGAGGTACAACGGTGCCAAAATGGTTGCTGTTGTATCCTGTGGGGTTGGGGCAGCCGCTGGAGTCTCCTTGGGGTAAGGGAACAAATGTTCCCTTACTCCCTGTCAAGCCTCAATGGGTCTTCTTGAAACAGCTCCTCGAGAGCTGGCGCAGAACCAAGGAGGCCCATGTAGGGCTCCATGGACTGGAAGGGGCCATAGGATGTGGTGGGAGTCTCTGCTGCTGTTCCTACCCCCTCCTGGACCTGAACCTCCCTCTGACCTATCCCTAAATGTTTCCACATACATTTTGATGTGATATTTTACCATTTATTAAGTTTTAATTTGTTTTTACAAGTTTTGACTGAAATTGGAAATTTGAGACAAGATGGTCCCTTTAATCTTTGATGCATTTATAGACTGAAAAATATCTATTACTCTTTGATAGTTCAAGTCAATAATTCAGTTTTAAGTAGAGTTCATTTTTGTAAGACAATCCATAAATGCTTCCAAATCAGAGGGCAACTGATTCAAACAATCAGAAAGTTTGCTGATTAACTTTCATGTTGGGTTGGGGGAATTCCTTATCTTGAAGCATATGCATAGCAATGTGACTATAGCCTGTTAAAAAGCATCAGCATTCCAGCTTGTTAACAGAGTGAAAAAGACACTTGTGCTGCCATCCATTTAATGGGCATGCATGAAGTATGCATGTCTTTGAATATGAAGATGTCAGAGAAAGTATCATGTGAAAGGAGCTCCTTATCCTGGTTTTGACTCTTTTACCTTTAACTGTCTTAATCTCAACATCTAAAATTAATTATAAAGCAGAAATATTGCAAAAACCCTGCTATTATAACCACAGAAAAGGTTTTTGAAAATAAGCAGTAAGCAACTTTATTTTAGTCCAAAACTGAAAATTATAGAATAAACATGTATAGAATTGATCTGAAGTACCACCACTGTGCTCAGTGGTGCTAAAGCCCAGGTAACTGTTTAGGATTGCAGCTTTAGTTATTTTTGCTTTGTTTTTTAAGAGGCAATAGTTCTGACCAGAACTCGGTTTTGGTCATGCATGAGAATACAGCTCTAATGATTCATAAGCTGGAGGTTGTATGTTACATCCTCATTTTTGCAGAAAACTCTCTTAAACAGCTGGAACTTATTGCAGCTTATTGTATTAAAAGCACAGTCAGTGGAAAACACCTTTGAATGCTCTATATCTTCCTGCTGCATTACAAGAGTGTTCCAGAGATGCACTAGGGAACAACAAAAGGCCAGAGTTAAGATTGTGTTAGTGGACATGATTGAGACATACAAAATTATGCAGGGGATGGACAGAGTGGATAGGGAGATGCTCTTTACACTCTCACATAATACCAGAACCAGGGGACATCCACTCAAATTGAGTGTTGGGCGGGTTAGGACAGACAAAAGAAAATATTTCTTTACTCAGCGCGTGGTCGGTCTGTGGAACTCCTTGCCACAGGATGTGGTGATGGCGTCTAGCCTGGACGTCTTTAAAAGGGGATTGGACAAGTTTCTGGAGGAAAAATCCATTATGGGGTACAAGCCATGATGTGTATGCGCAACCTCCTGATTTTAGAAATGGGTTATGTCAGAATGCCAGATGTAGGGGAGGGCACCAGGATGAGGTTATCTGGTGTGCTCCCTGGGGCATTTGGTGGGCCGCTGTGAGATACAGGAAGCTGGACTAGATGGGCCTATGGCCTGATCCAGTGGGGCATGTTCTTATGAGACTAAGAGCCCAGTCACATCCAACTTTCTAGCACTGATGTAGCTGTGCTGCTGGGGCATGTGCTGCATCTTGTGGTGGGGTACAGTCACGTAGGCCTCTTCAAAGGGAACTTTTGTTACTTTGTATTGTGTCTGCATCGTGCTGGAAAGTTGAATAGGACCCAAGTGCATGTGGTTTTTTATTGTGGTCTCTTTGGGCCATCTTGCACAGTGGCTCCATGATGTATTGGTGGTTGTAGCTACTACCTCAGCCTCCTGCTCATCACTATTCATGGAGAGCCAAGCCTGGTGAGACCATAGAAACATTTTTATAGATATTTGCTTATAAATGCAATATTGATATCTTTTGGTAGTGCTTTTTATCCTCTGTGGAGCAGTGGTGTAATTAAGGGGCACCTGGAGGGTAAAGGGCCCTGGATACCACACTTTAGGGCACTCAAAGGTTGTGAGTCATTCTGAGTGACCAACTGGTATTTTCACCATTTTTTACAGCAAAAAAGTGGTTGTCCACTCAGAGCGGTGCATAAGTGCCCATGACCCAGAAATAATTGTCGTCATGTCACTGCATTTACTTCTGGGGCAGGCATTTCTGGAGGGTGTGACGTTTTCATGGACCCGGAAGTTCATGTGTCAGAGGGGCCAGCTATGCCATTGCTATGGACACAGTGCCACTTTCAGTGAGGAAAGTAAATGCAGTTGAATTTAGCTCGAGCTTGACTCTCTAAACAGGGTATAAAGTAGGACTACTTCCTTACATGTCACTTGTGTGTCTAGTTTCTTATTTTGTTTGAAATCGGTGGGGTACTGTTTAAAAGCTGTTCTTTGGAAAGTCTCATTGCTTTAGTGATAGAACCCAACAGGTGAAACCTCTGTGTCAAGCTGCTTTCTTTTTCCCCCCTATGACTGTCAGTCAGTTGTGTTTCTGCTGAACTGAACCATTGGATTGTGAAATCAAGCCACAGCTGCAACATGTGTTTAAATAGTTAGGAAAATGCACCTCTAGCATTAGATTAACTCTTACCTATCTTCCCCTTTTTAATCTGCTGCCTAAGGATTTAGTGCTTGTTGATGATCAAGGAAAATTTAATTGAATGTCAGTAGCCAGATTTTCATATTCTTCTCTTTAGCTGTCTTGACCACTGCTTTAATTGAAAACTGACTGCTGAGCGCCAGCTAAACTTTGGCCCTCAAACTCCGGTTGACTGCTGAGTCCCTTGAATGCCAGCTAAACTCCGGCATCAAGTGTACACACCACTTAGTGGCCAGGCCCTCGGTCTTGCATGATGGCAAGGCTGAGCTAGAGTGATCCATGCATGACTGGAGCCTCACAAATTGGGAAATTCCATGGAATAGTTGTTTCTTGACTGTGTACAAGGGCAGATTGGAAACGTGCCTGTGCAGGGACAAGAAATCTAAGTTGGAGCACTTTCACTTGCTTGTCTGATAGGTGTCTGTGCATGTGGTGTTTTCATGCTCAGTTTTTTTTCCTGGAGTGCTCCAGAGGTTGCAGGGGTATATAGGTGTGGCCCCAGACATAACAAGAAGGGTCTTTGTTTTTTTGCAAAAACCAGAATTGCCTTTCGGTGGCCTTCTGAGGCCTAGGCAGCTTCTTCCATATTCTGGGACAAAGTTTCACAGATCTGCACAAAGTGAAACTAGGCTGTAATGAAATGAGATGCTCACCCTGACCTCTATATGAAATTGTCCTCTGTAAATGCTCTCCGGTGCTGCTTTCAGGATCTCTACTCTAAGCTTAGAAAGCAATAACACAATTGTTGACAGTAGTAATCTTGGTTATTTCCTGAGAAACTGACTCTAATCCATTGTTTTTAGGTAGAAGAAGTGGGTTTTTTTTTTTTTTAAGGTGGTCAGTATTGATAGTGATCATTGTATTAAACAGCAAGGTCTAGTTCCAGGATGTTTGCAACTTCTCTGTTGGTGTTTTTTTTTTTTTTTTTAAAAAGATTAAGTTGTTTCTTTGCAAATTTCCCTGCAGAAAACATCTAATTTTTTTACATCTGTTTTTCACAGTACTTAAAGAAGGATCCCCTCTGTTTTGAAGAGGTTTCAGATCCTTACGTTGCACCACAGAATTAAGGATACCTAATGTTCAGATATTGAGAATTTGCTTACTTTTGCATTGCTTTGCATTGAAATAGTTCCCCAGTTCTGCTGTAACACTGTACTTGGGTTATTTAGCATTGATTTTCTTGGTTTTTTCTGGTAACATGTGAGGGAGACCTTGCTTCCCTAGTATATTTTTCTTTTCTCTATATATGATATATTGTGTGTGTGTGTGTGTGTGTGTGTGTGTGTGTGTGTGTGTGTGTGTTATGGAAGCTGTATGAAAGAACTATAGATATTGCCTCTGCCTTAAACTCACTAGACAAATCGCTCTTTCAGTTTTTTGCAATAAGGAGATAATTCTGGACTACCTTATCAGGTTGTTGTAATGATAGCTCAGAGGTTATATATACTATATGTGAAATACTCAACACTATAAATGCTATATAATCTTTTGTTGCAATTCAATAAAATGAGATGCCTAGATATCCATAGAGTGGTGGTATTAAGTTCCTCACTCTCTTTGAGAATGAGTCCTCAAGTCAATAGGAATTTATCTTTTCTCCCGCCTCTTCAGTGGTATATTTATTGTTTAAAAATATAGTTTGGTTGTTTCACTATGTTTTAGCTTTGGTTTTTACTCTTACGTAGTAATACACTTCTTGGGATTTGGATGCTCTGCTTCATTTTCTTGTTGTTAGTGAAGCCAGTTAAATTTGCTGTTTAGTATTAGAGAAATGAAGGACTTAGAGAAATGAAGGATAGTGAGATATTAAGCCATGTTCATGGGTCATTTTGAATGCTGGTGGAATCCATAGTAGCATCGAACATGAAGGCAGCGAGTAGGGACTATTTCAGAAACGTATTGCCATTCTTTATCAGTCTTTCATTCAAGGTAGACACTCTTCGTCACTGCGTGCTTAGATGTTTCATCACTTTCTGACCTGTAGCGTTATGAGTGTTTCTCATTGCTTGCTTTAATTTCAGTGCTGAGGAACAAGTGAGGAGAATAGCCAAGACAGTTAACTGACAATAAAACTATAGTTTTCTTTTTTCAGGATTTAAAATACAATAGAGTCTTCCATTTTGAAAAGAAAGTGAATTTACAGTGAGGGAGTTATTCATAGTGTGCAAGCCTTTAAAGACTATGAAGATTTATTGTTCAAAGTATTGTTGTTGAAGTATTAAATTTTTCTTGTCCTAAATTGCTTTCTTTGTTTTGGCTGGTTATCTAAAAAAATCTGATATTAAGTACTATGCTGGAATAGTGACTGACTTGAATTCTGTTGTGTGTTACAACCTAACTGATCTTTTGACATGTGCCAATATCTGAAAAGTAAAGTGGGTAATTAAACTGACACATATCGTACTGTCAGTAAGACAGATGGATCAGTCTGTTCTCTGGACTGTGCAGTGCAAAAAATTTCCTTTTGGGTTTTAAGACATTTAGGTGTTTGGAACATCTGCTTTTTCCTGTTAAAAGAGAATCTTGGTAAACCAGGAACTCTGGGGTCAACAGCTATCATTCTTTGGTCATGGGCAGGCAAATTTGTTGTGGGGTGGTTGGTTTTGCTTTGACTTGGTGATTTCATTTGAGATTGAAATTCATTGCCATAGGTTGTCCATGGGCACTGAACCTTGGAGCTGCTGTGAGTTCATTAATGTAGTTAAGATTCGTGGCTACCACAGTTACACCTGGCAACCACTTGCATGTTTTGCCCTCTCAGTCTTTGTGCCTGTTCTTCCCAAGCCTGGGAAGAATTTGTCAATTAAGCTATGTAATAATGACTTTTTTTGGTCAATGTCAGACTGCATAAATGACAGTGATCCAGCTGAACTTGCTGGGCTAGCTTCCTTCCCTGAAATTCCAATTTTGCTGTTTAGAGGAGAAAGTTGTTAAGTAATATTAACAGAGAAAGTTAATAGAGAAAATTGTTAAGCAATGCTTTTCATTAAGCAATATGCAGAGCCATGTCCAATGAAAGCAACAACTTAGATGCAATTATATAAAGCAAGCAGCAGCAGCACCCAGAACGTCACTGCATGCACAATCATAATAATGGACATATGGAGAGAATTACTTTCAATAATAGATATGAGGATGCTATAATACACATTAACTTCTACATTTCGGCAACTGCCAAGATTTTCCATTGCATTTATATGGAGTCATAACTGGCATCTCTCCATACCATTGTCTCATTAGCAGTTAATGAGCAGTTAATTAGCAGTTATAACATCACTGAATAAACTGATGTTTTAGGCCCATTCTAGTCAAGTAACCTTTTAATGTTGAATCTTTGTTTATAGGTTTATCTTTATAGCTCAATAACGTGAGCTGAACAAAAAATCCGAATACATTTATTTTATGGGCAGTGGTGTTGCTAGGGGGGTGCGGGTGGTGTGGGCCGCATCGGGTGATGCGCAAGGGGGGTGCCACGCACTGGGGGGGTGAAACGCTAAAGTCGTGGTGGTTAGGAATAATACCATCATGTTATACACCATTGGATGTAGAATTTACAGCTGAATGCAATGGAAAAAACCGGAGTGAAATATCTCCTTTCTATCAAAAGTTATTGGCAAAAAAACGGAAAACAAAAAATGCATGGAGCCCTATGGAAAGTGAAACTGAGCCATACTGCATGATTACTTGTGAGTAGGCAAACTTGTCCTAGTCTGTTGGAAAGGGCAGACTGAGAGGAATCGAATGACACCAGAATGGTCCTGATCCAATGAATGTAGTCCCCCAAAAACACCCGAGAAGGAGGTCCCTCCCTCCAAGCTTGCAAATGTATTGAGCTCTATGGAAAGCGAAACTGAGGCCGCAATCCTAACCAATTTTCCAGCACTGTCATAAGGGCAATGCAACTCTGAGGTAAGGGAACAAACATTGCCTTACCTTGAGGAGGCCTCTGTGACTGCCCCCCAACTGCAGGATGCAGCACATGTCCCACTGTCACAGCTATGCCAGCGCTGGAAAGCAGGTTACGATGGTCTTGATCTGATGGTCCTGTTCGGATGGAACCAGAGCTCAACAAATGCTCCAGAAGGAGCCCCCCTCCCCCATAAAAAGAATGAAACAGAGTCTTGAGAAGGTAAGGTGAATTTTTTTCAATTTTAGACTTGTAAAGCCTGGTGGGTCCTGATAGTGATATGCTTGAAATATAAGAAATTGAACTGGGTAGGGCTGAAAATCGTACTGATTTTCTTTTTTTTGGGGGGGGGGGATATTATTGCAGGCTGGCTACAGAGAAAATTCACATGGTGGAACAGGGCTAGCTTCCCCTTATTTAATTATTTGTTGTACTTTAATTTAATTATATATTTTTTAAATTTGCTTTATGATGTCACTTCCAGTCATGACAGCACTACCTATGGGTCCTGGACAGATTATCATTCTAAAAAGTGGGTTCCGTTGCTAAAAGTTTAGGAACTGTTGCAATAAGGTGTTAGTAAGTTGTCATGCTGGGGGTGCGTGTGACACCAGTAGTGACCAAAATCACTAAAATCAGTTTGTAAGAATAATTCCATCATGTTATATATCAATCAATGCATAATTTCATGCAGAATGCAATGAAACAAATCGATTTGAAATATCTTTATTCTATCAAAAGGTACAGCCAAAAAACCAGTGGGGGCGGGACAATGGTAGATCACCACACCCACCACCTAGGTGTTGGGTGACATGCTGGCCTCAAGCACCAGGTGATGTGAACCCTAGTTCACTGTGTATAGGTAGAAGTGTTTGAAGATGGCGTTGCTTACTTTAATCAGAACTAAGCCCATTATGTTCAATATGACTTGGGCTCCAATCTTACCCAACTTTCTCAGCACCAATGCAACTGTAATACAACCCCAAGGTACGGGAACAAATGTTCCTTTCAGAGTTTATCGAGGCATATTTGCTTACTTGTGAGTAAATGTGCACATACTGTCCCATTTCATTTTCCACAGGGCTGAATAAATTTTCTTTGTCAGTTTTGCAACCCACCAAAAAGTGAGTTGCGACCCACTGGTGGGTTACGGCTCACAATTTGAGAACAAGTGGTTTAGACTTTTAGCAAACAAGTGACATTTTGTCCCTTTGTCTGCCTGATCCATGTTTGCAGATAGTTCAGTCTCTTCATTCTGCAGATGCTATTGTGGATTTGGTTTTTAATAAGAACTTATGGGGTTCAGTACTCTCCTGGGAGAATTTTTTCCTCCAGACAACTGTCCTCTGTCTTGTAACCTGGGATGGTGGCAGAGAATGCAAACCACCAAGGCTTCCTACCTATTAAGTTTCTGATCTAGTAAATGGAAAACAGGGCAGAGAGCAGGTGTGCTGACCACTAGACTCTACTCCCCTTGGTCAGCCTGCCTTCTCCCAGGATTCAGATTTTCCTTTCTCTGACACCAGGGATCGGCAAGTCCAGTGTGGCTTGACATGAGTTGAGTCACGAGTCTCTGCCCTCCACAACTCAACTCTGAGTTGCCCAGAGCGTTTTCACGACTCAAAAGACTTGAGTCATGAGTCGCTCCCTTCAAAAAGCCAACTGTGGAAAAATTGGAGCTGCTGTGTGTATGTGTTAAAGTTCTTTTTAACCGTTCCCCTGATATCCCCATTCCATCTGTAAACAAGGTGGGAGGGGGTGGGATGGACTGTGAGAGTGAGGACAGAGGTGGCTAGAGGGAGAAGGGTCATGTGCAGCAGCTGCAAGGCTTATCAGGATGACCCAATCCTTTGCAGCTTGGCTCAGAAGTAGCCCCATTGCAGCAGGTCATTTAATGAGGCTTCCTCCTCCCAAGTAACAATAGAGCCTACCAATAGTGTAGCTAGAGGGGTGCAAAGCACTAGGTTTTGTAGGGAGCCTCACCTTGACTAGTAAAGCACTACATGTTGCATGGATCCTCACTGCAGGTGTGCAAGCGGCCCCCTCCCCTTCAGAGCGGGGTGGCAGGTGAAGCAGAACTGCCCTGTTGTAATCCATGGAAAAGCACTGCAGCTACCCTGCCTGCTTACACTTGACAAGAATCTCCTTATACCCGAGGAAGCTCTCCTTACACACACTTTCTTGGGTGTAAGCAGATGGGGCAGCTGTTGTGCTTTCCCATGGACTATGAAAGGGCAGATCTGCCTCACCTGCTGCCCTGCACTGCCAGTCCCTGCTTCAGGGCCATTCCAGTTGGCTAGCGGTCAGGCTCCATGCAACACATAGTGCTTTATGCCCCCTTTAACTACTCTGCTGGAGCCCACAGGAGCCAAAGTGCAATTGCTAATAACTTCCTCCTTCCCCTTCCTGGGCTTCTCCCACCTTAGGGCAGAAGGAGCTGCCCACGGAGGAGCTTATTTCATCTAAAGAAAATATCAGACCACCCATCCTTCGTCCAATGATCATCAGTTCCTATCAGAGATAGGGAAGAGAGGCTGCTCCCGCCTTCCCCCCAAGCAAAAGCAAAATGTTAAGCCTTCCCTGCCTCCTGACTGGAACTTCCCTGCTGCTTGCCTGGTCTAAATGATAGCTCCACAAGCTCTTTCATGCACCAGAAAAAAAGTAAGCACGCCCAGACACAAGCAGGCTCCAGTATGCATGCATAGGGAATCCGTGCCAAGTCAAGTGGCCTCATACTCGAGTCTATGCCAAGTCATTGGCGGAGGCGACTTGCGTGTTCATGAAAGCACACGTTTTTTGTGACTCAGACTCTAGTCGCCTGACTTGAGTTCCCATCCCTTTCCCTGACATCACACGCACACAAAATTTGTTGATGTAATTTTGTTCCTTTTAAGATGATCAAAAAGTTATGCTTCTCATGCTGATGTGATTCTTTTGTTACAGAACTTTCAGCAATTGAGCCAATTGTCTTTCTTCGACCTTTTTTGGAAGTTATCCGTTCTGAAGATACTACAGGCCCCATCACTGGATTGGCCCTGACATCAGTGAATAAGTTCCTTTCCTATGCCCTAATAGGTATGGATCTAGAACAGTTGCATTTCTTCTAATATTGGTGAAGACTAGAGCTTGAAAAAGCTGTTGCTGGGATAGTGATGTATATCTGTAATGCTTGGAAGGTTACAACCAAACTGTGGAATTACCATGCTGTGGATATAGCAAAAAAGCAGGAAGAAGAGAAGCAAGAAGGGTAGTATACCACTTTCTAGCCAAGGGCTACAAAATTCCTCAAGTACTTTGGAACTGCCAACTGTCATTGTAAACACTTATGATGGGCAGATGATCAAACAAGTCAGAACCTTTAAGTACTTTGGTGTCATGATCCACTTTCTTTCACTGAAATTGGCATTTGTCAAGGATAACAAGGTTGGAGTGACCACCTTTTGATTGAAAATAGGTTATTGCATTTTTGTGGGAAAAGAGTCCAGAAGGACCTTCAGTGGGGAGGCAAGGGTATGGCACACATTTCTTTCTATTTGTTCCTTCAGCAGATTCCCTGGTTGGAGCCTGCAAAGAGTTCCGAAGGATTTACTAACACCCATGGCAGAGATTCCTTTTGTGGAATTCATTTGAAAAGTTCCTTTTAAGAAAAGATAGGAATATTTTAAAATACAAATTAGGTCAGCCAAAAAGGATTCTGGTTTAGAGGACCTGCCCTTCCATAGGGTGTTTGGACTTTTTTTTTTTCTTAATAGAAATGGATTTTTCTGGAGCTCAGTCCATTTTTGTTTTCCCCAAGGCTAAATTGTTTCCTGATAGTTTGCAGAAATAGATTTTGCCTTTCTTGAAGGGGAGTAACACAATGTGGAGTTCAAGAGAATTGTCAGGTTTTTAACTAGGAAGAAAAGTAAAGAGGTTTTCTGTCTCCATGTTTTTTGTGTGTGGCTGGTTGGTTGGTGGAGGAACAGCCATTCAAGACTAGTCTCATTCAGCAGAAAGATGGCATACTTAAAGCAGCACAAGGCTTCAGAGTTGGGGATCAAAGCATATTAGCTCAGTCTTGTTCCTCTCCACTGCTGTCTGGGAAAATCACAGAGAAGCTGTAAGTTGACCTAAGGAAGTGGTGGCTAATTCAGCACCCCCTTTTTGTTCTTTGCTTCACTGACTTACTGGTTCAGTGATTGAGTGCCCAATCCTTTCCAATTTTCCAGTGCCAGTGCTTCTGTACCTAAGGGGTATGCACTGCTTCCTGTGTTGAGGATGTAATCACAGAGGCTTCTTTAAGGTATGGGAACATTTGTTCCCTTGCCCTGGGGCTGCATTGCAGTTGCACCAGTGCTGGAAAGTTGGATAGGATTGGGCTGTGAGTTGGGGGAAACTGGTAGACACATCTGCTGCCACCATCCCAAACTAAGGAAACTAGTCAGAGACAGGGAAGCTGGGGAAAACTTCCCCACCCAGGAAAGCACAGCGTTGCTTGTTTGAACTCGAATCACAGTAGTGTCTGTGAGCCATCAGACATGACAAGCCACTGAATTACTGTGAACAAACATTAACCAGGCCAAGAGTCAAAATATAACCCCAACAGGGTTATGTCCATACTGGTTAGGAATCTACCTCTGCCAGCATTTTCCCCAGCTGTCATGAGGATAATGCAAAAAGTTGTTCTTTTAGAGCAGGGGTGCTCAATAGGTGGATCGTGATCTACCGGTAGATTGTGAGGCAAAATGAGTAGATCGCGGAGTGCCGACCCCCCCTTCAGGTGCCTCTGGGAGGAAACGCCGGGAGTAAGGCCCAATGTACTCAATGGGGCTTACTCCCAGGTAAGTGTGGCTAGGATTGCAGCCTCACAGCCTAATCCTAGGCATGTCTACTCAGGAGTAAGTCCTGTTATACTCAGTGGGGCTCAAGGTACACCAACATACATTGTACACATAAATGTTATATGTTATGATGGCGCAGACATTGTAAAAAAAACTCTGGTAGATCTCTGGGCCTTGCTGGGTTTCAAAGTAGCTCTCGAGCCAAAAAAGTGTGAGTACCCCTTTTAGAGGTACTTTATTGAAGTATCCAAATCCAAGCTCTTGGACATGATAATTAACAAAACAGATTTACAGACCAGTGGGGTTCTAATGCAGCTTCTGAGTCTCCCAAGGAAACTGTTTTTGGGAGCTTTCCTGTTTGGTTAAATATAACCAGTTTTTTTAAAAATATAACCAGTTTGGGTTTTTTTATTAAAACCCAAAAGGAATTAAACAAAAAAAGAAAATGGGTGGAGAGAGGTACAAAAGCAGGCTGGTGAAAAATGCCTTCATCTGGTTTGATGAAAACTATTATTATTATTATTATTATTATTATTATTATTATTATTATTATTATTATTATTATTATTATTAACAGTATTTATATACCGCTTTTCAACTAAAAGTTCACAAAGCAGTTTACAGAGAAAAATCAGATAACTAAATGGCTACCTGTCCCAAAAGGGTTCACAATCTAAAAAGATGCAAATGAATACCAGCAGACAGCCACTAGAACAGACAGTGCTGGGGTGAGGTGGGCCAATTACTCTCCCCCTGCTAAAAAAAGGAGCACCCACTTGAAAAAGTGCCTCTTACTCCGTTAGATGGATGGAGTGACTAGCAACACCCAGCATTGGAGCCTAGTAGCTACTTAAGAGAAAAGCATACAAAACCCTATGTCAATACACTAGTGAAGGCTTGGAGTGGAAAGAGCAAGCAAAAAAATCAATCCCTAAAAATATCTAGCTAGAAATACAGTCCGTATTGCTAGCTGCTTAATATTGTCACAAAAATACTGATTTTACACTTGCTGGGTGTAAGCAGGTGTGTCTTCTGCAAAGCAGTAGCTTGTTTTAATAACTAACCTGGTAAAATGTACCCAAGCAATCTCCTGCTTGATCTTAAGAAACCTAGGTTTGATGATGTCACAGGTCATCTGATTGGATGAGAGAAAGCCATCTGGTTTCTCTGTCCCACTGTTTACATAGACAGGTGGGCTTGGCGCCCAATATGTGATCACATGCCAGTCTCATCTAAGCAGTTAGGAGCTCTCTAGGCAAGAGCTCTCTGTTCCTGGGCTTGCTCCAGACATAGAGAGCAAGCAAGGCACATCCAACCAAAAAGCATTTGTTTTGTTGAGGGAGGGTAACTCGGAATTCTGTTTTAATATGTGATTGATGGGAAGGGAAGGGAAAAGAAAGCCATGCACTTAAAAGTAAAGAACTTTGTTCTGGACCAAGCTTTGTATGGGACTGGCCTTGCCAAAATTTCTCCTTTGTTATACAGATTCTAACCATGAGGGCACAGCTGAGGGAATGGAGAATATGGCAGATGCTGTCACACATGCCCGCTTTGTGGGCACGGATCCTGCAAGTGATGAGGTTGTCCTGATGAAAATCTTACAGGTATGTGGAGCAAAAATGTAGTGACTGAATGATACTCCATGTATCCTGTTTTCATGGGGACTGGAGAGGAGAAGAGTGTTTAGATTCCATTGTTCCTTTAATGATAAACTTTAAACTAGTGGCATAGCTAGGTCATTTGACACCTGGGGCTCATAAATTTTTGACACCTACATATGACAAAATTATAAATTAATTAATTCATTAATATTTTCCACATGTTTATACCGCCCTTCATCTAAGGAGCTCAGGGTGGTGTGCATGGTTCCTCCCCTTCTTTTGTCCTTTCTACAACCCTGCGTTGTTTGCTCTCCCCTCAGTGAATGAGATGTGCAGGAGAGATTCTTCTTCCACCTTCCTTTCAGTTACAGTTGTCAAATGCACCTTTGTTTTTTACCCATTGTCCTCACCTGATAATGTTGTGGGAATGTCACTGTGGTATCATTCCTTGTTAATTTGCTCTTCTTTCAGGTCCTGAGGACTCTTCTCCTTACTCCAGTTGGAGCTCATCTTACCAATGAGTCAGTGTGTGAAATCATGCAGTCCTGCTTCCGTATCTGCTTTGAGATGAGGCTTAGTGGTAGGTTTTCCAAGAAAGTAAGCAAATCCCAAACTTTCCTGGGTCAGTAATGGCTTCTGCTAAATGATGTGAGTCTTGCCTGCAGAATGCAAGCAAGCATAAAATATGCTAAATGTGTATAAAGTTTCCACAGCTTAATAAAAAATGAGGGGATCCTGTATCACTTTCTGCTCGCTGCTTGTGCCCCCCCTTTTGGCTCCATAGCGCCACTTAGTGTACCTTTTGTACTTTTTGCTGCACAGCTGAGACGGGAGCTGGTTTTAATAAATTTTCAGTAATCCTTTGTAAACAACGCTTGGAGGGGAGTCTACTTGGAGAAGCCTCCAGATAATATCACACCGAGTAATGACACCTGTGTTATTTGTTTTTGTCTTCAGAGTTATTGAGAAAATCTGCAGAGCACACTCTGGTCGACATGGTGCAGCTGCTCTTCACAAGGTAAACCTCTTAGTGTTTGTCTCAGCACTGCTCAGATGGCCCTTCAAGGGTTGGAAGATTCCATACTTCCAGTTGTGGGGGGAGGGTGGTCCAGTGTCATCCACCCCAAGCATTATCTATTCTTTGCAGACCTTGGGCTTTTGCCAAAGCAGGTATTCTCTATGGGTGGACTACAGTGTCTCAGTAAGGCATTTATTAGATGTTATATCACCGGCCCAGGACAAACAGAAATACAACACAGCATGAAACCATGCCAGACAGTGTCACAATAACCTTGAGCCCAGTACGGAACTCGAAATAGAGACATCATTCATTTGCCTTTGAAGCGTAACCTAATTAAAAAAAAGATTTAACAGACCCTGAAATTTGTCAGACTTGGGATCAAATACCTGCAAAGCTCCCAGTATGAATGTCTTGCTGTATATACTTGATGTTTTGGTATGGTTTGACTCCCAGGAGCCTCTGTCCCCAGCATATCTCAGAAGTGTCTGTAGGACATTTCTGGAGGAGACAGTGGTCCTTTAGTAAATGTAGTCGACAGTGACACATGTAAGTTGTACAGTGCCTATTGCTCATATTGATGAATCATGTCCTAGACGAGGTTGTAAAGTTATCATTCTTTTCACATTACTAATAAGTAACTTCCATAACTATCGCTGGCAGCATAAATCACTGTGGACAATTCAAACTTCATGTTGGTGCATTGCAGTTGGCTAAAAGCTAACAAAATTTTTATCAAGGATTAGGGATGGAATAGCAAAAGTACTAGAGCTAAGAAAACTACATAAAGGAACACATGACACATAATAGGTGGTGTGGTAGCCTGTTAGGTGATGCAATTGAGATTTTGATGCATAAACCTGAAAAACAGACATATAATGATAGAAATGAGGAAGATTGGCTGGGGCTTGTCCCAATGGTTACTGGCAATCCTTACCCCTTCCCCAGATCTACTTATTAGAGGAAGGCTGGGGATTCCTTCCCTGCTGTGCTATCAATCTCTTGCAGTACAGATCATGCCTCCTTATCCACTGATTTGGGACCAGTGGTTTTGACCCACCGTGGGTCTGGATTAGCAGGCCAACCTATACCTCCCAGATGTGACTTCTGTTTGTGCCCAGGAGATTTTGCAGCCAGAAGAGGCAGCTCATGGCCACTCTGGGCCTCAGAAAGTTTCTGAAGGCCCTTTGGAAGGCCTTAGAAGTGAACCTCCAGTTTTTCTGCATGTGGCCTCTCTGCTTCAGAAGGCCCTCTGGCAGGCCTTAGAAGCAAACTTTTGGTTTTTCTGAAAACCAGAAATTTACTTCTAAGACCTTCCAAGGGTCTTCAGAAGCCTTCTGAGGTTTGGGGAGGCTGCACATGCCCTCCCTGGAACTCATACCACCACCTGGGAGTGAATGCTGGCTCCACAGCAGATTTCATTATCTGCAGTTTTCAGCATCTGTGGGGGTTCTGGGAGTGGAATCCCCGCACATGCTATGGTTGGACCATAATTCACTTCTGCTACTTTTACATTTACATTTTACAAGAAGGTGCCATTAAGGGCAAGACTCATTAACCAGAAAAACAGATGTATGATGAAGAGACACGCAATCAGGCTTCCGTGATTTCAATAATCAGTAGTGACTATGGTATCATCAATTGATGAATTGGATGAGCAACTCAAATTTTGAGCAGGAAGAGTGACTGGCCATCAGCCCAGTAAGTTGCCAATGATCCCCACCTCTTCCTCAAATCTAAGTTTTATGGGAAGGGATTTTTTGGCTGCTGTACTATCAGTCCTCCCAATTTATTCTTTCATTACCCACCATTTACTTTGATAATTTAATCAAAGATTTTGCAAGAGTTTTCAGATTAACCCAAAGCACAATAAATGTTAACCAACACAATATTTGCTATAAGGAATTGGGACACATAAGGCTAAGATATGAGAATACAAAATAAAAAATTCACTTTTTTATTGTTCTGTTTCTGATGTTTTGTTAAATGGGCTATTAATAGTTTTAAATTGGCAAAGTTTAAACTGGATGACTCCAAGCAGCATTACTAGTCTCTGTTAGGACAGAAAGACAAACTTTGTACCAAGAAAAGGTTTGCAGTATCTTGAGAGAACCTGTTTTCTTAAGGCAGTCATTATGTAAACTGATTCCCATCTGAAAGACAGCTTGGTGCTCTGTGCTTGATCTACTTAATATAAATCTTTAGATGGTAATCTGAAATTGCTTGATAATACTGGCCTTAAGGTTAACTACATGTTTCACTGTTACAAGTTGCAGATTTGAATTGGCAACCCAAGGTAGTAAGATTATTAAATTTTCTTTATGACTAGATGTAAGTAAGCAGGAGCTTACTTATTGATGGTTATTATACATTTGGATTACCAGAGACAGATATATTAATAGAGATGGTTCTGGTTTTCCTTGGTGATGATGCAGGGATACTGCCCCTTGATTTTTGGCTTACAGCGTTCTTGGTCTCAAATGTTAAATGCTCTTTAACATTTATGCAAAACTGTTGGGAAGGTAACTTGGACTTTTGGAATGCATTGTCATCAGTATGCCAATTATATACAACTCTGTCTCTCCTTTCCATCAGTTTTTGGGGAGACTGTCAAAGTCTTGAATCATATGGGATCAGTGAAGGACTGGATGTAGACTAATAAACTTTTTCTTAATAAGATGAAAATACTGTTGGTTGGTGATTGAACTGATCCTTGTCTAAGTGTTTTACTGGTCCTTAATGGAGTTGCTTTCCCCCTGAATGAACATGTTCACAGCTTAGATGCTCCTGGATCCAGCTCTGGTGTTGAAAGCAAAGGTTACCAGGAATTCTTTTTATTATTTCAGTTGTTTGATCTCACCAGAAAGAATGCAGTCAACCTGACTTGGCCACAGACATTATCAGTCATGGTAACATGACTTAATGGGTTATGTCAGAATGCCAGATGCAAGGGAGAGCACCAGGATGAGGTCTCTTGTTATCTGGTGTGCTCCCTGGGGCATTTGGTGGGCCGCTGTGAGATACAGGAAGCTGGACTAGATGGGCCTATGGCCTGATCCAGTGGGGCTGTTCTTATGTTCTTATGTAACATCAATGCTAGATTATTGTAACACCTTTTCAAAGTTAGCTGTATGTACACTGTATTTTAGAACTTCAGTTGGTACAAAATGCAATGTCAAGAGACCACACTGTAATCACAGGAAGCACATTATGCCAGTGCTGTATCAACTCCATTGGCTATTTGTTTCCAAGTCAAATTCTGTTCCCTCTGTCTTCAGAGGCTAAATAAGTGAGTATGCAAGAAAGGAACTCGTGGACCAGGGGAAAAGACACATTTTAGGAAAAACCGAATTGTGTGCATTGGTTGGTTTTCAGTCAGCAAGCAGGTGAAGAGTAGGCAGCAAAGGTTTAACTGCTCCTTTGGGACCCATATCAGGTCCATGTGCAGAGTCTTTATGTTCTGTACTCTTCTTGTAATTGCTATGAGCATGTGAATTTCAGATATTTTCAACCATAATGGATGGGGAAAACAACAAGAGCTGAAGAGCAGATGTTTCTTTGTGCCCAAAAGACACAAAATCATTAGTCAACTGATCTGACCTGACAAATCATTTTCTGGATTCCTGTTTCTGTCAGAGCTCTGAATTCCACATAGCTGCCTGTGGACTCCCAAGATTGATGGTGTCTTTTCCATTTATTATTCTTTAGTTTAAGCTCAGAAGAGGGCAGAGAAACTGCATACGGAGGCCATCTTCAGGGGGAATGATTCCATTCTTGTTTGCTACTACTGTTGTTTGCTGCTTGCCATTCATAGAAGAGGGCTGTCGCTTTCTCTGTCCTTAATAATGGTGTCTTTTGCAGATTACCTCAGTTTAAAGAAGAACCTAAAAGCTATGTGGGAACTAATGTAAAGAAGGTAAGGCCCAAAATGGTGTTTGTTTCTCTGTTGGTTTTTACTTTCAAATGTTTATAGCTGCCCTATTCTGGAAAATCTTTGGGTCACCAATGAGTGCTTTTAAGTGCGTCAAACCCTTTTTCAAATGAATGAAGTTCAACATTGCTTATCCAAGAAATGAATTTGGATTCTAGATCCTTATACCTTCATCCTAGATACCTCCACTTAGCCCAGAGATGATAGGAAAGTGCCTCCTGTTGCCTTCTTCTGGGCACAGATACTTTCTATCAAGCTTGTTTTGCTTCAGTTTTTATTGTAGCTGCCCATAAATATTGTATAGTGCTTATTAATCCAGCCCATTAGTAAGTAGAAGCTGTTATCTGGAAAAGGTAAGTGCTTCATATTAAAAAGACTGAAATAGGAGGTGGTGTTTCATCAGGCATCTTTTGAATTTGACTTATGCAGCCATGTCAATGTATATTTGCAGAGTTTAGTAAGCAGAAATATGTCTTGATTCTGTGCAAGGCATCAATCTTTGGCACTTGTAACTAGGCATGAAAAAAGCTATCATTTTAGAGTTTCATTTTCTTTGTGTATTGTGGTTGGGAAACAGGCTGGAAGATAAGATAAAAGAAAAGAAAAGAAAAAGAGAAGGGGTTCCTAGAAATCTGTATCAGAAGCTTTCTGTGGGCACATATTCATGACTACTTTCTTCCCTGTCATATATAAATAAGGAACTACAGATACATGAGGGGCAATTCAGGTAAATACATTGACAAAATAAGACAAAAAAGACAGCTCTCTTTAGGCATTCAGGTATGCCTTCTGCAACTTTATTTCTTTACTATTCTCCAAATGACATAATGGGTCAAGTGCCGTTGTTAGAATCTATAGCATTTTTTTTTAGACTATTGCCCTGGAAAGGGTTGTGGGCTCAGGATTTGCACCAGTAGAATCAGTGTTACTTTGCAGTGCTTTACGCTTGCAAATGTTACCCATTGTGGACATGGTCTGTGCTCAGGAGATGGGTAAGCATTGGATGTAATGCTGTGCAAGAGCCTTTCACTAACGAGCTGTTGACTGCTTGTCATTCATAGAAGCCTTGGTTTCCAGTCTTTTTGTCCTGCCTACTTTTGCATTGTGTGCATTAGCCTCATTCCTTGTGTTGTTACATTGATTCTCTCTTTGGGTTTAGCTTTCTTTTTCTTTTTCAAACCATACATGTGACTGTCTTTCACAGATTTCTCCATATCTCCTCAACAGACTGGACCTATGTAATGGGGAACAGTCCAAAGCCTTGAACCAGTTAGAGAGAGTACTGCTCTTTAAGAAACTGAAGGTCTCTCTTTCTCTCCTTCCCTTCTGCAAGCATATGTGGGTGGAAGTTACGTGTTGTGTAGCAAAAGCTTTCCTTCTCGTTTCTTATGCAGCATGGCTTTTGGGAAGAGTGCATGCAGCAAATTGTGCATCTGTGTGGGCTAGCATTGGGAGGAAGGCTTTATATGTTGAGGAAGATTGTAATTTTGTGGCATTGCAGGCATCAGAAATGCTCTTGTCAGAATATTCAGAGAAGTAATAAAGTAAGCCAGGAATGACATTGTCAGTGGCCAGTGATTAAGTTAGAATCTGTTGGCACTAACATCAGTCACATTTTGAAAGCTTATTGTTTTGCATATTATGTGCTATTCCAGAGAAATTAGCCCATCTATTGGGTTGGCTAGAATTGTTATAAATTGTCATGCATTGCCTAGGGTAAATGCTTTAGGAACCAATGTTGAGCATAGAAGAAGCAATACACTAAACATTTCCATAAGTGTGTAGGATTTATGGTTCCCCTTTTTGTACATTAGTCGGCTATACCTGCAGAGTTGTGAACCAGAAATAGAATCAGGTTTCCAAACTCTGGTTGTGAATCAGGGATGAAAGTTCTTTTCCTTTAAAACAAATCTAGGCTGATAGTGTTTGAGCAACTTCTTCAAACCCACCTGCCTATCTGGTTTGGAAAATCCCACCTAGAGCTTCATAACAAACAACTTGTTGTTTTTGTAAAAGATATGCCACATGAGCATGGACCTTGATGGAAAGGTGGCTAACAAATTGTATAAAGGGCTTGCAGTGAAAACATTACAGACTGTTTTTGTCCTTTTTGGGCAATAATCATACTTAAATTTTAGTCTTCACACTTAAAGAATAATGACTGGGATAATTAAATTCTCATGAATTTATTTCTTATTCCTTTACAATAAAATTTATATCTCATCTATCTCTGCAAAGTGGGTATAAGGTGGCTTAAATTATCCAGCTGTGTAACAAAAAAGATAAAATAAAAGCATGTATCATCAATAAAAGGCCAAACTGTATTGTTTTAATTCTGTTTTTAATTGTGTTTGTTTCTTGTATTTCATTTATTGTAAGCCGTCTTGGGTCCCTTCAGGGAGAAAGGCAGGATATAAATGTAGTAAATAAATAATAAGAAAATAAGTTTAAGCTATGAAGTGCCCTCTTAAAACCAAGCAGTGGTGCAGGGGAACACACACATTTCTCTGTAGAGGTCATTCAGTAGTCTGGGCATCACCATTGAAAAGACTTCTCCCCCATGAATGAGTTTCTGGTGAAGGGCAAACTTTGGTGAGTGTACCACTATCAGGGTGCAATCATAACCAACTTCCTGCACTGACATAGCTGTGCCAATGTGGCTTGCACTGCATCCTGCAGTGGGGAGGCAGTCAAGGGGCCCTCCTCAAGGTCAGGGCATCTTTGTTACCTTAACTTGGGGCTGCATTGTGGTTAGGTTAGTGTTGGAACGTTGGTTAGAATTGCACCCTTAGTCTGATTAGATTATTGTCCAGTCTATATTAAAACAATTATTATTTGCAATTAGATCCTGGAAGTACTGTTGACCTGACTTGAGTTACAGAGACTTGGGTGGATGAAACAGAAATTTTCAATATAAATATTAACAAATTTTATCTCTGTTAGATGGGTCCACATGCGTTCTTAATGGAGCATCAATATAAATTTGCTGTTTTCAGCGTTTGGGGAGGTCACAGTAGTTTGTAGGAATTCAGTCTTGCTCTCCAAGATCACCATGCAGCTGGGTCCCATTTGAGCATTTGTACTTCAACTGAGCTGAAATGGCCCCTGCAGTTCTGCTCCCCTGTTTGTATACAACAACATTGGGGAGGGGGCTTGAGGGGGCAAAAACCAGTTATTTCTGTGCTCCTGCCAAAGGTGACAGAAGTGGTTTTGCACTGATGCTGAGGACTTTTGGGGGGCTTTTGGCAGTCACTATGAGGTTATCTTATTGGATTGACTTGGAACTTTATGGCCACTATGACTTGTCTCAAAGTGTCTTTGGTCCAGAGTGTTTGTGGGTTGTGCTTTATATTTGGCTTTCTCATCTGGACAGCAAGATGGTAACTTGGAGATGAGGAATTTCTTTTCAGTTCCATTGTCGTAGTCAGGTTACTTCTTAGAAAGGTTGAGCCTTGCAGCAGCTTCTTCCAGATTTTGGGGATAGGTTTTGAATGGTCTGTCTCAAGAGGCTAAATGCTGTATGTTACTTGATTATTTTTCTGACTCTATTGAGTCTACGCAGTACCATCTAGTGGAGATTTTTTGAATAGTTTAGGAATTTCTCCAGTTAGACCTATAGATTAATGTTTAAAAAAACCTCTTGATAGTGTTCTGTGACTTATTTGCTAAACATATTGAGAATAGACTATTTATGTCTGCCTTGGCTTAGACAGCACCATGTCTGCAGTTCAGCTGATCAGCATTTCTAGAATATCATCTGATTGTAAATTGTTGGATGAATTTAAGTTCTTAAAGTCCAGAGATGTGGATAGTGTTTTTGGAGGGCTGCATCCCACTACCCATTTACTCAGTCTTTATCATTCTTTATCCTTCTCGGTTTTAACCTCTAAAAGGAGAACAATGACTGTTTGGGTCCAGGAGATTATTAATGGAGTGAGAGAGTACGGGAAGAAGGATAAGGGAAAATGTAATTTGCTGATTTAGCAGACCCCTCCACAGCTTTTGATACTGTAGCAGAGTGATTTCCTTCTGGGTTGCCTTTTGGAATGGAAATTGAAGGCACTGTACTTAAGTAGTCCATTTCCTGCCTGGATAGTTGGTTCCAAAAAGTGGTGGTAGGGATGCCTATTGCACTCCATAGTGTTTGCTGTGGTGTTGTGCAAGATTCTATTCCATCTCCTGTACTGTTACAGCTACATGAAACTGCTGAGTGAGATCCATCCAGTTAATTGGAGAGATACATCAAAGGCATGCTGATGATATGCAGGACTATTTCTCCTTTTAAGAACATAAGAAGAGCCCTGCTGGATCAGGCCATAGGACCATCAGGTCCAGCTTCCTGTATCCCACAGTGGCCCACCAGACACCTTAGGGAGCACACAAGACAACAAGAGACCTGCATACTGGTTCCCTCCCCTGCATCTGGCATTTTGAGGTAAACTACTTCTAAAATCAGGAGGTTGCACATACCCATCATGGCTTGTAACCCATGATGGACTTTTCCTCCAGAAATTTGTCCAGTCCCATTTTAAAGGCATCCAGGCCAGAAGCCATCACCCATCATGGCTTGTAACCGGTGATGGACTTTTCCTCCAGAAATTTTCCAATCCCATTTTAAAGGCATCCAGGCCAGATGCCATCACTACATCTGTGGCAAGGAGTTCCACAAACTAATTATAGCTGGGTAAATAAATATTTTCTTTTGTCTGACCTAACTCTCCCAACACTCAGTTTTAATGGTTGTCCCCTGGTTCTGGTGTTGTGTGAGAGGGAAAAGAACATCCCTCTATCCACTCTATTCATCCTCTGCTTAATTTTGTATGTCTCAATCATGTCCCCCCTCAGGCACCTTTTTTCTAGATTGAAAAGCCCCAAATATTGTAACCTTTCCTCATAAGGGAGGCCCCAGCCCAATAATCATTTTGGTCGTTCTCTTCTGCACTTTTTCCATTTCCACTATATACTTTTTGAGATGTGGCAACCACAACTGGGCGCAATACTCCAGTTGGGGCCTTACTACTGGTTTGTACAATGGCATGATAATATTAGCAGTTTTATTCTCAGTACTTTTTCTAATGATGCCAAGCATAGAATTAGCCTTCTTCACTGCCACTGCACATTGAGTCGACACTCTCATCGAGCTGTCCACCAGCACCCCAAGATCCCTCTCCGGATTTGTTACAGACAGCTCTGAACCTATTAGCATATATATATGAAGTTTTGTTTTCTTGCCCCAATGTGCATTACTTTACACTTACGCTGAAGTGTATCTTCCATTTGCTGTTCATTCTCTCAGTTTGAGGAGAATTTTCTGGAACCCTTCACAATCACTTCTAGTCTTTATCACCTGGGAAAGTTTAATTTTCATCCACACATTTGGCTACCTTTCTTCTTATCCTCAACTTCATGTCATTATGATCAAGTTGAAAAGCACCAGTCCCAAGACCGATCCTTGGGGCACAACGCTTTCACATCTCTCCATTGTGAAAATTGCCCACTGACACCCACTTTTTCCTGCTCTTCAACCAGTTCCTAATCCATAAGAGGACTTACTCTCTTACTCCCCAACTGTGGAATTTTCTCAGGAGCCTGGGGTGAGAGACTGTGTCACACTTTCTGAAAATCTAGATATTTAATATCAATGGGTTCACCTGCATCCACATGGCTGTTGACCTTTACAATGAATTTTAAAAGGTTCGTGAGGCAAGACTTACGCTTTCAGAAGCCATACTGATTCTTCCTCAGCAAAGGTTGTTCTTCCCTAAGTTTTAACATTTTATCTTTGATGAGCCATTCTACCATCTTACCTGGAACAGATGGTAGGCTGACCAGCCTGTAGTTTCTTGGATCCCCTCTCCTTCCCTTTTGTTCCCCAATCCTTCCCTTTTCATCAAATTCCTGTGCTATGGTGAATTAGTGTCTGAGATCATTAATGGGGTGATTGAGGGCTAATAAACTGGAGCCAGTCCAGATAAGATAGGGATGCTGCTGATGAGTAGTTCTTCAGATTTGGGAGGTCGTGCTCAACTTAGGGCTGAGGGGAAATAGTTCCCTGCTCGCCCCCACCACATTTTGCCATCCCATTTGGCATTTTGGCAATTGGAGTAGCTTATCACCTACAGCTATGATATTTCTCATTGACCACTGTTTTCTCCTGGGAGACAGCTAGAGCAGTGAGAGTGAGAAGCATCTCTGTCAGTCTGCCTGGCTTCAGATGACATAAGAATTACCACAAGCCAATTGGGGAAAGTATGGCTCTTTCTGCCTTCATTCTGCCAGACTGTGTGTGTGTGTGTGTGTGGGGGGGGGGGGTTAACAGTTACCAAATGCTGAGGGGGATGACAGAGGAAGAGGAGGGAAGTGGTGTCAGTTTATTTTTTTGTCATTTATTTAACTATAATAAACATAAAATAGAAAAACAAATACATACATAAACAAAATTCCAATAAAGCAGCACGAGCGAAGCCAAAACATTTCCATTCTTATAATCCAAATACATACAGTCCAAACATTAACAAATGTTAATCTATACCACTAATACTTCAAAATCAATCTTCAAATCCAAAATACCTCAAATCCCCTCCTCTCTCTGATTCAAAAAATCAATAACTGGACTCCAATTCTTCAAAAAGGTTTCTGTTGAATTCTCCCTAAGCAAAATTGTTAATTTATCCATCTCCGCATAATCCATAAGTCTTATCCACCATTCCTCCACCGAAGGTATATTTATAGTCTTCCAATTTTGAGCATAAAGTATTCTGGCAGCCCTTATCATATACAAAAATAAAACTTGATTTTTTCTTTCCACATACTCATCTGTCATGCCTAATAAAAATACTTCTGGCTTCAATTGTATATTTGTTTTTAAGATCAACTGTATCTGTGCATGAATTTGTGACCAATATTTTTTAACTTTTGAACACGTCCACCACATGTGGTAAAATGTTCCCTCTTGTTTCTTACATTTCCAACAACTATTGGACATAGTTTCATACATTTTAGCTAATTTACTTGGTGTCACATACCAACGATAGATCATCTTATATATATTTTCCTTAATGCTAACACTCAAAGTAAATTTTGTCTGTTTTATCCATAATTTCTCCCATCTGTCCATTGAAAGTTCATAGCCCACATTTTTTGCCCACTGGATCATGCATTCTTTAACCTGTTCATCTTCTGTTTCAAACTTCAAAAGCAATTTATATATTTTAGATATTACCTGCTCATCTGATCTTAATTGTTTCTCCAATATTGTCTCTCCCTCTTCAAAACCATATAATTTTTTATCAATTTTAAATCTTTCTAATAATTGTAAATACATAAACCATTGGCAGTCAAAACCCTCTACAATCAATTCCTCTCTAGACTTCAAATACATTGACCTTGATTACATTTCAATAAGTTCTTATACAATAACCATCTATCTCTTGGTACAGTTCCCAAACCAAAATATGCTTCTTGTGGTGAAGTTAAGAGTGGAATTTTGTTGTAAAACCTTTTCTTATAACGATTCCATATCTTCCACAGTGCATGTCTAACATAATGATTCTTGAATTCCATATTCACTTTCAACTTATAATACCAAAGATATCCATGCCAACCAAATCTTAAATCATAACCTTTTAACTTCAACAATTTTTTGTTTTGCAAAAATATCCATTCTTTAAGCCACAGAAAGCAACATGATGCATAATAAGTCTTCAGATCAGGCAATGCTAAACCTCCTCTTTCTTTTGCATCTTGCAAAGTCTTAAGTTTCACTCTTGGTTTTTTCCCTTGCCATATAAAACCTGTCACATCTTTCTGCCACTCTTTAAAAGGTTTATCAGAAAGTAATATTGGTATATTCTGGAAGAGAAAAAGCATTTTTGGTAGTACATTCATTTTAATTACAGATATTCTTCCCAAAAAAGATAATTTCAACCTTTCCCATCTTGCAAAATCTTTTTTAATTTCACCCCAAACTTTAACATAATTATTTTAAAATAACATACAATTCATGTTTGTCAAAATAATACCTAAATACTTAATCTTCTTCTCCACTTTGAACCCAGTCTTATTCATCAACTTCGATTGATCTTGTTCATTCATATTTTTAGATAAAATTTTAGTTTTCTGTTTATTTATCTTAAATCCTGCTAATGATTCAAACTTCTTCAACTTAACCAACAACTCTATGTCTTTTAAAGGTTTTTCTAAGATCAAAACCATATCATCTGCAAATGCTCTTAATTTAAAGCATTCATCTTTAATCTTTGCACCATGTAGTCTTTCATCTTGTCTAATATCTCTACACAACACTTCTAGGGCAAGTATAAATAAAAGTGGCGACAATGGACATCCTTGTTGTGTTCCCTTTTGAATCTCAAACACTGTTGATAGTTCTCCATTTACCACTACCTGCACAGTTTGTGATGTATAAATTGATTTTATCCATTGTATAAAGTTCCCTCCAAAGTTCATCTTCTCTAAGACAGCAATCAAGGAAGTCCAGCTCAAATTGTCAAATGCCTTCTCAAAGTCCAAAAAAATCAATGCTAATTGTTTCTCTATCCTTTTTATCATAATATTCCAGCAAATCCAATACTATTCTAATATTATCACTCATGTGTCTTTTCGGTAAAAAACCACATTGATCTTCATGTATAAGATTTTGTAATATCTTCATTCTGTTTGCTAAAATTGCTGTAAATATTTTACAATCATTATTCAACAAGGAAATAGGTCTGCAATTTTTTATATCCATCAAATCCTGTCCTTCTTTAGGAATCAAAGTTATATTTGCTGCTTTCCATGAATCTGGCATTTTCCCAGTCTGCAAAATATCATTCATCATGTTAAGCAATGGTAAACTTACTTCTTCTTCTAAACATTTATAGAATCTACCTGTTAAACCATCTGGACCTGGAGCTTTATCTATATTAATCTTCTTTATTGCCTCTACAACTTCACACAGAGTTATTCTATTATTTAAGATTTCCCTTTGTTCTTCAAACATTTCTGGTAAATTTTGTTTATCCAAGTAGTTCTTTACTTCTACTTGATCTATTTTTTGACTTTTGTATACATTAGCATAATAATTTATAATTTTTTATATCTTCCTGATCAGTATACATTTTTCCCGCCTCCTGCAATTATAAAATTACTCTCTTCTCTCTCTGCTTCCTCAATTTGTAGGCCAACCATTTCCCTGGTTTATTGGCATGCTCAAAATATCTTTGTTTCACAAACTTTAATTTAATTTCCATTTGATTCACCATCATCAAAGATAATTGATGCTGTAAATCTTTTATTTGTTGTACTATTTTTTTTTAATCTCCTGGGACTTCTATTAACTCATATTCCTTCTTTTTAATTTCCTCCCCAATTTTCTGAAACTTAATTTGTCTCTCTTTTTTCCATTCTATACTTTTCTGAATAAAGTATCCTCTCATAAAAGCTTTACTAGCATCCCAAACTATCCTCATTTCTGTTCCCTTATTTAAATTCAAATTAAAAAATTCCCTTAATTTCTGCTTAGCATCCTTTATTATTACCTCTTTTTGTAACAACAATTCATTCAATCTCCATCTATATGTTGTAGGTTTCTTCTTAATAGTCATAGTTATTGGATTATGATCTGAAAGAGTCTTTGATAGAATTTCTGTTTTAGAAGTTTTTATTGCAATATCCGTCGTCACCCAGAACATATCTGTTCTTGAAAGTGATCTGTGTCTTTCTGAATAATAAGTAAACTCTTTTATATTTCCATTCATTTGTCGCCAAATATCTACAACCCCTAAAGCTTCTACCAAATCAAAAAAAGTTTTTGGTAATTTCCCTTGAGAAATCTTAATCTCCTTCTCAGATTTTTTGTCCCTTTGTGGTGACACAACTGCATTCCAATCTCCCATCAAACAATAACTTGAATATGAGTAATTTAAGAGTACATCCAATAATTGCCTAAAAAAAACTCCTCTTTCTTGATTTGGAGCATACAAACCCAAAAGTTCTTACTCCCGAAATTATAACTTCCACAGCCAACCACCTGCCTTTTTCATCTGCAAACACAAGTTTTGGTTTTAAATAATCTTTAACATACATAACCACACCATTTTTCTTCTTTGAATTTGTTGAAAAAAATTCTTGTCCTAACTTTCTCTGTATTAAGTAATTTGTATGACCTTTTTAAATATGTGTCTCTAAAAGGCAAATCACATCTTTTTTAAATTTCTTCAAATAATAAAATATTTTTTTCCTCTTATTTGGAGCATTAGCTCCATTAATGTTCCAAGATAAAAACTTATACTCCATAGCTAATCTTCTGAACTAATTATTTGAAAGTCTATTTGGGCTTATTGCATATCCTTTAGATTTTCCTGTTCTCTTCTTTCTTCTCCTCCTTCGAATTCCTTCATAAAATCTTTAGCTTTCTGAATGGAATCTATTCTATACATTCTACTCTGAAATCTAAAGGTAACTCCTTCCAATTCACACCTTCTAAAGATAATTTTCTTCTGTTTCAAAACATCCACCAGAAAGCCATATTCTTTCCTTTTCTTTAGAATTCTAAGTGGAACCTCCTTCATCACAATAATCTGTACCCCTTCTACTGTAAGCTTCATCTTGGCATGTTGCTGTAAAACCCTATCTCTTGTCCTTTTTCTTATAAAATGCACTAATATATCTCTTGGAAGCTTTCTCAACCTTGCAATCCTTGTATTTACTCTGTAGACTCTATCTCCAACTCCATCTCACTCTGATGAGATGGAGTTGGAAGTGGTGTCAGTTTAAGTGGAGAAGAATGTGCAGTTATTTCATGTACATGTGCTTGGGTTATAATTGAATGCACTCTTACCTGGGCAGTGGGATTTAATTCTGAGTAGACATGCCTAGGATTGCACTACTTATTGCAGGTAGGGTAAAATACTAATTTCAGTTATTGTTGCTTTAGTGTTCCTGTATTTTTCAGATAATCTTATATTTTTGTTATATTGTAAACCTCTTTGGAAGATCATAGGATAGAAAGGTGGAATAACAAATCTCTTAATTATCAGACCAAAAGCTACTGAAAGATGGACAAAGGGAAGTGATTGTTATTCTCACTTTATTTTTTTGCCATGGTGTTGGGCATCTTCCCTGGCTAAAATGTTGTATCTATTGTGACTGAAGATGGGGAGCTTATTAGAAGAACCAAGCGTTGTAGTTTTTAATATGCTTAAATGCACTTAGCTTGATTCTGTTGTAGATAAACCACAAAGATATTTCTGTTATTGGTCTGATTAAGTGTTTGTAGTTAGATATAATTTAAAAACTCCAAAACCAAGTTGGTGTTGCACCACTTTAGATTTCCAATTGTAAAATCATGATTATATTTGGTTCCTTATTCTAAAAACTTGATAAGATCTAATTACAGAGAGAGAGAGAGAGAGAGAGTATTGGGCAAAAGTACTATAATTTGTATAACAGTAATGGGCTGTCATAAAATAATTACGTGGGATTCAGAAACCCTCTCCTGGGCCACTCATGCTCTTCTGTGATCATGGATGGGTGATGCTCTGTGGTGGTCTAAAACTTGCTAAACAAAAACGTCAGAATCTATGAGAGAGGAGGCAGGTTGTAGCCAGTTCAGTTTGTCTTTTAGAAGTCAGTAGGCACTTTCTAGAACCCAGCAAGCCCATCACCATCTGTGTAATCTTGCCCTTGACTTTGTTTCTTAGTCATGCTAGAGTGTGGCAGAATGTTTAAAAATGCAGCCTGAGAGGCTTAAAATATCAATCTAGTAAGTTATTAGATCTTTTTATAAACTGAAGTAACATAGCAGATAATTTCCAGCTGAGGCTGGGATAGATCTTAGGGTAAAATCTTGGGGTAAGCTGGCGCAATAGTAGGATTCTGATTTTGCCCCATTGGAATGTTGTTGTGAGCTTCCACTAGATGGACAGTTAAAACATTTATGTGGTTGCTGTTTACAGTTGAAAATGAGAGCTGGGGGAATGAGCGATTCATCAAAATGGAAGAAGCAGAAGAGATCGCCAAGGACTTCTTGCCATGTAGCCAAAGCATCTCAAGGAATTGAACAGTCTGCTGCCAATGGTATAGGTATGGCAAGTAATATAATGTGAATGGAAAGCTTGGTTCCATAATAAACTTGGTTATGCAGTCTGTCCCTCTAGCAGGGATATGTTTATGATGAAACTTAAAAATATATGCCAAAGATTCTGCAGCTACAAAAACTGTAATGGAATGGATGTTGATGAATGAAGAATGCTGTGGTATTCAAAAATAGCTTCAAAAGTCAAATTGAAAAATGCCTGTATGAAATACAACTGAAAAGAATGAAAAGATGCTCACACAATCTCTCTCCCCTAGTAACCACTCAGCTTTTATTGTAGAAGCTGCATTTGGATTTATCATTGACAAAAGAAGAAAGTGATATGCAATTTGTGCTTTGTCCCAGATGATGCAGATCTTTTGTTGTATAAAACTGCAGTTGATCAAGTCCTTATAGAGAAAGACTAATAATTTTTTTATATCACAATAATATACAACTATACATCCATAGAGTCTGAGAGAAACAACTCAATTGGCTACTGGGCAGGAAAAGCAGGAAGAGCTGATCTTCTTCCCACCCCCATCCCCAGTCCTTGGCAGTAATGGAACAGCATTCTCTGCCCAGTGCATTGCTCCACCACTGTCCATCATAAAGGGGGCTTGGAAGCTTGCTGTTTGAGCCATTAGCAGCTTGTGGACCCTTGACCAGTGTGTGATCTGGCTGGCTGATCTCTGGTGCTGCTTATGCATTCACAGATGTTCTTAGAACTCAGCCTAATGAAAATTAACTGACAATATGATTCATTATTTAATAGATCCCTAAATTTGCAAATAAAGGACAACAGATATTGTTTCATCAGTGAGGTACTTTTTTCAGTTGTGATGTACTTTTATCTTCCTCACTTAATATATTTCTCCACTCATTCTTCAGAAAAAGAGAGATACTTTGTTTTGTTACCATTTGCTTAGGCAAATATTTACTAAACCAATTCTGCTGTTCATTCCATCCCCCCCCTCCAGTATCTATTTTCTGCCTAACTTCCTTTATGTATACATAGCTTGTTAACTTGGGTCCATTGTAGTTGTATATTGCCTGGTCATATAATCATGACTAAGTGATTGGGAGTGCTCCTAAGCTCACACACACCTTCCTCACACTCTACTCCTCTGTCATGTGGACATTTTCCTTCTCCCACCCTTCTAGTTTCTGAGCTTACTATGATTGTGTTAACATTTGCACCAATTATTGGACAGGAGTTCTGGGAAGTACTTGAATATACTCAGTGCAACTTATTCGAGAGAGGAGGTAGTTGAAGTCATGAAAGAGAACCAAGGATTCAGTGCATAAACAAATAGGAACATGACTCTAGTTATGGTTTGTGGCTAACTTATTACTGTTGTTTTTTATTAGCAGGTGGAGTTAATTTTGTTGATGTACCTTCTCCCAGCTCATCTGGAAGTTCAGAAAATACATCTTCTGCAGTCAGCCCTTCTACTGACAGTGGCATAGAACTTTCCTCCCAGATCAGCTCAAAGGAAGATCTTACAGACTTGCAAATGTCCAACCCTTTGGGAATTGGTGCAGCAATACCTTTAAGTGAACCTAGAACCAGGTTACAACTAGAAACCCAGGTATGAGCATGCATAATCGTAGGGCCCAGCAACCTATAAGCCAGCTATAGCTTTTGCTTCATAAGGAAGGACCTGTTGCATTAGGCTAAAGCCTGTCTAGTCCAGCATCCTGTTTCTCTACAAGGAGCAATTAGATGTCTCTGGGGAGGCTAGAAGCATGTCATGAATTGTCCTGCTTCCCAGCAAGTGGTATTCAGATGCATCTCTAAACCTGGAGATAGTATAAAGCCATTGTGACTGGGGCTCTCAATTTGTCCCCCATATATTAAAAAAAACAACAACCATCAATGCTGTGACCATTACCACATCCTTTTGTGGTGAATTCCATAAACTATGTGCTATGTGAAGAAGCTTTTCCTTATGCCTGTCCTGAATCTCCTGCCAGTCATATTGTATTCCAGCTCTCTGGTTGGTCTGTTACAATCTTGTCCTCTGGGACAGCACAGTCAAGAAGAGAAGACATAAAAGGGGTTTCAAGTATTGAATACACAGTACTGAAGTTTACACCTTCTTCAGGTGTGATGCTTCTAACCACTGAACCAGACAGCTTACTTTTTGAACTTCTGACTCTATTCTGACAATGAATGTCTTTGAGTGATGGGGATGTTTTGTATCAGAGAGCTGCCCATATAGCAGCTAGCTGTAGCGCATGTCTGTTCCTTTCTTATTAACTTGTATGGCTGAAGAATGAATGCCTCCAGGAGGAAAAAACCCCATCTGCATCAGTGGAGTCCATCCCAGAAGTTCTTGAAGAGTGTACATCTGTAGCTGAGCATTCAGACTCTGCTTCTGTTCATGACATGGACTATGTCAATCCTCGGGGAGTTCGGTTTACTCAGTGCTCTCAAAAGGAAGGTGAGTGCTTTGAAATATGTTCAGTGTCCTCCATTTTTATCTCTTCTACTCCTTTTAAAAGAAGGAAGCAAGTACTGTATGTGGCATTTGCTTCTGCCTAGATTCATTTTGTGTATTATTGAGTGGAAAGGAGCAGCAGCAGAAGTGCTATTGTTGTGAACTTCTCCTTGCTTTCCCCCTAGGAACAGCATTAGTCCCCTATGGGTTGCCTTGTATCCGAGAACTACTCCGCTTTCTCATCTCCCTCACAAATCCGCATGATCGCCACAACTCAGAGGTGATGATTCACATGGGTCTGCAGCTGCTCACTGTTGCACTGGAGTTGGCTTCTGTTGCTAACTTTCCATCCCTTCTAGGACTTGTGAAAGAGGAACTATGCCGATATCTATTTCAAGTAAGTTTAGATTCCTTAAATGCTCGCAGAGTACTTTTTCTTTGTTTTAGCATACTGTAGTACAAAAAATACATACAAAAGCATATGTAAACCTTTTTTTGCTTTTACATAATATAAAATGCAACCCTCATGATTTACATTGTTTTTATTTCTAATCATATAGCATATTGGAATGATTTGGATGAAATACTCATGTCTAAGCCTTCTGTCAGAACCTATAGAAAATCATCATTGATTCCCTTACCTTGCATATCTTTCCAAAATCTTGCAGGGATCTGATGTTTCAAAATCTTAGTTAAATCCCTACTCTTTCAAGTCATTCCTGTTTAGTTTGGTTTAAGCAATTTCTCAAATCCTAAGCAAAGCCTAGCATTGTAGTGGTTAACGTGTATAAGATTGGAGTTGGATACTGACCTGGTTAGCATTTCACAAAAGCTAGTAGACAAAGTTTTGGCTCCACATGTGTCTTGTGTGAAATATCTCATTTAAGGTGTTCAGAACTTTTCTCTAATGTCTCCTACCTCTATTCCATTTCCACCATAGAAGACTAAAATTTAACTTTATTCCGATGGTTCTCAAACTTTTTGACCCCAGGACTCACTTTTTGGAATGACATTCTGTTCCGGGACCCACTGGAAGTCATGTCATGGCAGGAAGTGACATCATCAAGCAAATAAAAATAATTTTAAATAATTAAAATAAAACAATTAAATAAGGGGAGATGAGATGGGGAAGCCAAACCTATTCAACCAAGTGAATTCTGTCTGTAGCCTGCCTGTAAAAACCTTAACAGCCCCCCTACTTAATTGAACAGCCCAGTTCAGTTTTAGATTTTAAATTAAGTTCAATTTAAGGGGGGAGGTGGGACCAGCAGAACTCTACTCCACCGGATTCTGAACTCCATGTCAGGCCAGAAGGCAGAATAGCTGGTGCAGACTTGAGAAGCCCCATTGCAGAGCATTGCACTTTGAGGAGACCTCCTGCAGCCTCGGCAGAGCAGCCAGCTTTAGAATTGGGCTGCCCAATAGTGACTTACTTTGAACAGTGTTTCATATTTCCAAGAGCTTCTTAATAATTATGCCATTGTCTTTATAAACTTTTTCTCTTTTTATTAATACATAACAGATCTGGTTTTGTATTTGCCAAACCATTTTAATATCCATTTTAACACATTTGCTTATCTTGGTCAGTCATGACTCCCCACCACCTTTACCCTCAGATTTACTTGATTTTGTCTTATTACCTTCCTTTTCCCTCAAACAGATTTTAATATAATTTGCTGCTATCTCTTCAATAGTTTTGTTACACTAAGAGGTGTAGTTTGTAAGAAAACATTTGCCTTCGGTGTTATGTTCATTTTAACTGTACAAATTCTGAAAAAAATTAGATGCGAGTTTTGCCACACTTCTATTTCTTCCTGAATCTTTCAACAGAGGGGTTTAAAATTCAAGATATACAAATGCTTAAAGTTGTTTCCAATTTCATTACTAAGTATGTTATAGATTCCTTTTGTCTAATTTGCTTCAAGTAACCAATTTGTTGCTTCAGTATCTTCTGTTTGATAATCAAATGCTAATACAGGTCCAGCCTATTTATACACTGATTTCTTATACACGGATTTGACTCAACATGAATGGCCCCTGCAAATGAGAATGAGTGTGCTGATCCCTGGAGAAGGGAAAAAATGTACCCCTTTAAAATCAGTTTAAAAAACTGAACAGTCCTTTAACAATAGCCTCGTTAAGATGAGAGGGAGAGAAAAGGGGCAGCTGGCTTACAATTCATCAGTCCTTCTCTCCCCAGTGGACCCTTCCCTTCCCCCTGAGCATGTGAAAGAAAGGTGATCCCTTTGCATTGGTGAAGGGAGGGGCTGAGTGTAAGCTCTCAGCTCTTTGTAAGCTCTTGGAGGAGGACTGATTGTTGGATTGTCTATTTAAGGACTCTTATCTTACATCACAAAGGTCAGCAAGGCTGTTTTGGAATCAACAGAGCAAAGAAACTTTGTTTTTTAAATTGATTTGCTATAGTTCGTTTTTTGCCATCTGTCTTGTCCAAATATTCAGACTCCCAATGCCCACTTTTGGCTAATTAACACCCTCTTTTATCTTTAGAAACAACAGCTGTGGTGTGCAAAGAAATGAACAGATCTCCTTATCAGTTGAGCAATTAACCAAATTTATTGCTACAAACATATACTTATTCCCTGCAAGTCCTCTTGTCCAGAGGCTTTCCCACCCACTTAACTTAGTGGGTAAAGGTCCAAAGCTTCCAGTTCAAGTCCACCCCAGCTCAAAGCACAGTTCAGTCTTCTGCAGCAGAGTCCCTCCTCTGTGTCCTCTCCAGCAGAGTGTCTCCTTCAGCAGGGTCCTGGCAATCCACTCTTCTGTGTCCTCCAGAGTCCTGGCAGTCCCCTTCTCCCTGTGTGTCCATCCTGTAGGTTTGGGTCCAGGTAGCTCTGTCTGGGCAGGTAGTCCTGCTCCTTCTGAATCTGCCTTTTATCCTGCAGCCCCTTGTTAAGTCCAAATGCAGCTCAGCTGTGAGCTACTTCATTAGCTCATTCAAAGTCCCATCAAGGTCAAATGAAGCTCAGGTGTCCATCCAGGTCTCCATTGGCCTTGATTGATTACAGCTGTAGAGCCAGCCCTGCCCTTCCTAGAGCTGTCAAACAGCTGTCAAAACATGGAATCGCTGTCAACACCATATCGTCCACCTGATGATCTTATCATCTTCCATTACACCATCCATGAGTGAGTGCTTGGAATGGAACCCATGCAAATAGTCTCAACCTGTATTTCAGTTTTTCTAATATTCGTCTTATAACCCAATATTGAATCAAACCTGACTATAGTAGGTTTTAATTCCAATGGAGAGCATTGCACATTTGTAAGTTATATCAGGACATAACCCCAGTTTATGTTTATTATTTGCCATATCTATTCCTTGAATTTTCCTAACTTGCAGAGTTCTCCTATGTATTAGGCAGTAGCAATTAAATCTTGTTTGTTTTTACTTTGGAGCAAGGGTGCCCAAACCCCGGCCCTAGGGCCACTTGCGGCCCTCAAGGACTCCCAATCTGGCCCTCAGGGAGCCCCTAGTCTCCAGTGAGTCTCTGGCCCTCCAGAGACTTGCTGGAGCCCGCGGTGGCCTGATGCAACTGCTCTCAGCGTGACAGCCAACTGTTAGGCCTCTCGCATAAGCTGTGGGACGAGGGCTCCCTCCACTGCTTGCTGTTTCACATCTGTGATGCAGCAGCAGCAGCAAGGGAAATGCTGGCCTTGCTTTGTGCAAGGCCTTTTATAGACCTTGAGCTATTGCAAGACCTTCATTTGTTCATATAAGTTCCATCTCTAATACATTCACTTATGTATATTTTTTTCAAATTTGAAATGTAAATTAATTCTTTTTTCCCCAGCCCCTGACACAGTCTCAGAGAGATGATGTGGCCCTCCTGCCAAAAAGTTTGGACACCCCTGCTTTGGAGGAATCTCCTCTATGATGATTTGAGTTTTGGATAGCTTTTCAGTTGGGAGAGGAAAAGGAATAATTTTGCATTCATGACCTTCCAATTTTTTTATTTTTCCCCTAGTTGCTGAGTGTGGAGCGACTCAATTTATATTCGGCCTCTCTTAGGGTTTGCTTTCTTCTATTTGAGAGTATGAGAGAGCACCTAAAATTTCAGTTGGAGGTGAGTTTTTTGAAGTGCAGCTTTTTCGGGTTTTTGGACAAGATTATTTTAAACAACTTGGTGTCTTAGTTTCATAGATGTGCTTTTCTACTACATAGTATAGAATTCTATCAAATAATTTAGGAAACCGGGCTTATCCTTGTGTTGCTATATGAAGTATTCAAGCTCTTTCTTTCCCTAGTGAATGTAGAGCAATCTCTAAGATTGGATGTGCCTTCTCCTTGTAGCAGAAGGGATCCAATTTTATGTCTTCTAGGAAATGATGCCCATACTGACCCTGTTTCAGAGATGGAAGGCAGGAATTTTGGAAGATGCTGTTTCAATGTTTACATTATTTGTTGTAGTACATTGTTAGCTGCCTCCAACATTTAAAGATTGGAGAGGTGGGAAATGAATGTTTATTGTCAACATTATTGTCAAGCTATTAAAAAAAAACACACTAGTACAAATACTGTGATAGTACTTATGAAAGTGCTCTCTTCCTCCCATGAGATTATGAACTTTGGTGCCTTTTGCATGCTATATCCTGAGCTATTCTTTGTCTCTACCAGATGTATATAAAGAAGCTGATGGAGATAATCACTGTGGAGAACCCTAAGATGCCCTATGAGATGAAGGAGATGGCACTGGAGGCCATAGTTCAGCTCTGGAGGATCCCTAGTTTTGTCACTGAGCTCTACATGAATTATGATTGTGACTACTACTGTGCTAACCTGTTTGAAGACCTCACCAAACTGCTCTCCAAGGTTCTGAAAAAGAACTACTCTCTTTCTTTCTTTCTTTCTTTCTTTCTAGTAGTTGCAAACATTTAAACATGACAGAAAATAATGCTGTGACTCAAGGGTTCTCAAGGTATGGGTTTTGACCCTATGGGGTTACAAGCCACTTGGAAGATGTTGCACTCCCCTGAGAATCCCTAGGTAAGGCTAGGGAAGATCCCTATCTGAAACCTTTTGAAAGCTGCTCCCAGTAAGTGCAAGCAGTACTGGGCTAGATTATTCTTAATATTATTAAGCATAAGATGGACTAATTGTCTTACTCTAGGGGTTCTCAGAGTGTGGGTTGCAACTAGCTGTAATGTTTGGGGGAGGATTACATACATTGCTGTATTTGGGGGGAGGTCATCATAACCAAGTTTGAGAACCCCTGCTGTAACAAGATCTGACTGCTTTTAACAGTCTAATAACAACTGCTGAGTAGTTGCATTCGAAAATGACCTGGACAATGACACTGGAAGGGGGTCTAACCTGTTTTTCTGCATCTTCCCCTGAACATGGTACTTGTGAGACAGTTTGATAGTTTATAATAACAACAACAACAATAACTAGGTATTTATATACCGCCTTTCTGGTCATCGGATTACTCCTCTATTCAAGGTGGTTTACTTAGGCAGGTGTTTCTAAATCCCTCAAGGGGATTTTTACAATCATAGAGGTTCTCTCTTTCAAGAACCGACAACACTTCAGAATGGATCTTTCTGGTTTGGTCTCACCCAATATTCCAGTATTATACCCAATACTACAATATTGTTAGGCTCTCCCTGTGACTCTTTGCACACACACATGCTGTGTTGTCACATCTAGTTTGGCCTGAAATGTGGACTCACACAACATCAAAAACAATTGATGTTCTTTTGTGTGAACATCACATCTTCACATCTCTGTGTGTCTTTTGGGGAGGCACACAGTAAACACGTTCCAGGGAACTGTGGTTGGATCTGGCTCCTTTGTGTATGTTGTCTGCATGTTTCCCTTTCTCACTTCACATACTCTCTGCTGTGGACATTGGTATAAATGCAACAAGCATGCTTCCAACCACAACTATGAATCAGTTTCAAAGTTTAAGTTATATCTGCAAAGTCGGCAATATGTGACTTGAGACAGAAGTAATGTATAGTTTGCTAAAGTGGAAGGATGTTTGAGAAGTAGGATAATGGTATAGATGTTTCTATGGTTGTGTGCCTCTTTGAACTGAATAAAGTTTCCATGGGTATAAGTTTTGCTCAGACTGAGATATTACTTAATGCTTAGCTATACTTGATTTCCTAGAATGCCTTTCCTGTTTCTGGACAACTATACACTACTCATCTACTGTCTCTTGAAGCATTGCTGACAGTGATTGATAGTACTGAAGCCCAATGCCAAGCCAAAGTACTAAGCAGCATTTACCAGCAGGAGAAGGATGCACTAAAACCAAGCACAGAAATTGCCTATAGCATCAAAGAAACAAGTCAGAGTGAGAACCATTTATTTGATATCTTCATCTTAATTCCATTGTCATTTCTCTTCTTCCAGACTGACTTATTCATGCTATCCTGCTTCATATATGCTCAGTCCTAACCTAGATTATGTTGTGTTAAAATCTTAGAAACCTGTCTGTCTTCTGTGGGATTTTTCTCAACAGGTTTTTAGTTATCACTTTTCTTTGTACTCTTCACACATGAATTTGAGCTGCATGGTGATTGTTCTTATTCTCTTAAGTAGCATCAAAGGACAATCACCATGTATCTGAAGGAAAATAAAATTTTTAAGATTGAGTATATTTATAAAAAATAGTAACAACATTGTGGTTTGAAATCCTAATCCCTGATTATTCTAGTTTCCTCTTTCCCCTATAGTTACTGAGGAGCTGCTGACAGAAGGCAAATCCCCCAAAACAGAATTACCAGATACATGTCCACCTATTAATGACTGCTTGGGGGCTGACCACCCAAAGCAGCAAGATTGTCTGAATTTGGAGGTGGGAAATGATGCAGGTAAATGAGTCTTGAACGTTTATCAGTGTTCACCTTACATGTCTTTCCTTTTTTTGTTTCCTTCTTGCCTATCTGTAGCTATAACTTGAATTAGAGAAGCATATAAATAATGTGCAAGTATGTTTTAGTTTCTTGGATGCAGTAGTTGTGAATGGATTTGGATAAGGATGATTAAATGTGACTGAACAATTGATACATTATTCCATAAGTAGCTATATGTTAACACTGTATCCTATATCCTGTAATGTGTAAGAAAGATATGAGTATCCCTTGCTCCTTCTGCCCACATTAACGGTGATTCCCTGCATTCTGTTTTTATAATATTCAGAAACAGAAAGATAGGTAACTTATGTTGCATGTAAAGGAATAGGAGGTACTTGTTTATATATTTGCTTCCACTTTAATCTGTGAAGCTGTTCTTTGTACGTTTGCAGCTAAATAATGAGATCATATGTCCTTGTTGACAAATACTCTCCCACAGTAGTAGGACTGACAAAGAAAAGCAGTACTGCTGATTGAGGATGGGGGGGATAGGGAGCGAGAAAAAGGAATTTATTCAACCTAGCATAATAAATAGTACTAGCTTCTGGAAAGAATCAATTATGAAACCAGGTTTTATTTTGTTTTTTGTAGAAAAGACCATCCCAAGGAAGCCTACTCGTTTTTCCTGCCTTCTTCCGACAACACAGGAACTGATAAAGATTAAGAGTAAAAAGAAGGTATGACCTATTCTAAAACACTTACATAAGCAAATACTGTCCATAATACTGATCCTTCTCCAGAGAAGGGAAAGAAGATGGTGGTAAATCTGAATATGCCAGAGGGAGAGGCAATTCTTTAATTGCTGTTTTGAAAGCACAGAAACAGAAGGAGCCAAGCTGATGTCAGGAGGTAAATGGCAGGGAGCAGCATGAAAGAAAAGAACAAGAGGGGACATGGAGAGAGAAGGAGGGAGAAGTGACTATGGAAATGAGATCATGAAGACATTGACAAGTTACCTTATTATTTTATTTATGTAAAACATTTCTAGGCTGCTTTTTCAGTGTTTAAAGCAGCTTACAAAAATGCAGCTAAACTGTTTAACAGGCCATGTTGTGGTTCTTATGTGGTGAGGTGGGCCACTGGAGTTGTGCATCTATCTTGACTGGCATAACATGCAACCCCCTACCCCAACACATAGCTTTTAGTAGATGCATTCTCTTGTTTTTCAACCCCAGTCGAAAAAATAGCAGAGGGAGAAATAGTATAGAAAAAGTTGGGAGGAAAAGGAAGATCTGCCATTTTCAATCTTGGCAGCTTGTGCTGTAATTGGAATTGTGGATTCATTTGTATAGCACTGATTAGAGTCTACGTCTCTCTATCATTTGGTGCACGCAGTTTAATTAACACATGAGGACGTTCTTTGCTCTGCTTGCTGTGCAGCTTCTTTTTTTGAGTCTGCATGAAGATGATGGTATATTCTTAACTGAAGTTGCTACTCTTAAAATTCTGAAAGCCTATAGCGAACAATTGAAAGCTTATGTTGCAGTGACCAAAATATTTTCCTATCTGGAAACAAGTTTTGAGAAGCGAACTTTTGCTAGACGAACAGAGGAAGATGATCTACTGTACATATCCATAGAAACTGGTGTCACAGTCACCAGGAACGTTGTTTCCTGCTAGTGATGGGCAGTAACTGAGGACTGACATTTATTCTGGTTCTTTAGTAAAGTTCACGTAGATGTTTGTGTTGGATTTCTAGTCACACAGAACCTTTTAGTTAACCCTCTCTTGGGTAGCTGCGTATGACTTTATCCTCTTGTGTTATGCATTCCTGAGTCTTAGGAGCCCAATTCTGGTAAATATGAATAATAGTGCAAATGCACATAGTGTGTTTACTCAAGAATTGGTTGATTTCTTTATACAGATTGTAAAGATGAACTTGTTGCCTTCCTGCTATATTTTCTAGACCTTGTGATACTTGTGGTACAATACCTATCTGTTTTCCTTTGGGGGGGGGGGAAGGCCAGATTTAATTTATGAACTTAACAGTATTTGAGTTTCAGCAGCTTGGATTTCTAATACGTTTGCTAAATAATAAGTATGACACAAGTATTTGAAAACATAAACCTGGTCTGAGACATATACTAAGTTGTTGACTTCTGATATCCGTTCAGTGATGCAACAATCTTCAACAATCACAATGGTAATGGTGAGCCAACAGCCTTATATGAGAGAGCCAGGAAAGGGAGGCAGGCAAAGATGCAATCACATATATTTGCTTTTTAAAACTGTGTTAATTTTATGGCTCTGCAATGAAAGGGCCGGTCTAATTTTGAGAGATACCAGGGGAGGGCTAGTTGCTTTTTATATCATTCTTTGCTTGTTGTGAGGTACAGTTGTGAGGGGGGGGGGGAGAGAAGAATGGGAACATACTGAAGTGTAGATAACATTTTAAACAACGGGCTGCCCAATCCTCACTTTGCTCTGGAGCAGGCAGGCTGGCGGGCCTGTTCTGCATCCAAGGCAGAATTGGGGCTGAAAGCTGCTTAGGCCAGGGCAAAGGGAATTGCTTCCCCTTACCTGTGTCATGCTGCAGCAGCCCCAATGGGTCTACTCGGATCTGTGCCACCTAAAGAGGTGGTGCAGATCTGAGCTGCCCAGGACTGGGATTAGGATCCAGCATAAATGCCTGATCCTGGCCCTGCCCCTTGCATACCTCTCGCTCGCTGTTCTTTATGTGCTTTATGGCACTTCTGTGACATTTTGGCCAGGCACAAGGGACTTGCATTGGTCCAAGGGCGTTCTAGGATTGCACCCTAATATTGATTCTCATATAGAGGTGTCTGGCTTTTTAAGCTCTGAGCAAATAATGAAATATAAAGGCATCATGGGAAATGAAAAACCACACTGGTTTTGAATATTTACTATTGAACAGTATGTCAGAAATTTAGCAGAATAACCGTTTTATTTAATAGAATAAAAAAGATTTGAAATCATAAGCCTTGAAAATATCAAGGATTTAGTATCCGTGTGTAACATTGTATTGGGAATCATTGTGAACCTTAAGAAATATGAAAATTAAACCCCTAATTTACTTGAACCCAAGATATGGGACATAGTGTAAATTCTGTAGTATGGGAGTATATATGGAAGCATGCAAAGGTGTTTTGTTCTATACCAGTTTGAGGAAAAATTGCTACAAAGTGGTGGTATGGTGGGACTTTATATGAAATAACAGGTTCATATGACCCACTCTGATCAGTGGGATGTCCTGCATGTGCTTTAAATGATAGAATTATTTGTAAATTGAAGTTTTGATTGGAATTGTTCTGTTTTGTGAGTGTGGTGGTGGGCTGCTTTGAGGGGACTCGAGTTAGAAAGTGGGGCTCAACTATATAATTTTATTATATAGTTGAGCCTATATGAGCCTATATATAGTTGATAGCATTAGTTTATCAAGCCCCCTTACAATGTAAGCAAGAAATTGCACTTTATTTCTATCATTACCTCCACTATGTAGGATGTTTTGATTAATTATATTGATTTGACTTTTTCAGCTCTTGATAAGTGGTTCAGAACAGTTCAACCAAAAGCCAAAAAAAGGGATACATTTTCTGCAGGAGAAAAACCTTTTGGCTACCCCTATGGATAACGATGAAGTGGCAAAGTGGCTGCGAGAAAATCCTAGACTGGACAAGAAAATGATTGGGGAATTTGTGAGTGACCGGAAGAATGTAGACTTGCTGGACAGTTTTGTGAAGTGAGTAAAAATGCTCCTTACAGAGGATTCTTTCATAAATAATAAACTTTAGGAAACCAGCTTTAGGGAACCAGCTTGAAGAGACTTCGCACAGAAAAATGTGAACAAATGATTGGTTTTAAAGTAGATGCATTTGTGCCGCTTAGAGAGCCTAGTCTGCTTTTTGCAGGAGTATGAGTTTGTTTTCACTTAGGTGACAGATGTATAGCAGTTAAAGAGATCCCCTAAGCCAGGTCTTCTCAAACAATCTGATGTGCACAATCTAATATGCAATTAGACCTGTAGTTTTTTTTCCAGTGTGCCAAGGACTGGTACCATATTCTTGCCATATTGTATTTGCATAGTCTTGGGCATCTTCATAGATTATCAACTTGTTGCACACTGGTATGTGCTAGTGGGCAGAGAAGGTGAGCTTGACAGTAATGCTGAGGAGGTGAAGCTCCAAGACAGTTAGACCCCAGAGGCCTTTAAGTTCTAGTGAATTGCTGCTTTTTCTCTTCTACTAACTGGGACAGAAAGTTTGGGGGAGTTGAATGCTTCAGAGAAGTTTGGTGTTTGTGTTTGATGTAAGGAAAAAATGTGGAGGCTTGCTTGCTTGCATTAGGTGGAAAGACCTGTACCAATCAGCACAGCACAAAATTCGCTGTGAAATGGCAGCGGTCCATGGATCGCACTTTCAGAAGCACTGCTCTAAATCTCAAAGTCGCTTAGGCTTATACTCATGGAGGGCTGCAGCTTGCTGCAGGGAGCCCCAAGCAGGGAGCCTCCACAGGGCTCCTGAGGCTTAGAATGTTTAAATGGAGCGATCACAAAGCACTTCTTGTTTGTGAATGCAACTAGGAAGTGCTTTGCGATTGCTCAGTTTGAACTTTCTAAGCCTCAAGCAGCTCACCAGAGGGCTGAGCGGAGCTCCCTGCAACTCCTACAACGTGCTGTAGCCCTCCATGAGTATAAGCACTCCCTTACACTCTCATTAGAGACACGATTCTGGGGGTTGCTTTGCTGCCTCTCTCCTTCCCCTACCCCTTAAAGAGATCAGGGGACCTTTACATTACATTGGTCATGACCCACCAATTTGAGTACCACTGCAATAAAGGTTAGAGTAAATTTCAGCAAGAGCTACAGAGGCTGGCTTGACTCTGTGGCATGACTGAAGTATTTTGTAGTGTGAAGTTATACTAGAATGCCTGTCCTTATAGTAAGCTGTATTTCACAGCGGCAAGTGTCCTTTTTGTCTGCTTCTTCTAAGCCTTTGAAGAAGACATGAATACAGCAGCCTAAAGAAACCCAATTCTTTTCCATAAAGTCGCTGCCTGGAAATGCCTTTTTTTTTTTTTACTGTAGCCCTCAAAAGTTTTGGGGTGTGTGCTTACCTAGTGTGCCTACTCCCCTTTAACCAATTTGTCTTGTCTTCTTGCTTTCATTTCAGGACTTTCATTTTCCAAGGCTTACGATTAGATGAAGCTCTGAGACTCTATCTAGAAGCTTTTCGGTTGCCAGGGGAGGCTCCTGTGATCCATAGGCTGCTGGAAGCCTTTACAGAACATTGGCGTGTAAGTTCTGAAAGAGTTGACTTTTGTTCTTTTGTGCCCGCATCTGACATAATTAAAGCTACACTTATTTAACCTGCTTCACTTCATGCTTTGCACTGAGGCTACCTTGATGGGATGCACCCAAGGAAACAGTTGCTGGAGAAAAGTCCACACCCAACGGATTCTCTTACCCCACCTCCCTCAACATTTGTTCCCCCATTCTGGCAATCACGGGCAGGCCTACAAGCCCCAAGATTTCTTTTTGAGAAATGGCACTATTTGGGAAATGCCCAGGACTCTCACTCTGTATTGGAAACCTTCCCTGAATGTGATTCCATTCCTCTTTCTCAAAGTGAGTTGTGGGGGGTCCTTGGGGGGCAGCATAATTGCAGTATAGGGCATCAGTTGCCAAACTCACAACCATTGTGCTGTGCTAAACCGGTCCCCATTAGGATCTGTACTTACTGTTTCACCATGCGGTTCAGAAGAAGTCCCTCCATCTTCATTGCCCAGTGCGCTGGGCAGTCGCGTCTGTAGCCCACTGTCCTAGCAGGTGTTGTACCCGGATTTCCTGGCAGATGCAACTGTTTGGATGGTTGCACAAAGATGGGGGGGGGGTGTTTCCTGTATATAGTGCACCAGAATGGTAAGCACTGCTCACACAGGGGAGGGATCCAGCAATTTGCTGGATCTGGCCTGCAGGCCATGGTTTGGCAAGTGCTGGCATAGGGTATGAGGAGAATTAAGGCTTTCTGTGCTCATATTTAATCTGTTTGCAGCAATTCAAGCAGGCATACTTAGTTGAGCACCTCTGCTTTGTATTGTTGCCCCATCCATAATGGACACTGGAGCAATGCAAGTCTCATTATCTAGACTGGTAATGGTATAAATATGGGTTAGATACCATATTTAAATGGACTGTAATAATTCTGACTTGTATTGTTTACTTTACAGAAATCAAATGGATCTCCATTTGCTAATAGTGATGCTTGCTTTGCCCTAGCCTACGCAGTAATTATGCTTAACACTGACCAGCACAACCACAACGTTCGCAAGCAGAGTGTGCCGATGACGCTCGAGGTGAGATCTGACTTCTTTACAGGGTCAGTTACACCCTGCATGTCTATCCTGTTGGCATTGTGCAACTGAAGCGTATTCTTCCACACTTACCTCTCTTTTTGCAACTTCTACCTGACTTGGAGTATCCTAAAGCATGATAATAAGATGTTCCTCTGAAGTGTGTTTTTCCTGCAACTCATGATAAAGTTCATCTGGATTTTGTTGATAAAATATTTTGACATTAGTACCTAGCAGTGCATGGTGATAATTGTGATGCCCATTTTGAGGAGGTCATGTAGAATGCATCTCAGACATCAGAGTTATAACACTTGCACTTCTCTCACTACTCCGGATAAAAGCTTGTAAATGTTAATCTTAGGATCATGCCTTAGGGCCCAGTCCTATCCAATTTTCCAGTGCTGATACAGCCACAGTGCAGCTCCAAGGTAAGAAAATAAATGTTCCCTTAACTCGAGGAGGCCTCTGTGACTGTCTACCCCCACCCACCGCAGGATGCAGCGCACATCCCATTGGCACAGCTGCATCAGTGCTGGAAAGTTGGATAGAAGTAGTTGTGTTGACTCCAAGGCTCCCATTATATTGGAAAACCCACTTTACTGCCACATGTTCCATTTGAAATACTTATACCCCTTGTGGTGGTTTATGTTCCTATAACTTACAGGAATTCCGAAAAAACCTGAAAGGTGTAAATGGAGGCAAAGACTTTGAGCAAGATATGCTGGAAGATATGTACCATGCCATCAAGTAAGTGTTTGGAATTTGCCATTGGAGGGAGTGAGTGCTTAGAGAGCTGTTCGAATGATGAATCCAGTCTCTCTGACACTCAGCAGAGTCTGAGATTGTTGCAAACAGCTATTCACAGTTCATTAGATATTGTTTGATATTATTGTTGAAGTCCCAATGCAAAAGATTAGGAAAAACACTTGATTTTTAAAATGCCATTTTGTCTGATAGAAATGAAGAGATTGTGATGCCAGAGGAGCAGACGGGTCTAGTAAAGGAGAACTATGTATGGAGTGTGCTGTTGCATCGTGGGGCCACTGATGAAGGAATTTTTCTGCATGTGCCACCTGGAAGCTATGACCATGATCTCTTTGCTATGACCTGGGGGCCCACTGTTGCAGCTCTGTCTTATGTTTTTGACAAGAGCCTTGAAGAAACTATCATTCAGAAGGCTATCTCTGGTTTCAGGTAACCTTCCTTCATTTGAAAGTTTCTGTTGAATTGTCCAGTTGAATCCAGTATTGGAGAGTGGTGTGAGGGAAGCTGACTTGGAAAACTTACAGATGACTCAGTGTGGTTCCTGTTAACATTTCTTTCATTTGACTTTCAGAAAATGTGCCATGATTTCTGCCCATTATGGCCTGAGTGATGTTTTTGATAATCTCATAATTTCCCTCTGCAAGTTTACAGCCCTCAGTAGTGAGGTGAGTCTGCAAATGAAGTGAGATAGGGTGAGGATTTCAAAATCTGGTTTATGCCCAAGTATGGTTAGTATCTTGGGGCCGATATAGTGCTGCACAAATACTAATACCAAAAAGGGAAGTAGGGAGAATTTGAGCAGGGGAATGGCAAAGGAAGAAGAGGAAGAGCATGATGCAGCGGAGTACTCCCAGTCCTCTAAGAAGGAGGTTAGGGATGGTAGTAACTACACCAACCTCCAAGGGGGGCTTCACATATCCATGTACATCACTTGGTTGGCTGTCCCTTGTGTGAAATGAGTCCATGACAAGTTTTGTATTTGAAATAAAGTTGTATCTTTGGTGTTTTGTTAACATGTCAGACTACTCCTGCTAAACTGGAAGTGGGATAAGGGAGGTGAATGTGAGGCAGAGGTGTCTAGCACAGAACTCTTCTCCTGCAGCAGGAATTCCCTTGGTACTTAGACCAGTGAGCAAGTCTGACCTAGAAGATTTTCAGTAAGGGTCCTATTATGTCTTGCAAAGACTAGCAGCCCACATGATCCCAAGATCAGCAGTAAACCATTGAAATGCAAGGTTTTAGTAGTAATCATAGCACAACATTTCTATTAGATCACCATAGTATGACATGATGCTTTGCAGAGCAACATGAGCAAAAGATAAAATCTATATTCATGCAGGGGGCAGCGAAGGAAAGGAAGAGCCAAGGGTAATGAGGGGTGAATATGGGAGCAAATGGGCAAGGCTTTGTATGTGATCATTACAATGGAAGATGACATTATCAGTTGCTATGTGAAGTAATCAAAGAAAGGAATGCTTGGTGGGGGGGAATTGATGAGATGGATAGAAGAGGGAGGGTGGGATGGAGAAGTTAAATGGGATAGAGAGGTTGATCTGAGTGTCATTTGCGTATTGTAATGGACCCAGGCCACCTAAAGCTTTTATAGGTGATAACCAACACCTTAAAGGAAGTCTGACAGCAACTATCTTGGGCTAGAATTGGCATGATACAAATCATACGGCTGCATTCCATCCAAGTATAAACTTCAAACTGTTTTCAAGAGCAATTTCATTTATAATACATTGCAGTAGACAACCCGTGCCAAAGTGCAAATGATGGTGGCAAAGTTCTTGTCCCTCAAGACAAGAATTGGGGATAAGTACCCTATTTATCATCCACCAGCCTGGATGATTTACCTGAGGCCTTGAGCTGCTGTTTTCTCTGTAATTGAATTTTGACTGGCTTAAGAAAAGAGGATTTTCTAGCATCTTCTCCTTTTCACTTGCAGTCTATTGAGAACCTGCCGACTGTTTTTGGAAGTAATCCCAAGGCCCATGTTGCAGCAAAGACGGTGTTCCACTTGGCTCATCACCATGGTGACATTTTGCGGGAGGGTTGGAAAAACATCATGGAGGCCATGCTGCAGCTTTTCAGAGCAGAGCTGTTGCCAAAAACCATGGTGGAGGTAAGGAAATGGATGTTGAATAACAAACCATGTTGTAATTTCAAAACTAATAAGAAAATGTGTTCTGCTGAAGAAATAGAGGTGTGCAAGATGGGGCAAAGCTCAGAATAGTGTGTAAAATGTGAAAATCATTCTTAATAATGGTCAAAAAGAAGACTTTTTAATAACGTTTTCACTGAATTTGAAGCAGCCTTTGTTTAGCTCAGTTCCAAGAATATTCTATCAAAGGAGCAAAAGCCTTGTTTTTGAAGGGTTGAGTTTTTTTATTTACAGTGGCTCATAGTATGTTATGTCAAACAAGAATGCGCCAGTTATCCATGTGCTGACTTTAGGTATGGAGAGAGGGAATTAGCACCCCCCCTCCAAAAAAAGTTGGCATTATACAGTGTGTTTTTGTTCACAGGTTTTGTTTTGTTCACAGGTTGAGGACTTTGTGGATCCTAATGGCAAGATCTCCCTGCAGCGTGAGGAGACACCTTCCAATCGGTAGGTACGGCCTGTGGTCCCAAAGTGTGTAGCTGGGGCAAGATGTGCTTAGAAGCACGTCACTGGAGTCACTTGGTGGTGGCTTCATCACTGAGTGCTGAAAAAACTAGGAAAGGGAAAAAGGATAGTATTGGGATAGGGTGGGGCTTCAAGTGGTTGAGAAATTTAAGGACATAGGAGGAAGGTGGGGGGTGGAGGGCCTGGAGATGGAGATGCAGTGAGGAAAAGAGACAAAGGAGAACCAGGAATGGGGACAACGGGGCAGAAGGAGAAAGGGTAAGTGGGGAAAATGCAAGGACAAGCAAAGTTTGAGGGTACAACAGAGGAGTATTCCAAGGTGAGACCAGAGAAGGCAGAAGGATCATAGGAGGGGGTTGCTGGGAAAGTGCAAGAGGCAGATAAGGTCAAAGTGATGGAGGAAAGGAACAAGAGACAAGGGAAGGGAAAAGAAACAGAGTAAGCTGTTCAGGCTGGACAAGAAGTGTTGGAGTTTGGTGCAACTCCGTCTGCTGTCCAGAGGTGGCAGGATACTGTCCTGAAAGGGTTAAGCCATGGCCCAGTGACCCTGTACTTTACCTGTCCCCTTTGGATGACCTATGTGGGGGTGTGGCCCAGACACTATAACCTTCCCTTCTGCTCCGTGCACGCCCTCTCTTCCTCAACGAACACTGACCTGACAAGATGGGTCACAGCAGGGCTCTGCTGGCGACGCCATCTTGACCACATGGCACGCAGGACAAGGCAGCTCCAGGGCCTTGTTATCTTAAGTTTAGTGTAACCTCTGATCATAATCAGATGCTGTAACATATGCTTCTATGGAACCATGAGTAAATGACTTTCTTTTGCAACTTCAACCAGCCATTGTCGTTTGTCCTTCTTGATTAGCAGTCAGCAGGGTGTGGGAGCTTCCCTGGGGTTGATTCCCAGCAAGGGGGGGGGGGGTCTGCTGCTGAAGCTACTCTGCTTGCCCCCTAAAGAGGAAACCAATTTTTTAAGATTCCTCCAACAAGAAGCACCCTTGCTGCCAGGTTATGGGTAGTCCTTAGGAAGATTTAGCCCCCTCCTCCCCTAGAAGACGAAATCTGTGGCCAGGTATTACATTTGCCCAGGAAAACCGTGAACCAACCTTTGAGACTGCAAAGCTGGATCTAACAGATCTTGGTCACAACCTACCCTGTCAGGGAATGAAGAAACTCCCTTTGGGAGATCCCAATGAAGGAACTAGGTGCATAAGAACTACAACAGCTAAAGGGAGGGAGGACTGAAGATGTTTTTTCTGTCCAAACAAACTAATCTGTAATATAGCAGCCAATAAAAGGGGTTGATAGCATCATTTTTGTGTTCCTTTGATCTTTTGTGCTCCCCTTTCTCCACAATCATGCACTGTCATGTCCTACTCCATGCCTTATGATGTGAATGAAGCAGAGTGGGTGGAACCCTTTAAGGTAACCCAGCTAGCATGGCACACTAGCAAACATCCTCTTCTGTTGTTCAATACAATCCTGTTGGAGGTCAGAGAGAACATATTAGTCTCATTTTTCCCTGGAGAGTTCCCTTCCCAGAACTCACCTGAATGACAAAAATCTCACTATAGCAAATCAATTTAAAAAACAAAGTGCCTTTGCTCAGGTGATTTAAAAACAGCCTTGCTGACCTTAGTGATGTTAAGATAGAGTCATTAAGACAGACAATTCAACAATCAGTCTCTCTTCAAGCTCTTAGAAAGGATTAGCTTTCTTTCACTTGTTGTGTTCAAGGGGAAGGGAGGGGGTTGCTTGGAGAGAGAATGATTGATGGATTGTCAGCTGGCTGCCCTCTCTCTAACTATTGTAAAGGACTGTTTTCCTTTCATTTAAAGAGCACTTCTCATCATGTTGAGATAAAAATCTCTACAACAGTAAGAAAAGCATTTTAAAGGGGTGCATTTTTCCCCTGTTCTCCAGGGATCAGCACATTGTTTCTCATTTGCAGTGGCCATTCATGTTGAGTCAAATCCCTGTATAAAAAATCCGTGTATAACAAGGTTGGACCTGTATACTTTTTTAAATCTTACAGTGGGGAGTCTACAGTTCTAAGTTTTGTCAGCTGGTTAACACTCAGTGGAACAGAACAATCTGGAATGAGGGGGCCATCTACAGAGAACCAGGAAGCAAAAAGAATGGCCCTGGAATGTATAAAGGTAATTCATGGTCAGCATGGTGATGAAGTTGCACATATTGATGAGAGGATGGTGGACTCTGTATGTCAGCACTGGCAGGACAGTCTGTACTTGATAGTAGGGGGGAAGTTAGAGAGTGTAATGGTTCAGGCGTCATGCAAAGTCAGGAATAAACTCTTGATTTGCATGGCATCCCCTAATCTTGGCAGTGTATATTTTTCCTCCCTGCATGAAGGAGGGGCATCGTTTTATTTCTGATTGTGGTTTGTAACAAGCTGAGATGGACAGTGACATGTGAAGTGTGCTATCCTGGCTAGTTAAATCCCAGTTTTTAAAACAAACTACGCTCTGAACCCATGGTTAAATTTTGGCTTCAGAGTGGGGTTTGTTTTGAAAACTATGGTTTGAACAAGCCAGAATCACCTGATTTTGCACATCATGGTCAATCCTGGCTTGTTAACAAATCGTGGTTGGAAGTAGAATGATTCTCCCCCCTCATGTGGAAATGGTGGGGGGGACGGGACAGGACGTTCCTTTGGCTAGAAAACTGTGTAGTTCGCTTATATGTTCCTGGCCTCATGCCTGAACTGGTCTAGTGTGTTGGAGAACATTGGTAAAATTTGCTGCTTGGTTGGACCCTGGCCCATAGGAAAGTGTAAAAGCTGGGAAGTGTATGGCAACTTTGCACAGTAACAACTCTAGTTTGAGTGTTGTTGGTACTCTGCCATCTTCCTAGAGAACATGATGCCAATTCTGAGCTTAACATGCAATTTTTGTACACCCACAATGTTTGTATCGTGTGAATTTATCTGGAAAATTTTTGCTTCTCTCCAGTGCATCAATTGCTTGCTGTGTTTGCTATGGTTATATCCTGCCAAGTTGCTCAAAGCTATGTATTTCCTTCATCACAGCAGTGTCTGGTTAGACTGAAGAGAATTACTTGTTCAAGCATATCCCTTGAAATCCATAACTGGGTATGGATTTGAATTTGGGTTTCCAAATCCAGTCCAGAACTGGAGAGCCAAAAGATGGGGTGAAAATATTTAAAATACATTCATAATTAAAGAATTTGCTTACTGATATATGGAGCTAAAAACATCAGTACTGATAACCTTTTGCCTGAGGAGAAGCCATTATGAGGACAAAGTGGCTTATGTTTCTCTCCATCCATAGTAGATGTAATGCCTCTGATAGTGACGCGCAATGCCCTTTGATATCTCCAGAAAGACATTTTACATTTATGCCCTTCATGGCATTCTCCTGCTATATATGATATGGTAAGCCCGACATGTCATTTTGACAGTGTGCTTTATGCATTTCCCTAGTCTTTCTGACCCAGCCAAGTCAGTATTCAGATTCACAGTAGATGGAAAATCTCAGATAGGTTGTGTTTGTTCAGTTGGTTTTGACATTGGAGAATTGAGGATGGAAACATTTGTGGTGGGTTTTATTAGCAGTGAATGGACATATAGGATGGCTCAAAGGATAGTACTGCACACCAGAACAGGGACTGGGAGATTCCAGATTCTGGATTAGGTGAGTCTGTGCCCCCCCCCCCACATCCAATTTGGAGTTGAACATGAAAAATTTGGAGTTCAGTCTGATTTGCAGTGGATCCAGATCAAGACCTTTTAGAGGGCTCCCCGGGTCTGAAGCATGGAGCATGCTCCCCCAGGTCTGGAGCCTCTGAGAAATTCTCAACAGTGATCAATCAAAGCTATACTGACTTCTGTTAGCTAGCATTCTGCACCTTGACTACAGACTACATTTATTTTTTTTAGAAAAGAGCTGATGCCCAATAACTGAGGTGGGATGAATGTTGTAGTAGAGAAATATATTCTGGACCTGTTGAAGGACCCTGTTGTCTTATGTTCAATGTACAGGCATTGTGCACATGCATTTTCTTCTGATGCTTCTCCCTTTTAACTTATTTATAGCAATGCGATCCAGAGAAGCTGATCACTGAAAGCAAGTTTTTGCAATTGGAATCCCTCCAGGAACTCATGAAGGTGAGGAATGAGTAAGACTTTGAAGTAGGATAGAGTTGTGTGAACTGTATGGGAATGACCATGAGTCGCATGCTCGGTGGACAAGGATTCATCTTGCCCAAGACACTAGGGACGTGCTGCATGCTGTGTTATGCATCTTTCCCAGGAGATTTGGTCAGAAAAAGTTGCTTCTGTTTCTGGGTCAAATATTTCAGTGGAGCAAATGAACTTGATCTGTTGTGGTGCATGTTGCTGCTACAGGTGGTGCTTGAGGGGGGAACAGGCATGTACAGACTACTTGTGGGAAATTCCTATTCCCTATTGTGTTCTAAATATATCTGTGGCTGTCCATTGACTACTTCAGGCGCTGATCTCAGTGACTCCTGATGAGGAAATGTATGATGAGGAAGATGCTGCTTTCTGTTTGGAGATGCTTCTGAGGATTGTGCTGGAGAACAGGTGTGCCATTCAGATATCACCTGATATAGGTGTTTCAGCTCTTAAACTGAATGTTGAGTTCTCTAGTCTTTTTGAACGGTTAAACCCACAAATTACTTCATGTGGAGTGTCTAATCCTTTAGACAGAGCATAGGCAGGAAGCCATGGCTGTATTAAATATACCACATAGAGAATGCAGGATACAAGTTTGGATTATAGTCCTTCATAATGTCCAGTTAAGAATTGCTTGTTCCCATGTTATGGTGTATTCATGGTAAATCCATGTTTTTGAATTTCCCTTTTATATTTGCTCTACTTTCTGGGACCCCTCAATGATTGGGTGGGTGAGTTATTGAGGTCCTTTTGCATAAACTGCTATGCATGAGAATCTTTGGAGGACAAAGGGATATTAATTTTTCTTTTAGTTATGATGTTTGTGTGCTCTGGTCACTCACTCCCTTATCTGATTGTTCTCATATTAGTGCTGACCTGAAGGAGGTTGAAACTGAGCTCATTGTAGTATATGTTTACAGAAAGCTACTGATAAGTCCCTGTGTCACCCCTTCCTATTTTTCAGTGTGCATGCACACACACATATCTGAACTCTAGGTGATTCTCCTTCACAGTTTGAAAACACGGGGCATAGCTTGTTAAAAACATGTGCTCAGTGTTAGAAGCTAACTGAAGGGGAACTGAACACATTTGGGGTCTTGGATCAAGGATGGACAGCCTAGTTGACATGGAAAGAGCATCAGTAACAGTTGCTTCATGGTGTCATCCCCATGTTGTCACCAATTTGAGGGCTTCATCCCTTGATATACATTTGAGTCAGAGAATGAACATGAATATAAAAGTGTGCACTTCTAATTAGAATTGGGGGGGGGCGAATTAGAAGCTGTGTTTGCATATATCTCACCACAATGCCTTTCCTCTTTCTTTAGGGACCGTGTGGCCTTTGTGTGGCAGGCAGTGCGAGACCACCTCTACCACTTGTGTATCAATGCTGTGGAGTATTGCTTCCTAGTGGAAAGGGCAGTGGTAGGGCTGTTGCGGCTGGCAATCAGGCTCCTGCGCAGGGAGGAGATCAGTGCCCAGGTAAAGTGGCTGCAGGGATTTGTATCAGCCTTTTTTGGAGGAACAGCTCTCATGATATGTGTTGTGACTGGAGTATCCATATTGCTGCATGGAAGCAGAAGAGAAACTAGATAAAAGGGGAAGATTGCCAGAATTTGCTCCTGAAGATTCTAAAGCACTAAAGTTAAAGGTTTACAATGTATTTGACAGGCTACTTCCCCACAATAGATGTAAGAGCAGGAAGAGTAGCTTGTGGCATAGCCAAGTTGGTAAACACCTGAGAAGATTGTCTCATTCCTGAAACATGAGCCATGTGAAATGGAGTATTTCAGTAACAAGATTCTTATTTATGGCTCTGTCAGTTCTGAAGTCCAAGATGTAGAATATTTCGAGCTATTGTGTGATGTTTAAGCTGCCTATGTCTCTGATTATACAATGCATTTAAAACAACCAGGATTTTCTTATGGCCATCACTGTATGAACTTGTGACCAAGTTGGGGCTATTTTGGCATCTTGTTGCAACAGTGCCAGGAACCCCCCACCTATCCTTCATAACAGATATTGTAGGAGTTAAAAAATGCTGGAAGTAAATGCAGGAAAAAAAGTTAATTTAATCATAGAACAAGAACATCTGGTATCAAAACGTGCTCCAGTCCTGCCTCTGGTCCTGGAACAGGATCCTCGCAGGAAGTAGACTGATATGTGCAGCAGAGTGCAATGTTGGTGTAGAAATAACCTGGCCCCATGATATTGACCATGGCTTCTTTCTGCGCAGGTACTGCTCTCCTTGCGCATCCTGCTCATGATGAAGCCCAGCATGTTGAACAGGGTCAGTCACCAGATTGCTTATGGCCTTCATGAGCTCCTCAAGACCAATGCTGCCAACATTCACTCTGGAGATGACTGGTACACACTCTTTACCCTCTTGGAATGCATTGGATCAGGTGTGAAGCCACCCCCAGCTCTGCAAGCTACAGGAAGGACGGAGAGTGACACAGGTAAGCTTGGTATTAGCAGAAGTTTCCTGTTGGAAGACCTGATGCCAACCTGTTGGAAGAACAGTTGCTGTCTGTCACTTCTTGCTTCCCAGAGGATTTGCAAAAAAACAAAGCTGAAATTAAACTATAGCCAATTATATAACCAGATTAAAAGTTCTATGTTTGGCTGACATATCAGGTTTATCCTTTCATTTTTACCAACTCCTCTTGCCCTTTGTGCTCAGAGTACAATAGCAGATTAAATGTATTATTTTATATTATGAAAAGAGCAGTTTCACCTTTGCGCATCTGAAATTCGTATCCAGTATCTCTTTAGATGCAACAGCATACTGGCCGTTGAAGCCAAGAGTATGGGAGAGAATATACAAAGCAGGATGAAAGAGAGTTGCTAGAAATTCTCTGTTTTGGGTCCTTCAGAGTTGCCATCAGTGTTGCTGCTTGCTGACATGATAGTAGGTGTGTCTGTATCTGTCTCATTCTGTTTGTTTTAGGGGCTCAGTCAGACAGTGAGATCTCGTATCATCCAAATGAAGCCATCTTAGATCGTGGCTATACTTCTGATTCAGAGGTGTATGCAGATCACAGCAAGCAAGGCAAAATGCATCGTTCTGTCACTGATATGGATGTGGTAAATAGTGGCTGGCTTGTGGTGAGTAATATGGAAAGTTTCTTCCTTCTATATGGTTTTTTATGGCGAGGCATCAACTGTAGAGAAAATTGGGCCTGCCAGCACTGAAGAAACAGCAGAGGCCACGGGTGTTTCTAGTTCAAAACTACCCCATCCATTCCACATTGTGGGCTTCATGAAATTTGTCAGTCAAAAAGACTTGTTCTTAAATGTGCCCCCAACCAACCCAACCTCAAGATGGGTGGTTGGTCTCTGGCAGCTAAGGGCAAGCTTCCCCAGTTTTCATCAGATTGATTTGGAAATAATTCTAGTAAATTCTCCCAAAGTTGAAAAATAGCTCAACTTAATTCTGAGCCAGTCTGAATTCATAGTCCCTCCAAACCAACCCCTCCCTTCCCTATCTATCTAAAGAGCTATTCTGCTCTGGCTTGGACAAAGTACTAGCAGGTTGTAATGCTTGCTTTGTATTTGAGGCAAAGCATTTTGAGCTCGTAAGATCTGTATTTCTGGACTCAGAAACACAAGTCTCAGCAATATACAGTATCCTCATGGATACCAAGGGCAGACTGTATTTTTGTTGGAGTACTTGTAAATATTTTAAAACGTAGTAATTCAATGGCAAGCTCTTCCCTGACACCAGTACTTCTCAACCAGTGGTACTTGAGGTTGTGTCTGTTGGTACTTGTGGGACCCCCAGACTCCTCCAACTTGGAAGCAAGATCAGCGATGCAACGTGACAAGCAGCAGGAGGAGGCTTGGCTAGGCAGGCAGAGTTCCAGCATGCACTTCTTGTGCACTCGGAAAAGCCCTCCTGTCCTCCCTGAGCTTCTTACTGGTGTTCGTCATGTTGCATCTGGCTTTCCAATCTGAAAGTAACTGGCAATGACATCAATGCCAGTTACTTCCAGTGGTACTTCTAATAGGTGGACCATGCAAAGTGGTACAGTGGGGGACAAACATTGAGGAACGCTGCCTTACATTGTTTAAATGTTGAAAAATAATGACACTGAAAACTATTAATCAACTTCAGTACATTCAAAGAGCTGCACAAGAGAGAGGTTTTCTATCTGTAAGCCTTCTCACATTCCATCTGTGCAGTCAAGCCAAGATGGACCAGGGCTTAGGTCATGGCCTGGTTTTGGACCCTTGCATGTGCATCCTGCCAGCTTCCTTCATCCTCAGCATACCATGCCATGGGGAGCATGTGGCAATAGCACCACATAGGGTTCTTGTGAGGGAAGAGTGTCTTCGTAGGTGTGTTCTCCTCTCTCTCCTCTTCAGCAGCCAGTGGCCCAGCTTGCTCTTTCAGGTGATTCTGTCACTGGAGAGCATGACTGGTCAGTTGCATTACCTGCTAGGTAGCAAATTTTCTGTTTGTAAAACTAGGCTTGTATTACAGCTTTTCTCTTGGCCTTAACTAGGATGCCCTGAGATTCAAACGTTTTCTTTTTCACAGGTTGGAAAGGATGATCTTGATAGTCCGAAGGCCATGATGGGATTGTACAAATTTGGCAACTCTCCCCTGGTGAATCAGTATAGTCTGTCTGTGGGGATGGATCTGGGCCCCCACAATACCAAGTCTCTCATGAAGTGTGTAGAGTCCTTATCTTTCATTGTGCGTGATGCTGCCCATGTCACACCGGAGAACTTTGAGCTTTGTGTCAAAACCATCCGCATCTTTGTGGAGGCCAGTCTGAATGGAGGTGAGGCCAGAATTTATTTGGCAGTGGGTCTCAGTTAATGTTCAGATAAAGAGCATGGGAGAAATCTACCGTCTTTAGGTCAAATAGCTACATCTTCTGGATAAATTTGGGGTACCAGTGGGAGCTTCTTTCTCTGGCCAGGCAGAAACCAGGGTTGGACCTGATGGGAACTGTGGTGAGGGGGAAGTGGTTAAAGCCCCTCTTCACCATACTGTGGTATGGCTACTCTTTAAAGTTGAGGAAGAAACAAACATGAAAGTGTTGATCGTGCATGTAACATAATGTATAGCTGGACCATTTGTCACAGCTCTCAGACTATAGCATTTTATTTGTCAAGAGAAACTATGCTATTAATTACGCATTGGTAGTTTACCAGTTGGAATTGGCAACAGTTTCCATCTGTGCTTGAGGTTTCTTTCTTTTTGAAAGACTGAGATTTTTGTTGGTTTATTTTTGTTTTTGTGAGAACCTCTGTCCTGCTCCCCTTGCCTTGTTGTATATTGAAGGATCTTCTGCCAGCCATAATTGGTACATGTCACTGGCGTAGCTAGAGGGGGGCGGCGCACTAAGTTTTGCAGGGAGCCTCCCTGCAGCATGCAAATGGCTCCTCCCCCTCCCCTTGGGAGCCATGTGGGCAGGCTGCACATTCAGCCTGCCCACATGGCTCCCAAGGGGAGGGGGAGGAGCCACTTGCATGCTGCAGGGAGGCTCCCTGCAAAACTTAGTGCGCCGCCCCCCTCTAGCTACGCCAGTGGTACATGTGAAGTTACTGGCACTGTCTCTAGTCAAGGATCCTTCAAACCTAAGCACAATGAAATCTGTCTCACAGAACAAAAATGCTTATCATATGGGAGATCTATGATTAGGATTTCATGTTGTCTTTTATTTAAAAAAAAATTAGCAGTCCAGTGTGGCTGTTTGGAGAAGTGGCACTATAGGAGTGTTACCTTGTCTCCTCTCCAGAACTTAACACCAAAGAGGGGTATGGGGAGAAATCTGCAGGTACCCATATGGTATGTTCTCCCTGGCTTACAGTAGCTGGGGTGGGGAGGGCCAGATCAGGGGAAAGGGCCCAAGGAATCTCTCCTCCATGTTGCTTTCCTGATTTTCACTTAAAGTGGAAAATCTTGACCAAAGAGCTCTTATATCTTGTCTCGTTTGGCCCTTGCGTGTGTACTCTACAGAGTTTGCTAGGGTTAGAGATAGAATTCTGTACCATTCTTGAAGGAAAAGTAGCTATCAGGAATATATGAGCTTTTCTCCTTTTTTTGGTATCACTTGTAATTCACTTCCTTGAACTGAGAGTTTCAGATTAGTTCTGCATTATAACAGGGCAGGAGATGTGTATAAATAACTGCAACCTAAAGAAATATGGTGTGTCTGTAGGATGCAAGTCCCAGGAGAAGCGGGGTAAGAGCCATAAGTATGACCCTAAATCAACCCGGTTCAAGAAGAAAGCAAAAGAGGGCTCTCTGAGGCATTCAAGGACCTCCAGTCAACACCAGCACCGCTCACCCAGTGATGATGACGACGACGACGAGAGTGTCCCTGCCAGTTACCACACTGTGTCTTTACAGGTTAGTCAGGACGTAAGTATAGCCAGGATTTCTTCCTTGCCTTTCCCTACTATTGATTGACCTTGTTGCTATAGTTTTACGGTGTTTCTGTAGGGAACTTCACTACTGGATTTGAATCTGTAGATCACCAAAGTGAAAGTCTGAGACATGTATCATCGCCAAAAGAACAGCATTGTGCAGGAAGATTTTCTGCCAAGAATACACCTACCCTGCATATGGTTAGCGTTGCAGTCATTGCTGATGCACTGTACGTAAGTGAGAGAGCACCATGGACTGACTTCCTTGCATGGTGCCAATGAATATTGGAGGTGCATTTGCCCTTCAGAAGCCTCTATGAGAATGCACCCATAGTAATTTTATTATTTTGTACAGTAGGCCCTCGGTATTGGGGGGGGGGGGAGGAATCTGTTTCAGGACTCCCCGTGGATACTGACTTCCTTGGAAAATGAAAACTGCGTAGGGCCTTACAGGAGCTCCCAGACATGACCAGAAGTACCTTGTGTCTGGGAGGAGTTCTGAGGCACCGGGAGGCAGCGCATGACTTCTCTGCACCTCAGAAGGCCTCTCAGAGGCTTCTGAGAGGCGGCTCTAGAAGGACCTTGAGGACCTCTCAACTTAGGCTTGTCACCTGCATTGAGTCAAATCCTCAGGTGCCAAACCCTCAGATAAGGAGGTCCAATTCTAGATAGTTGTGTTGCTTCCCGACCCGAGTTTCATAGCAACTTACAGTATTGATAAGAAGCAGTAAATGTTATTATTAATAGTATTTATATACCGCATCACACTTCGACTATAACAAAACAAGGAAGTGAGTTAAGTTCCCCTCACAGGGTAGTTGGTATAGGATGGCCAGTGGGCAAGGGGCAGTGTCACTAAAGCTGATCAGCATCTGAAGCTTTTGCCTACCTTCCTTGTACATTTGTGTTAAATGACCCATTGGGGTGGGTTAGCTTAAAGTGCAAGTGCCTGATGTTTTGTCTACTTCCCTCTCTGTCTGGACCATGCCAGTCTGTGCTAAGGGTGATTGGAAAAGTATAGTGATTCTGTCATTGAAAAGGAGCTGAAAGAATGATTTGAAATGCTGTCTAATGAGGAACAGAAACAGTTACAAAAGTAGGCCCCTGTATCCCATGTGTTTGGAGATTCAAGTTGGTGAGATAAATATAGAATTAGAGATTTATAAGTCATGAGGTGTAAAGAATTCTGAGATGGTTTGTTAAAGGTAGGCAGAAGACAGGTCCTGGTCCACTGGTAGATCCACCTAGTACCTGCTAGTTGCTGGATTCTTGTAACGAGAGCTGGACTTCAGTGGACCTTGGTTTGACCCAGCAAGGCTCTTTAGTTCTTAAGCAAGTGCATACTTGGGTTCTCTTTGCAGACATTACTTGTGTCTTAACTGGTAGGAGACTCTGAGTTTGCACTTTTGTTTCCTGTAAAAATTTTAATTAACACACACAAACATACAAACATATAACATACATTTAGGAGTGCTAAATACCATATACCATTACTAATTAATCATACTATAATCTCCTAATCTACTTACTCATCTATTTCTACCTCTTATTGATTTATCCATTTATTTATATAATATACAATAAATTTTCCCTAATGCTCTATACTACATTTTCTAAATATTCACTTTCTACCAAGCGTAAACTAACTTCAATTGCTCATTAATATTAAAACAAAATAATCTAATTACCAAAATTATCACCTCAGCTATTTCAACTCCAATCTAATTACATTTTTTTCTTTGACATAACCACATATAAAACAATTCTTCCACATGTTTACATTTCCAGCTAGATTTTTTAAAAATAAATTCTAATTCATATTTATCAATTTCATACGTATTCTTTTTTTTCCTTCAAATTTGGACCGTTGTTATTAGCTGAATAAACCCTCCAATTTTCTTTAACCCTCAGATTACCCCTCAGGGTTCTTTTTCTTTCTTACTTTCCATTTTTTCTCCTATAATATCTTTAATAATTTATCTCTATAACAGAATCTGATAAATCCACACTTTCTTATATAGGGTGTGTTCATTCTTCCAGTTAACAGGGATATATTTTCTCCTTCTTGTTCCAACAAACTTTGTGATTAGTGCACTCCTGTTACTCTGTCCATCTTATCTTTCTTAATCTCCATCAGCGCCTCTTCTTCATCCTGTTGATCATCCTGTTGATTTTCCTCCTTGTCCGATTTTTCACTCCCTTGTTTATCTTCTGCTTGTTTCTTCACATCTTCCAATTGTTCCTTACAGACATCTATCTGTTGGGAAAGAGTCTCCAGACTGGCTTGAATCTGCAAGAACAAATTCAGCTGTTGTCGCTCCATAACAAGCAATCTCTCTGTATTAATCAAGATTTTCTGTATCCACATTTCTGGAACAGAGTCCATTTTGTAATTTCTCTCTAGTTCACTAGATGTCCATAACATATTATTCTCCTCACATCCACCACGTCATTACTACTCTGCCATCCGCATTCCTTACATACCTCTTGCAGATAATAGTCCAGTGTGGTTAACGGAGATAAAAACAAAATGAAAGAAAACAGTCTAACTGTCTCTGGTGCAGAGAAAACAAAGCTCTTTCAAATCTAATGAGAATTATATTTATATCCAATTATGTCCAAGAATAATTCTGGATTTTAGTTCACACCCACGTTATAGTTGTAATTATAATCCACCACCAATTTATTCCACAACAGAGAAAAAGAGCACTTTCAACCTCCTTAAAAAGTCTCTCGTTAACACCTCCAATATATCAAGGGCTTTTAGCCAAATCAGTCAATCAGAGCCGGGGACAATATTAACACTTGCTTATCTTAAATTTCCAGCTTAATCTTTACACTTCACACTTTCCCCCCTCCATATGGCATCTCAGCACAGAGCCAGCAGCTTGATTGCAGAACACTGCACCTCCCTCAATGCTGTCACAAACGGTTAGATTCCTCTTAGAAGAAAGACCCCCCCCCCAGGTCGGGCTTTCAGTTTCCCAGATACCTGCACCGATGAAGATCTTGTCTCTCGTAACAAAGATCTTCAGGTCCTCTTCAGACCTGCAGTACTTGGGGGGGAAAACAAACTGTCTCCCAGGAGCTCCTGGGGACATGTCTGTTCGTCCACTGTTGGCTCTTCCTCCTCCCTGTTTCCTGTAAATTTTAAAACACATTGGTGGATTAGTGGAACCTATGGTTAAAAAGATGGCTCACACAAAACTAGAGTAGAGGAATGCAAATATCAAAGAGTGGGAAGATGAAGGGGGATAGATTTTTGGAAGCAGAGAATGAAAAATTTCCTTTTGTGGGGAATGAGGAGTCAGATTCATGGCCTACACGTTTTCATCCCTCATGAGGGTATTTTGCAATAGATCTGTGTTTCTGTTACAGGCAACCAGCCCAGCCTCAAAACTAGATAATCTGAAGAACTAGGATTTTACAAGGTTGCGTTGCTTTCTTTTATGACTTCTTTAACCATGTCATAAGACAAACATAACTATTGAACATATTCTGAAACTTGCAGATTTATCCCTACAAGGCTGGAAGGTTGCCTTGTTTACTTTGGTTTCTGAAAAATTGGTTTTGATATGTTGCTTTTCCCTTTCCCCCCCTTGTATTCCTCAGTCCATGTATTCCAAACCATTGTCAAGGTTTTTGTTTTAATCGTAGTTTAAAAGGCATTTAGGTTGCTTATTGCCTGCCTGTCTTACCTCTTCAATTGCAGCTGCTGGACCTAATGCATACCCTTCACACACGAGCTGCTACCATCTATAGCTCTTGGGCAGAGGAGCAGCACCATCTGGAGGCTGCAGGAAAGAAAATTGAAGCAGACTCTCGAACATTATGGGCCAGTTGTTGGTGCCCGTTGTTACAAGGTAAAGCCAATGTATCCTAGCTAGTAGGAGGTAGCAGCCACATGCATCAGAATGAGGTAGCTGAAATTAGTTATACAGTAGTCATTTAGCATAAAACATGACATGGCATTAAACATGAATTATTATTAAGCATTCTGAAGCTGGTGAGACCAGTGGCCAAGATGCTGTGACTTCAAAACCATGTGCATAAAAGTTGGTGCCAATTACACACATGCATATATCTTCAAAACTTTTTTCTAGTAAGCAGTTTGCTGTGAGACTTGCTTTTTTCTTATGCTTTTACGCTGAGGCACCAATGTGACTATTGCTTACATTTTTTTCTTGATTACGTTTGTGGAAGCTCAAAGTGTTTGTCCCCCTTTCTTCCTTGTTCAGGACATGTTAATGCTAAAATAGGATGTCCTTTTCCTAGTAACTAATATAAATCCTGAACATAGGGTGACTCCACAGTGAGTCTGATTGGTTCTGCGTGGATCAGGAAATAAGGTGGTAGCACTACTATGGAAAACAACAACAGACTGTCAAGGTAGCAGAAACTAGTAAAGGTCCCAACAAGTTTTAAGCTTCTTTATTGGAACTAAAAGGTAATTATGGAGTAAAAGTTGTGTTATCTAGCAGTTGTTTAAATGGTGAACTCAGTTAACAGGAATCTTCGCCTGCTGCAGACAGGAACTACAGTTTAACACATTTTTGCCTGGCCCATAGGTATACACATTTGGTCCCTGTTGTGTATGTGCAACATCGGGTAGAAATTTAAACAAGTGTACAGCTTAACAAAGCATCAGTTAAACAAGTCTTCTAATCCACACCCAGCCTGCTCCCTTCCTGACAGCTACTCCTTCCTCATTCCTTTTTCTTGAGGGCCTTCTAGGAATGGAGTCACCTCCATTCCTAGAACATCCTCATCAAGAAGGAAGGAGAGCAGACCCAGCACCAAAGGGGGAGCCTGTTGTGGGGAGGAGGACTTGTAAGTCATGTGAAAGCTTTGTTAACCAGTGTATTTGAGTAACTGGTAACCCTGTTCCCCTTGTTTGCAAGATAACAAACCTTTTCCTGTAATAAAAAGAATGTTTCATATGCAAAACATGAGAATGTTTATAAATTACTTATTTTTAAAAAAACTAATAATTAATGTGTATTACTGTTTAACTTAATTGGTAGATACTGAGTTTTATATACCCTTAGGCTTTTTTGAAGAATTGACAATTTACTTATGTATTGTCTTTTATAGAAAGAACATACATATCTTTTTACTTGAACTTTTTATTATGGCTCATTACGTTTGTGTTTCGAGTAATTTATATAATTTTTGGGTTTTGTGTATGATACCTATTGACTGTTTTTCATGTATTTTTTAGTTCCCTGATAAAGAGCAAGTGAGCTTGAAACATGTTGATTATATCTGGGAATATAGATATTGTAATATGAATGGCTCATAGAAACACAGAACTGCAGCCCTCTAGGATCTTCATCATGGTTGAGGATTGTAATGAAGCAAATGACATCTCCACATGACCTAAGCTGCACTGGTGCAACAAAGCCTTGGACTGCACTGCATCCAATGCAGCTTAGGAGGCAGCTGGAGATTTCCTTGGGGTAATGGGATATTTTCTTCTTTACCCTGAGTAAAGCCCCAGCTGTCCCTATGGGGCTTCTCAGATCTGGGCCAGCTATTCAGCTGGCACAAATCTGGGATGCCCATGTAGGGCTGCCCAGCCCAGGAACAGGGTTTAGGATACAGCAGGGGAGGCCTCCACCAACCCCAAACATTCCTGGCCTTGATCCTCCCAGTTCTGCCCTCTCCCTGCCCAGAAACACCCCCTCCCCACTTCTGACACACCCTTATACCACCCTCCCTGCCACGTAGCTAGATCTACGTGGCTTCAGAAATCAGGAATGAAGATTCTCCCTCATTTTAATCTGTATTGTGTGCAGGTATTGCCTGCTTGTGTTGTGATGCACGGCGACAGGTGCGGATGCAGGCCCTGACCTACTTGCAGCGGGCTCTTCTTGTGCATGATCTTCAAGCTCTTGATGCCCTAGAGTGGGAATCTTGTTTTAATAAGGTACTTTTGTATGTCTGCATCAGCAGGGTGAGGGAATAAGCAAGTTCCTCATATTTCTGGAGAAAGCAATGGGATGTGGAAGTGAATTGGGCTCACTTTGACCCAGAATCTTGGCTAATCATAACATAGTAACTCAAATAGCTTGCCACCACTTCCTTTTCCCTTTTGTTCCCCAGCTAGGAGCTGCCTCTTGGAGAAACTAGGATACTTGAGAGGATTTTTTTTTTTTAATGGAGACAGATTGACCTTTTAGGTCTCTCCTGGTAAGATTTTGTCATACTCCCTGTCTGCCTCATTGACAGCTAGCAGTGTGGAAGAATTTTTTGGGCTGCAAATTTGCCATCAGAGCAAGATTCCAATTTAGTGATTATGGTAGACAGATATAAGAGTTGAGGAAAGACTGTTGAAAAGAATGGCTTATGCTGTCCTGCCTATAGATTTGAAAATCTAGGTAAGTCCAAAGCATATATTACATATCAGATATGAGGAACCTCAGTGTTTTCAAGAAGAAACAGTTGACAATTTTTCTATGGGAAGGAAGTCCTTTTTCAGTCCTTCAGGCTTGAGCAAGTAGGGACTGAGAAGAAAGGATCTGTTGAATAACTCCTAGGAAGCAGATACTGGTTTTTTGACCTCAAATTAGAAAGACTCGGAGAAGATTTTCGCATTTAGCAGTGTTACCAGTGACTGCCTTTGGGGGATGCTTTTATATTTATTTAATCATAAGGTGGAGTACCTCAAGACATGAGGGATGCAAACATCATCACGCTGTACAAGAACAAAGGTGACAGGGGTGACTGCAACAACTACCGCGGCATCTCTCTCCTTAGCGTTGTAGGAAAGCTGTTTGCCCGAGTTGTACTAAAGCGGCTCCAGGTACTTGCAGAGAGCGTCTATCCAGAATCGCAGTGTGGATTCCGAGCCAACAGGTCCACCACTGATATGGTATTCTCCCTTAGACAACTGCAGGAGAAATGCAGGGAACAACGACAGCCACTCTTTATAGCCTTCATAGATCTCACAAAGGCTTTCGACCTGGTCAGCAGGGATGGCCTCTTCAAGATTCTCCCCAAGATTGGATGTCCACCCAGGCTCCTCAGCATCATCAGATCTTTCCACAAGGACATGAAGGGCACTGTTGTCTTCGATGGCTCCACATCAGACCCTTTTGACATCCGAAGCGGAGTGAAGCAGGGCTGTGTTCTTGCACCAACCTTGTTTGGGATTTTCTTCGCTGTCCTGCTGAAGCAGGCCTTTGGAACTGCAACAGAAGGCATCTATCTCCAGACCAGATCAGATGGAAAGCTCTTCAACCTCTCCAGACTGAGAGCAAAATCCAAAGTCCAGCTGAAATGTCTGCGTGACTTCCTCTTTGCCGACGATGCAGCTGTCACTACCCACTCTGCCAAAGATCTCCAGCAGCTCATGGATCGTTTTAGCAAGGCCTGCCAAGATTTTGGACTGACAATCAGCCTGAAGAAAACACAGGTCACGGTTCAGGATGTGGACTCACCTCTCTGCATTACAATCTCTGAGCATGAACTGGAGGTTGTCCATGACTTTGTGTACCTTGGCTCAACGATCTCCGACACTCTTTCTCTCGATACCAAGCTAAACAAGCGCATCGGTAAAGCAGCTACCACGTTTTCCAGACTCACAAAGAGAGTCTGGTCCAACAAGAAGCTGACGGAACATACCAAGATCCAGGTCTACAGAGCTTGCGTCCTGAGTACACTTCTGTACTGCAGCGAGTCATGGACTCTTCGCTCACAACAGGAGAGGAAACTGAGCGCTTTCCACATGCGCTGCCTCCGACGCATCCTCGGCATCACCTGGCAGGACAAAGTTCCAAACAACACAGTCCTGGAACGTGCTGGAATCCCTAGCATGTATTCACTGCTGAAACAGAGACGCCTGCGTTGGCTTGGTCATGTCGTGAGAATGGATGATGGCCGGATCCCAAAGGATCTCCTCTATGGAGAACTCGTGCAAGGAAAGCGCCCTACAGGTAGACCACAGCTGCGATACAAGGACATCTGCAAGAGGGATCTGAAGGCCTTAGGGATGGACCTCAACAAGTGGGAAACCCTGGCCTCTGAGCAGCCCGCTTGGAGGCAGGCTGTGCAGCATGGCCTTTCCCAGTTTGAAGAGACACTTTGCCAACAGTCTGAGGCTAAGAGGCAAAGAAGGAAGGCCCATAGCCAGGGAGACAGACCAGGGACAGACTGCACTTGCTCCCGGTGTGGAAGGGATTGTCACTCCCGGATTGGCCTTTTCAGCCACACTAGACGCTGTGCCAGAACCACCTTTCAGAGCGCGATACCATAGTCTTTCGAGACTGAAGGTTGCCAATACAATATACATATGGCAAAATGCAGCATCACACAAAATTCACAATATACAAAATGCATATATAAAACACAAACAAACAACAAATTATTAAAACATGGTGAATAAAATCATGAATAAAATTACATTATATGTTATATATGAGCAGTTACTAAGTGACTAGACCTATGGCCAAATATCTAAATCATTTAACCATTGGACAGCAGTACCCTCAAGTTGATGTAGTTCCTGCCGGGAGTCAGAATACCTTCTAAGGGCGCATTCCATTGCAATGTGATGTAAAGCTTGTGGAACATTCCCGCAGTCACAATTAGGATTATCAACCAACCCCCATTTGTATTTCCAATATTTGCACCTGTCATGGTTAGTATGAATCCGGTTAAGCACTGACCAGTTCCTTCCTCCTTGGAAGATCAAAACTGTAGGGATGTTGCACTGGATCAGGCACTAGTTGGAAGTTGCTCATCCTGACACCATGCTGTCTCAATAACAAAATCATCTCTGACTAATTGCTGCCCAAATTTCCACGACAGATTCCAGGATTTAAGTTTGAATATTTGTTTAGATCACATATTGAATATTTGGCCCTTATATAATTTGATGAAATACCAAACTGTAAGAAACAAATAGCCATGATCAAAAAGAGAAAAGGATGTATGACTGCCTTCCATGTCATTCAGGAGGAAATTCGCAGACAGGAAATTTCCTATTGCATACTGTCAGGAGGCTAATGCATAGTATATGCACCAGTATATAGACTGGAAATTGGAGCTTCATGAAACTAGAGACACTTTAAAATTTTACAAAGCCAGTGAATCCACAATTGGCTATTTAAAGAAGATGCTTTCATCAAACTGCTGTTGAGGCTTCAGTGTGCCTGGGCAAGTGCATGAAAGGGCATTGAATTTTCTTATGTTGTTGCCTTACTTGAGACCAAAGAATATAAATCCCAAGTTGGCAGTCTTCCTACTACTCCCAGAGTTAACTAGAATCCCCATACTAGTTTGGAGGCGTTGTAAGTGACAACTCAAAAAAGGTCTCTTCATTTGGTCTCCCCTCAATGTTGGTCATACATATTGATGATACGGTGAGCTGACTGAGAATGCGTTATCCGTATAGGCTCAATACAGGTTACGAGTTAGTAGCCCAAGGAGAATTGGCTTCTTTTTTTTTTTAAATGGAGTGGTATCTCTTGGTAGAATTGAGAAAGACCTCTGCCTGTAGACAGTGCTCAGCTATAGGGACTGCTGCCTTGACTCAGTATGAGGCAGCTTCATTTGGTCATTTGAGCCATACAAAAAGTCAGGTTACAGACAGGTTTCCTGCTTGCAAGCTGTGTTTTAGATTTTGCTATTTGTTCTTATATATTTGTTCTTATATATTTGTATGTTGGTATCTTGGGTAAATAGGTGCTATTTCCCTTGCTGACCAAACTCCTGGAAAATATCAGCCCAGCTGACATTGGTGGAATGGAGGAGACCAGGATGAGAGCCTCAACTCTACTTTCCAAGGTGCAAGGCCTCTTTGTGTCACTTCTCAGAGTGTGAAGTATTCTGGGTTAATGTTAAATACATCACTTTGAAAGTCCTTATTGTACAAAGGTGACACTTCTTAAAGAGAGAAACTTCTATCAGTGGAAGAGGTCTTAATTAAGACTAAGTTCCTTTGTCATAGAATTAATTAACTTAGCTTAGTGAGGACATTGTTATGACCAATCCTGAATTGTTGCCACGCCTGTCTTCTGTGGCTTTAAACTCCTTATGAGATCAGCTTTGTTATCCTCCAATAAATTTTTGAGCCTTTAAGGTGTCACAAAACTCTGTGTTGTGTTTACGGCTACAAACTAACACAGCTACTTCTCTGGAAGTTTAAATATTTTCAGTTTTGTCTGGTTACTAACATATCTGTGCACAGAATGTTCACCATGATGACCACAGAGTGTTGAGATTTTTAAACACAGATTTTTTAAACAAGCTTTTTGCCAATTTGAATGGGGAAGTCAAATGTGAGGTGCTGTATTCTGGAAGTGTTCTAGTTTCAAGAGTTTAGGGACCTGTAGGATGAAACCATTTATGATAGAAGACCTGGGCATGTCCTGTTGAGTAAGGGTGACAGCTCCAGCCTGCTCTTCCTGTCTTGCTACAATTCTTACGGTATCATCTACTTTTTTCTAGGTGTTCCTGCAGCATTTGTCCCCACTACTTTCCCTCCCAACGTTTGCTGCTTTGTGGCTGACAATTCTAGATTTCATGGATAAATACATGCATTCTGGCTCCAGTGACTTGTTGGTATGCAATTTGCTGCTGTTTTTAAAAGCTTTCCTTTCTAAACCAGTTTTAAAACACTTGCAAACTGCTCCCTTGTTAGTGGTCCCCTATGATGACTGTATGTATATACCGGGGTGGGGGAGGCCCTGTACCACAGATCCTGTATCACCGACTCACTTATCTGCAGATTGGATCTATGGCCCCTCTCCTGCATGCACCCCCAGGCCTTATAAGGCATTAAAAATGTCACTTCTGGTCTTTCAAAAGACGGGAAATGATTTTTTGCACTCTAAAGCTCAGTCTCAGCCTGGCAGAGGCTGCAGATGGACTTGTTGGTGGCCTCTGTTAGGCTCAGAGGACCCTCCAGAGATGAAGGGAGCAGAGATCCCCTCAGTTCTGGAGGATGGGGGGGGTGTTCACCCATATCTGCCATTTCACTTAACTGCCAGGGGTTCCAGAATAGAACCCCCACAGATATGGGGGCATGCCTGTATTCTGCTTTTCAACAAAAAAAATTCCCAGTTTGCATAACTAAATACATGGTTACCTGTCCCAAAAGAGCTCACACTTCAAAAGATGCAAAAGAAACACCAGTGAATAGCTACTTCAAAAAAAAGATTTTATGCTGGGATGAAAAGGGATAAGTTGCACTCCCCCCACTAAATATAAGAGGAGCACCACTTTTAAAAGTGCTTCTTTGCCCTATGATGGAGCCAAGTGCTTTCTAATCCTATGAAGACATCTGAAGTACTCAAAAGAGGACTGAAGAGAAAAATTGATCCTGCAGGGAGATGTGGTACAAGTTCTCAACTCTTAGATCTGTTTTCCTTTATAGCCAGAAGCCATCCCTGAATCACTGAAAAACATGCTGCTAGTGATGGACACAGCTGGAATATTCCATAGTGCTGACTCACGAACAGGTTACTCGGATCTCTGGGAGATTACCTGGGAGCGCATAGTATGCTTTCTGCCAAAGCTGAGGGATGAGCTCTTCAAACAGACAGTCATCCAAGGTATGTGTGTATGTGGGAAACTCCCTTCTCTTTATACAGAACCAGTAAACAACTTTTTTTTCTATCTGATGGGTATTCAGAAGTAATGAGACAGAAATTTTCCTTTAAGGCTTGTGGGCCATATCAGAAACTTGGGGCTCTGAAGTTAGGAGCTAGAGCTTGGAGGCATGAACTGGCAGTTCTGCTCTGTTGGACTAGCAAGGGCAGGAGGCCAAGTTCCAAATACTGGCACTGCCCCATTTTTGTTGCTTTCTTTGCCTGCAAAGGGCTCTGGGGCATAGCCCCTAGGTTTACTAGGCCCTGGGCTCAGAGCATGAATGTGATGTCTAGGATCCCCAAGCAAAAGCCCTTTCGGAGGCACCTGCTCAAAATTTTTGGATAATACTGTAGGAGTCTTGTCTGAGCTTAGGGTGTTTTGGGGGGGGGGGGTGCCTTGTTCCACTATGCTGACAGGGCAGCCAGATCTGGCACCCAGGTGAGAGCACTGAACATAAGAACATAAGAACAGCCCCACTGGATCAGGCCATAGGCCCATCTAGTCCAGCTTCCTGTATCTCACAGCGGCCCACCAAATGCCCCAGGGAGCACACCAGATAACAAGAGACCTCATCCTGGTGCTCTCCCCTACATCTGGCATTCTGACTTAACCCATTCCTAAAATCAGGAGGTTGCGCATACACATCATGGCTTGTACCCCATAATGGATTTTTCCTCCAGAAACTCGTCCAATCCCCTTTTAAAGGCGTCTAGGCTAGACGCCAGCACCACATCCTGTGGCAAGGAGTTCCACAGACCGACCACGCGCTGAGTAAAGAAATATTTTCTTTTGTCTGTCCTAACCCGCCCAACACTCAATTTTAGTGGATGTCCCCTGGTTCTGGTATTATGTGAGAGTGTAAAGAGCATCTCCCTATCCACTCTGTCCATCCCCTGCATAATTTTGTATGTCTCAATCATGTCCCCCCTCAAGCGTCTCTTCTCTAGGCTGAAGAGGCCCAAACGCCGTAGCCTTTCCTCATAAGGAAGGTGCCCCAGCCCCGTAATCATCTTAGTCGCTCTCTTTTGCACCTTTTCCATTTCCACTATGTCTTTTTTGAGATGCGGCGACCAGAACTGGACACAATACTCCAGGTGTGGCCTTACCATAGATTTGTACAACGGCATTATAATACTAACCGTTTTGTTCTCAATACCCTTCCTAATGATCCCAAGCATAGAATTGGCCTTCTTCACTGCCGCCGCACATTGGGTCGACACTTTCATCGACCTGTCCACCACCACCCCAAGATCTCTCTCCTGATCTGTCACAGACAGCTCAGAACCCATCAGCCTATATCTAAAGTTTTGATTTTTTGCCCCAATGTGCATGACTTTACACTTACTGACATTGAAGCGCATCTGCCATTTTGCTGCCCATTCTGCCAGTCTGGAGAGATCCTTCTGGAGCTCCTCACAATCACTTCTGGTCTTTACCACTCGGAAAAGTTTGGTGTCGTCTGCAAACTTAGCCACTTCACTGCTCAACCCTGTCTCCAGGTCATTTATGAAGAGGTTGAAAAGCACCGGTCCCAGGACAGATCCTTGGGGCACACCGCTTTTCACCTCTCTCCATTGTGAAAATTGCCCATTGACACCCACTCTCTGCTTCCTGGCCTCCAACCAGTTCTCAATCCACGAGAGGACCTGTCCTCTAATTCCCTGACTGTGGAGTTTTTTCAGTAGCCTTTGGTGAGGGACCGTGTCAAACGCCTTCTGAAAGTCCAGATATATAATGTCCACGGGTTCTCCCGCATCCACATGCCTGTTGACCTTTTCAAAGAATTCTATAAGGTTTGTGAGGCAAGACTTACCCTTACAGAAGCCATGCTGACTCTCCCTCAGCAAGGCCTGTTCGTCTATGTGTTTTGAGATCCTATCTTTGATGAGGCATTCCACCATCTTACCCGGTATAGATGTTAGGCTGACCGGCCTATAGTTTCCCGGGTCCCCCCTCTTTCCCTTTTTAAAAATAGGCGTGACATTTGCTATCCTCCAATCTTTTGGTACCGTGGCCGTTTTGAGGGACAAGTTGCATACCTTAGTCAAGAGATCTGCAACTTCATTCTTCAATTCCTTAATAACCCTTGGGTGTATGCCATCAGGGCCCGGTGACTTATTGATCTTTAATTTATCAATGAGGTCTGAAACATCTTCTCTTTTAACCTCTATCTGACTTAACTCCTCGGTCAGGAGGGGCCGTTCGGGCAGCGGTATCTGCCCGAGGTCTTCTGCTGTGAAGACAGATGCAAAGAACTCATTTAATTTCTCTGCCATCTCTAAGTCTCCTTTTATCTCCCCTTTCCCTCCCTCACCATCCAGAGGGCCAACCGCTTCTCTGGCGGGTTTCCTGCTTCTAACATATTTGAAGAAGCTTTTATTATTCCCCTTAATGTTGCTGGCCATGCGTTCCTCATAGTCTCGCTTGGCCTCCCCTATCACCTTCTTACATTTCTTTTGCCACAGTTTATGTTCCTTTTTATTCTCTTCATTAGGGCAAGACTTCCATTTACGGAAGGAAGCTTCCTTGCCCTTCACAGCCTCTCTAACTTGGCTGGTTAGCCATGCGGGCACTCTCCTGGATTTAGTGGAACCCTTCTTTCTTTGTGGTATACACCTCTGCTGGGCCTCTATTACTGTTGTTTTAAGCAGCCTCCATGCACTCTGGAGAGACTGGACTCTTTTTACCCTCCCTTTCAACCTCCTTCTAACCAGCCTCCTCATTTGAGGGAAGTCCGCCCGTCGGAAGTCAAGGGTTTTTGTTAGAGATTTGCCTGGTATTCTTCCCCCAACGTGCACGTCAAAACGGATCGCAGCATGATCACTGTTCCCCAATGGCTCAGTAACGTTTACATCTCTAACCAGGTCCTGCGTACCGCACAAAATTAAATCCAGAGTCACCTGTCCTCTGGTGGGCTCCGTGACTAGCTGATCTAAGCCACAGTCATTTAGCACGTCAAGAAATCCGGTTTCCTTATCGTGACCAGAACACAAATTGACCCAGTCAATATGAGGATAATTGAAGTCCCCCATGATTACAACCCTATCCTTCCTTGTCACCTCCCTGATCTGTTTCCTCATTTCAAGGTCCCCATCAGATTTCTGGTCTGGAGGACGATAGCACACCCCCAGTATTACATCGCTGCTCAAGCCTGGTAATTTAACCCACAGAGATTCTACGGTGGAGTCGGACCCACCTTCAATCTCTACTTTGCTGGATTCTATCCCTTCCTTAACATAAAGGGCCACCCCACCTCCAACACGCCCCTGCCTGTCCCTCCTGTAGAGTTTATAGCCCGGGATTGCGGTATCCCACTGATTCTCCGCATTCCACCAGGTTTCCGTTATGCCCACTATGTCAATATTTTCCCTTGTCACCAGACATTCCAGTTCTCCCACCTTTGCTCGTAGACTTCGTGCATTCGCATAAAAGCATTTATACACGGAATGCCCCAGGATGGGCTGCTTATTCGCTCCTTTGTCCCCGCATCCTCTCATTGTGCCAAACCGTCTATCACATCCCATCTCCCTACCTTTCCCAATTTCTTCTCCTACCCTGCCTTTGTCTTGTTGTTCTCTAACCTCCCCATCCTCATCCCATAGGGATGAGGAGTCCCGAACCGGATGCCCCTCGGCTCCTGTCGGCCTTCCCCCAGGGATCAGTTTAAAAGCTGCTCTGCCACCTTTTTAATGTTATGCGCCAGCAGTCTGGTTCCATTCTGGTTCAAATGGAGCCCGTCCCTCTTGTACAGGCCCCGCTTGTCCCAAAACGTTCCCCAGTGCCTAACGAATCTAAACCCCTCCTCCCTACACCACCGTCTCATCCACGCATTGAGACCCCTGATCTCCGCCTGCCTAGCTGGCCCTGCGCGTGGAACAGGTAGCACTTCAGAGAACGCTACCTTTGAGGTCCTGGCTTTCAGCTTCCTGCCTAAAAGCCTAAATTTGGCCTCCAGGACCTCCCAGCTACACTTGCCCACGTCGTTGGTGCCGACATGCACCACAGCCGCTACCTCTCCCCCAGCACTGTCTACCAGCCTGTCTAGACGAGAAGTGATGTCCGCAACCTTCGCACCAGGCAGGCAAGTCACCATGCGGTCCTCACATCCGTCGCAAACCCCCCTCTCTATGTTTCTAATAATCGAATCCCCCACTACAAGAAGCCCCCGACCCCCCTCCCGCCGAGGAGTATCCCGAGTGCGCTCGGATACGGGCCCATCCCCTGGAGAAGGGATCCCCCCTAGGGGATTGTTTCCCTCCTCTCCAGGATGACGTCCTCCAGTCCCGAGACTTCCCACCCGGGCAGCCGAGGAGCTGCACGCCTGAGGTTGGGACGAAGCCTGATCGTCCCCGGAAGTCTCCCCACGGTCCTTCTCTGGCTGCCTGCGCTTCTCCAGGTCGGCCACCAAGGCTTCAAGGGAGCGGACGCGTTCCCTGAGAGCCTGGAGCTCCTTGCACCGAGGACACACCCATGACTTATGCCCCAGAGGCATATAATCATACATGTGGCACTCGATGCAGAACACTGGATAGCCCCCACCCTGCTGCTGGCTGTCTGACTGCATAGCTTTTTCGTTGTTGTTGTTGTTGTTGTTTTATTTAGGGGTCCTTTTAAAAACCGTACACTGGATAGCAGCCCTTTTCTCTAGGGAAGAGGAAGGCAGTGTCTGGGGCCCTGGCCTCCTCGCCTATGGAAAATTCAGCCATAATGATGCATATCCCCCAGAGGGAATAAAGTTTTCTACTTGCTGCTTTTATTTAGATGCAGTTTCCACCTTGCCTGTAGAGATGCATCCCCCGAAACCAACAGTGTCTGCTGTTCCACATTGCTCTGGAGGGGATGGAAGGCCAGTTACTCATTCAGCACACCCTGACAAGTCTGCTGAGCTGGCAGCCAGTGGTAAGTCCTAATTGTAGAGTTTATTATTACTACTGTCATCATTCTCTCTAATGGCAAATTCGGATAGTTGTGATTACAATGCCCCAGTCTGAGAAGCCCTGCCTCTGACCCTTTGGGGGAAGGCAGGGTTTCTTCAGGTGGGGGAAAAGAGAAGGCAGCAACACTATCCCCAGGATCCCACTGCTGCTGGAGGGAGGGTTATTTTTTTTTTTTTTTTTTTTTTTTTACTTACCTGGAGTCCTGGAAGGGTTTGGGGAATCAGGGGAGCCCTGCATGTCCAAACATGTGAAACAGAAGGGAAAAGGGCACTTGCGGTTTCACAATGAAAACCAGAAGTGCTTTTTTGTTACATTTAGGGCGCAATCCTAACCCCTTATGTCAGTACTTTCTAGCACTGGCATAGTGGTGCCAATGGGACGTGTGCTGCATCCTGCAATTGGGTGTCACTCACAGAGGCCTCCTCAAAGTAAGGGAATGTTTGTTCCCTTACCACAGAGCTGCATTGCCCTTATGTCAGTGCTGGAAAGCACTGACATAAGGGGTTAGGATTGCACCCTTAGATGTTTTGAGGTGTAGGAAGCCCTGCAGAGGGGCCCCGGGACTCCTACACTGACTGCAGGTAAGTAAAATACCCCCCTCCTGTCCCCCCTACCCACTTTGGTACTCAAACACCCTAGCAGTTTGAGAACCAAGGCCTATGAGTTTGAATGCAAAATGGAGATACCCAAAATTTTTAAAAAAACTGTTTCTCTATAGTTTTCTTTGGGGGGTGGGCGTCCCTACATATGGAGAAGTCTGTACATGTGTAAAATAAAAGAATAAGACATTAACAAAATGGACTGGTGGACTTTCAGGTCTTATGAAATATTGAGGATGTAGAAATAAGAAAAAAAAAACAACTAGGATAAGTCATCTCAAAGAAACTCCAAGGTTCACAGTTTGTGCCAAAGACAGGAAATACTTTAATTGTTGATTTTTGGCAGTGGTTGAGTGTGTAGGGGGGAATACTGCTGCCCAGTTTTAGCACTGCTACAATTCTGGATTTCTCCATTTGTTCTCTATGTCCCATGGGGGAGGGTTGCAAACGGATGGACACTAGTGTAAAGGAGCTGAAGATTTGGGTAGATACTGAGTTTAGCAATTGTCTGTAGTTGAGGGCAGTTGAGCCATTGGATTTTGAAAGTGCTAATTGCAGTTAGGGGTGGGAAAATGGAGAAAGAGGAATTGTTTAGCTTGAGCCCCTTATACAGGGGTTCCAAAAAAGAGGCATTGTGACACTTCAGGCAGAGAAGCCCTGCCTCTGCCCCCTTAAGGGGCAGGGAGAGGGGAAGGCAGCGATGTGATCACGCTACAACCAGGGATGGAGAGGTGGGTTTGAACTTACCTAATGCAATGCCAGCCTCTGGAAGTGCAGGGAACCCCGTGGAACCCTCCGCAGGGTTCCCCGTGCTTCTGCACATCTAAAAATAATTATTGCAACCCACTTTCAGTTCATTCCCCTGCATGCACTTACTTTGGTTCCCAAACTCCTTGCAAGTTTGGAAACTGCTGCCTGAATTTGTTTCTCAAATTGTGGGTCAGGACCCACTAGGTGGGTCGTGAGTCAATTTCAGGTGCGTCCCCATTCATTTCAATATTTTTAATATATTAGACTTGATGCTACCATGGTATGTGATTGTGTTTGGAGAAATGTTACAGACCTGTACTTTTAACAAGCTACTATGTATATTCTTTTGATGGTAAATTGGACTTACTCCTGGGTAAGTGTGGGTAGGATTGCAGCCTAGGATTGTTAAAAAAAATTTCCTGCTTGATTATGTCACTTCCAGAGGGTCCTGACAGATTCTCATTCTAAAAAGTGGGTCCTGGCGCTAAATGTGTGAGAACCACTGGCTTATAGAATGCCATGAATGCCTTGAGCTTTAAAAAACAAACAAATAAAAAACAGTCTTCTCCCTGCCCCTGCTGTAACACATCTCCACTCTTATAGCCATGTAACAAGTGCTCGGTTCATGGTTAACATGCAGCTGAACACCAACTCCTAAGCTGCATAGTGCTAATGGGCTCTTTTTCCTGCTTGACTAGAGTACTGAGCAGGAGCACTTCTGTTTGGAGATAGCAGGATTTCGTTGCTAGTCCCTACATTGTTGCTGTATGTATTGGTAATGATAATATTGCCATTTATGTTCATGGGGCTTTATAGTCAGACACAGACAAAAACCAGATCTCTGCCCCAAGGAGCTTATAGCTTAAATGCTGACATTGTGGACTACAGTAATGGGAGGGAAGGAACTTCATCCGTAACTTCATCCTTACTTAAACTGAGCCTCGTTTGCTATTTTGCTACTGATTCAATCAGTCCTGAAGGAATCCTTTTGAGGTACCAATGAGCTGAAATGCTTCTCCTCTACTCTAGTCCTCACCAGCCCATTTGAAGGGAGAGGGATATTTCAATGATTTTTTTCAGGGGGCAGCAAAAAATGTGCAGCAAAAGATTGGGAGTACTTATGATTGACAACATACTTTCTCACTTTGGGGAGGATAGCAGTGTCATCTCTTCAGTAGCAGCAACTTTGGATCTCTTGGCAGGTACCAGTCAACAGCTGTCATTTTTCCCCTACAAGTCCTTTTGGAATGATACTACATCACAGCTTTTCTGTGGAATTCCCAGTATAGCCCTCATACCCCCTGCTGACTTTCTAGTAGTAATGCTAGCAAAATGTATTCATCTGGGGTTTAAATATAAGTTTGCAATGGGGGGACGATGACGACGACGACGACGACTTATAATGCTTATCTCTAAGATTCAGCTTGGAAATAAGTCTGGCTACTTCCTGACTTTAGGATTGGGGGGGGTGGCTTGAGTTATTTTCGAGCTAGTATTGATACAAGTAAAAAATGATTTGGCAGTTTCTATTTTCATAACAGGTTTGCCTTAAGCCTGTTTGTTTTGAAAAGTAATGGTTTTATTCAAGAGCTATAGAGATGTTTATAGTTTTAAACTCTGTTTACAGCGAGGTGACACAGCAGCAGTTGTAGCATTCTCAAAGTGTGAAGTTGAAAGAAGAAACATCTTCTCCCCCCCCCCCCCATCTTAGACATGCTATTTAGTCAAACACCTGGATGAAATTTTCTAGTAGTGTAGCTTCGTGTTGGGGGCAAGGAGACTTTACTGCTCTGATTTCACCTAACTTACAGGTTGCTTTTGATTTTCCTTGACTTTGTCTGTAGGACTGTGACTATTTGTTGTGGGGTCTCCCTTTTATTCACAGAGTTAGGGTCCCTTGCAAGTTGGCTCTTAGTATATGTACCTGGCTAGCTGCCCACAATTTCTTTTGCAGTTAATCGAATTAGGAGGATTTACAGTGGTCACACAAGGGTCACGTGACTCTGCTAGTATGAGGTGCACAAGACTACAAATAGTGGCAGTTGGTCAGATCAAAGAACGATGTGTGGTGATTAAATAGGATTAGGTCATTTGGACCCCTCTGGGAATGCAAAAGTCTCTGGCTATTTTAAGCATGCACTTTTCTAAATCTTTTAGTATTAAACTAAAAACAGAAGGGTAAATCTAAACTACTCTTAAAAATGAAACTGAGAATAAAGAGCATCAGGAATGAAAAATCATGAGAGACAGGAAGTATATTGAGAGGGGAGAGAAAAGAAATGTTGGGTTAATAAGGAGAAATTGTGTGTGTGCGTACATGCCTAGTCAGGATGGTGGAAAGCTGGGAAAGTCATTGGACTTATTATCTGATGGTTCCTTATTAACAAGTCAAAAATCAATTTTTTCCCCCTTTGCAGACTCTGAGAATGCCTCAGTACCTGGTCCAAACACCTCTGGTCCCACTCCAACAGCACCTCTGAAGGCAAGCTCAATGAAGGATGTACCTCCTGCGATGCCACAGCAGCCTCTGATCCTTCAACCTCTGACCTCCCCCTTACAGGTGGGAGTGCCACCTATGACTCTGCCAATTATTTTGAACCCAGCCCTCATAGAAGCCACTTCTCCTGTGCCTCTCCTGGCCTCCCAGCGGCCTACTGACCCCATGACGACTTCTGAAGTCAACTGAGGAGAGGACGGTTGGCTGCAAGGGTGATGATGGTACAGGATGCTGGCCATGCTCTGTCTGTAGAAGCCATGTTTGCTGTAGGAAAAGTCCTAGCAGAAGAGTAGCTAACCAGTTTGGAAGGTGGCTGTCCTTCCCAGTGGACCTCAGTCCAAAATCCTCATCCCAGATAATCTGTTCTAGGGTCCCTGGTCTCTTTGAATTAGAGGGTAGCAGCCAAGCTCTCAGCACAGATATTCTACAATGAGTGATCCAAACAAAGTGGGAGCTTTATGCAGAGAGGAGAAAAGATTTCCTAAGAGCTCAAGGTCCCAGTATGCGTACTGCCTCTTTGCTTTTTTGTCTATATTGATACTGACATAACACTTCTTAGGGTTGCTCTTTGGCTCTTGCCTCTCCAGAGCTCTAGGTTGGGTTACTTTACCAATTGTATGCTGGGCATTCTAGGAAGAAGTGGAAATCTCTGCCCACTGAAAAAGACCAGAGGATATGGGAAACGATACCAAGCCTGGGTCAGAAGAAATTCTCTCTACAGTGCGGAATGAGCAGTAGCATCTTGACCATTTTTGCACTAGAGTCTCTCCTCCTTTCAGTTGAATCCCACTGGGTGACTTCCAGGTGTTCTGAACTTGTGCTCACTGTATAGTGAGATAAGGGGACTGGGTGACTAGTGCCTGGGGGGAATGCTTCTGGAAGTGGAGGTGAAGTGGGGTTCACTACACATGCTCCAACTCCATCAGGAATTGGCTGCTAAGTTTCCTTCCATTCTTTGCCAGCAGTCTCTTGCACTTTAGGAGATTCCATTGCCCTCTTGCACCACTAGCCTCTCTCAGCATGAAATCAGAGAGTGAAATGTGTCACATCTAGTGCTTCCTTCCTCTTATGCATTAGGCTAAAATTCTCCACATTTATTGCAGAATCCCACTGGGAACTGAAGCCAGTGTCTACTGTGTGGAACAGCAGGTGACTGTGTGTATGTATATATATATATAAAAGGAGTCAATTGACTTTTTACAGTGGAATAAATATGACTATAAATGATATATTTGGCTTAGTAGTTCCTTTTCTCCCAGTTTGGGCCTGCTGTCTTTCATTTCTGGATCCTTTGAACAAACCCCTGGAAACTAATGTATTCATAGGAGTTTCTGTATAATCTAAATCTATGTTGTACCTTCAGAGTTCTTGCAGAGTGTAAGAAAATTTTAGAAGTTCAGTAGTAGAAAGCCAAGTAAATATTCCATTGGAAGCATTAATCTCTCTTTGTCAGTGTCCTCTAATGTATAGGACCAGTGTTCCTAAAGTTGCCTGAATGGAAGGCCTTATTTATGACAATGCTCTGATTCCCTCGCTACAGTGTGTGATGGACCTGATTCAGGATCAACAAGTGGAGATAATACTGCAGGCCCTTTCTAGCCAAGGAGACTCCAGATTCACTTGGCATTGTACACTTTGGTTGCCAAGCAAAGTAAACTCTTGTTTCAAGTTCTAGCAGTACATCTGTAGTAAGATCTGTTGCAAGTAGTCTACGAGCAAAGGTGGGAGAACTGAACTACGAGTAGTTGCAAGAAGTCTACGAGCAAAGGTGGGAGAACTGGAATGTCTGGTGACAAGGGAAAATATTGACATAGTGGGCATAATGGAAACCTGGTGGAATGCGGAAAATCAGTGGGATACCGCAATCCCGGGCTATAAACTCTACAGGAGGGACAGGCAGGGGCGTGTTGGAGGTGGGGTGGCCCTTTATGTTAAGGAAGGGATAGAATCCAGCAAAGTAGAGATTGAAGGTGGGTCCGACTCCACCGTAGAATCTCTGTGGGTTAAATTACCAGGCTTGTGCAGCGATGTAATACTGGGGGCGTGCTATCGTCCTCCAGACCAGAAATCTGATGGGGACCTTGAAATGAGGAAACAGATCAGGGAGGTGACAAGGAAGGACAGGGTTGTAATCATGGGGGACTTCAATTATCCTCATATTGACTGGGTCAATTTGTGTTCTGGTCACGATAAGGAAACCGGATTTCTTGACGTGCTAAATGACTGTGGCTTAGATCAGCTAGTCAAGGAGCCCACCAGAGGACAGGTGACTCTGGATTTAATTTTGTGCGGTACGCAGGACCTGGTTAGAGATGTAAACGTTACTGAGCCATTGGGGAACAGTGTTCATGCTGCGATCCGTTTTGACGTGCACGTTGGGGGAAGAATACCAGGCAAATCTCTAACAAAAACCCTTGACTTCCGATGGGCGGACTTCCCTCAAATGAGGAGGCTGGTTAGAAGGAGGTTGAAAGGGAGGGTAAAAAGAGTCCAGTCTCTCCAGAGTGCATGGAGGCTGCTTAAAACAACAGTAATAGAGGCCCAGCAGAGGTGTATACCGCAAAGAAAGAAGGGTTCCACTAAATCCAGGAGAGTGCCCGCATGGCTAACCAGCCAAGTTAGAGAGGCTGTGAAGGGCAAGGAAGCTTCCTTCCGTAAATGGAAGTCTTGCCCTAATGAAGAGAATAAAAAGGAACATAAACTGTGGCAAAAGAAATGTAAGAAGGTGATAGGGGAGGCCAAGCGAGACTATGAGGAACGCATGGCCAGCAACATTAAGGGGAATAATAAAAGCTTCTTCAAATATGTTAGAAGCAGGAAACCCGCCAGAGAAGCGGTTGGCCCTCTGGATGGTGAGGGAGGGAAAGGGGAGATAAAAGGAGACTTAGAGATGGCAGAGAAATTAAATGAGTTCTTTGCATCTGTCTTCACGGCAGAAGACCTCGGGCAGATACCGCTGCCCGAACGGCCCCTCCTAACCGAGGAGTTAAGTCAGATAGAGGTTAAAAGAGAAGATGTTTCAGACCTCATTGATAAATTAAAGATCAATAAGTCACCGGGCCCTGATGGCATCCACCCAAGAGTTATTAAGGAATTGAAGTTGCAGATCTCTTGACTAAGGTATGCAACTTGTCCCTCAAAACGGCCACGGTACCAGAAGATTGGAGGATAGCAAATGTCACGCCTATTTTTAAAAAGGGAAAGAGGGGGGACCCGGGAAACTATAGGCCGGTCAGCCTAACATCCATACCGGGTAAGATGGTGGAATGCCTCATCAAAGATAGGATCTCAAAACACATAGACGAACAGGCCTTGCTGAGGGAGAGTCAGCATGGCTTCTGTAAGGGTAAGTCTTGCCTCACGAACCTTATAGAATTCTTTGAAAAGGTCAACAGGCATGTGGATGCGGGAGAACCCGTGGACATTATATATCTGGACTTTCAGAAGGCATTTGACACGGTCCCTCACCAAAGGCTACTGAAAAAACTCCACAGTCAGGGAATTAGAGGACAGGTCCTCTCGTGGATTGAGAACTGGTTGGAGGCCAGGAAGCAGAGAGTGGGTGTCAATGGGCAATTTTCACAATGGAGAGAGGTGAAAAGCGGTGTGCCCCAAGGATCTGTCCTGGGACCGGTGCTTTTCAACCTCTTCATAAATGACCTGGAGACAGGGTTGAGCAGTGAAGTGGCTAAGTTTGCAGACGACACCAAACTTTTCCGAGTGGTAAAGACCAGAAGTGATTGTGAGGAGCTCCAGAAGGATCTCTCCAGACTGGCAGAATGGGCAGCAAAATGGCAGATGCGCTTCAATGTCAGTAAGTGTAAAGTCATGCACATTGGGGCAAAAAATCAAAACTTTAGATATAGGCTGATGGGTTCTGAGCTGTCTGTGACAGATCAGGAGAGAGATCTTGGGGTGGTGGTGGACAGGTCGATGAAAGTGTCGACCCAATGTGCGGCGGCAGTGAAGAAGGCCAATTCTATGCTTGGGATCATTAGGAAGGGTATTGAGAACAAAACGGCTAATATTATAATGCCGTTGTACAAATCGATGGTAAGGCCACACCTGGAGTATTGTGTCCAGTTCTGGTCGCCGCATCTCAAAAAAGACATAGTGGAAATGGAAAAGGTGCAAAAGAGAGCGACTAAGCTGATTACGGGGCTGGGGCACCTTCCTTATGAGGAAAGGCTACGGCGTTTGGGCCTCTTCAGCCTAGAAAAGAGACGCTTGAGGGGGGACATGATTGAGACATACAAAATTATGCAGGGGATGGACAGAGTGGATAGGGAGATGCTCTTTACACTCTCACATAATACCAGAACCAGGGGACATCCACTAAAATTGAGTGTTGGGCGGGTTAGGACAGACAAAAGAAAATATTTCTTTACTCAGCGCGTGGTCGGTCTGTGGAACTCCTTGCCACAGGATGTGGTGCTGGCGTCTAGCCTAGACGCCTTTAAAAGGGGATTGGACGAGTTTCTGGAGGAAAAATCCATTATGGGGTACAAGCCATGATGTGTATGCGCAACCTCCTGATTTTAGGAATGGGTTAAGTCAGAATGCCAGATGTAGGGGAGAGCACCAGGACGAGGTCTCTTGTTATCTGGTGTGCTCCCTGGGGCATTTGGTGGGCCGCTGTGAGATACAGGAAGCTGGACTAGATGGGCCTATGGCCTGATCCAGTGGGGCTGTTCTTATGTTCTTATGTTCTTAAGTAGAAGTCTAACACTCTGAGCCAGTTCTGACTAATTAGGTCTTCCAAAAGAAGCACTATCCTTTAAGGTAGTGGTTGCGATACCCCAGCCAGGGAAGTCCTGCAACTGCCCCCTTAAGGGATAGGGTAATGGTGCTCCCGTGATTGCACTGCTGGCAGGGTTGGGGGGAGGGGCAGGATGGACACAAGGCTTTTTTTTACTTACCAGGATTGCTATGGCCCTCTGGAGGGTGCAGGGAGCCGCTGCCCCCTCTCTGGGCCTTCCTGCTCCTCAGAACTGCTCCAAAATGTGATTGCAAACCATTTGCCATTTTCAGATGAAAATGCTGGGAGAAGTGATGACATATCAGTCTGTCCTCTGATGCCTCATCTCCCTGACCCCAATGCTCACCTTCAAATGAAAAGTTGTTGAGCCCTTAAGCAGGCTGACATAATTCTTCCTTCATTTCCTGAAGGGAGATGCCTGATTTGCCATTCCTGTAGCTCTGCCCCTCTCTCCAATAAAGAACTGCACATAAAGCAATGGAAAAAACTAGAGTTTTGGTGTAGTGGTAACTGGGCAACAGTGGTAACATGTCCCCAAAGGTGGTGGTGGTGTTGGCTGGAGCACAGGAGTGTAGTAAGGCTCACCTTGCAGCAGCAGCATCACCTGAGCTCCAAATAGTAAGCCTGAAGATGTGGAGTGACCAAAAAACACTGAGGTCAGCCTGCCAAAACATAGCACACCAATTGGGTGCGATTTCACTGTGAATCTAGAAAGAGAAATTAATGGACCTCACTTTGATCAAATGTTTGTTTCTCCTTGATATTCTAACATTCTCTTGTCCAATTCTAGCTATGTTTAAGGAGGTATTTATGCATGAGTACCATCAGAATGGGAATGCAGATTTCCATGCTCATTGAAATACACATCTCTTTGAAAACAATGCAGTTTGAATAGCAAAAGGGTGTGGCAAAACCACTCCCTATTGAATGGAACACCTGTTTGTTGGATTTCTACTCAAGGTTCCAAATCTAGCAAGAGAGTTACACATGACAGTCTGCTTCATCTGTGGATTTCTGTAAATTTCTGAAAATTGTCACACTTGGTTCACACTTCTCTTTATTTTAAAGACTTAAGCATTTCTAAATTAGCATCGTTCTCTAATAACTCAGTCCGAAACCTGTCAATTCAGAAGTCCCACTGTGTTCAATGGAACCTACTCCCAGGAAAGTGCATATACCATTTAAGGTTGAAGCAGCCTTAAGAGCTTTTCTAGGTATGCCCAGAATAATCTCCTGCTTACTGAACCTCCTAGATGGAAATGATCACCAGGTTTATGTGTATGGATCAGTTTCTGGTTGTGTTCAAAGTAGCCACTATGTTAACATGGGATTAGTGCAGTCTCAGTTCTGGTTTACTAAAAGCAAATCTCTGAACTGGTTTTGGAATTCAAGCTTCTTTTAGATAAGGCCCATGTGCACTGGTGACTTCACTCAGAACTTATCCCAACTCATCTGTACAGCAAACTGGGCAGAGTTGCTTGTGGAATCAGTGTCAACTGAGCAATTTGCTTATTTTGGAGAGAAGCACTGAGATTTGATATAATTTTTCTGGACTTTGTCCTGTCCAAATGGTAAGCGTTCATGTCTTGTTTCTGCAGGAGATGCTCAATCATTTTGTTATTTGTTAACTAAAGCAGAGTACAGAACACTGAATGTTAAGAGAGATTTAAGAGCAAGTCATTTATTAGGAAGAAAAGGGCCTAGCAGGAGTGCGACCTCTGCAAAGAATCTTTACACTCCATCACCTCTGCTGGAAGAGTAATCATTTTATATCTTCCTTTTCCCCCTTGGAAACAAGTCCCAAGATGAATATTTGGGGTACAATCTTTGGGGATGTTTTCTTGAAAGTGATTTGAGTAGAGATTGATGGGGGACTCTAACTGTGGTTAAGCCAGGGTGGTGTAGTGGTTTGGGAGGTGGACTTAGACCTGGATGATCCAGGTTCAAATCCCCTCTCAGCCACAAAGCTTCCTGGGTGACCTTGGGCCAGTCACTTTTTCTCAGCCTCACCTACCTCACAGGGTTGTTGTGAGGACAAGAAAGCGGGGAGGAGCAGCTGTGTAAACCGCCCTGAGCTCTTTGGAGAAAGGGCTGTATAAAAATGTGAAAATTAAATAAATTAAATTGCTAGGCCCGTGGAGTGATGTAATAGTAGGGTATGCTATTATCTTCCAGATCAAAAGCTGAAGGAGGTTTTGAGATGAGAAAAATAATCAGGGAGGCATCAGTGTAATCATGGGGGGATGGGATGGACTACTTTAGTCATTATATCGACTGGGTCAAATTCATCAAAGATTGGATTTCTTGATATGCTAAATGACGATGCCTTAGAGCAGTTAGTCATGGAGTCTATCAGAGGACAGGTGACTGAATTTGATATTGTGTGGTACTTAGGACCTGGCTAGAAATGTAAATGTTACTGATCCATTGGGGAGTAATGACTATGCTGTGATCTGTTTCACCATGCATGTCAGAGGAAGAGTGCCAAGCAAATGTGATACAAAACTCCTTGATTACCAAAGGACAGACTTCCCTTATATAAAGAGACTAGTTAGAAAAAAACTGAAAGGGGAGGTAAAGAGAGTCCAGTCTCTCCAGAAAGCATGGAGGCAACAGTAATAGAGGTCCAGTTGAATACTACGAAGGAGGAAGGGCTTAATTAACAAGCGAAGTTAAAGAGGCTATAAAGAGCAATGAAGCTTCCTTCCATAAATGGAAGTCTTGCCCTAATAAGAAGAATAAAAAGGAACTAACTCTGGCAAAATAAACATAAGAAGATGATCCAGGAGGCCAAGAAAGATTTTTGAGCTGTGTATGGCTAGCAACGTTAAAAGGGAATAATAACAGTTTCAAATATATTATAAGCAGGAAACCTGCCAGAGAAGCGGTTGGTTCGCTGGATGGTGAAGGAGGGAAAGGGGAGATAAATGGAGACTTGGACGTTGCAAAGAAATTAAATGAGTTCTTTGCCTCTGTCTTCATGGCAGAAGAGCTTGGGCAGATATCACTGCCTGCCTGCCCCCCCAACTAAAGAATTAAATAGGGCAGTGTTTTTCAGCCGCTGTGCCGCATCACACTAGTGTGCCTCGAGGCTCCCTCAGGTGTGCCGTGAGATCAGAGCAGACAGGCAGCAGCCATGCTCACAGGGGAAGCGGAAGGAAAATGACCAGAGGAAGGCTGCAATCCGATCCTGACTTACCTGGGAGTAAGCCCCATTGACTATTATGGGGCTTACTTCTGAGTAGACACGCCTAGGATTGGGTATTAAGTCCTTGCCTCCTCTGCGTGCTGATTGGGCAACCAGAGAAGCTCAGAGGAGGTCCCGGAGGGTGGAGTGAGTGAAAATGAAGGAGTCAGGAGCAGGCAAGCAGGTATGAAGCGAGTGAGTCTGCTGAGGCCACCAGCCTAAGAACTGGCTGGCTCAAAGGGTCCTGGATAGTCCCTTTTCCTTGCCACACTTTGCCTGCAACTCCCCAAAGCGATCCTCCCTGCATTGCCTTTTGCCTTTTAGGGGAAGGGCATTTGGGCCCCAATCCTCTCCATACTTACCTGGAAGTAAGCCCCGTTGACTATAATGGGGCTCACTTCTGAGTAGACATGCCTAGGATTGGGCTTTTGGTCACACTTTTTCCTTAAATACTCCCAATTGGCAATTGGCACTTCTCCCTACCCCACTCCCTCCCACAGGCACTTGCCCCCCCCAATCTCATAACTGTAGTCAGCACCTCTCTTACTGTCCCTCCCTTCACTCCTCTGCACCTTCCAAAGGTCCAGAATCACTTGCTTCAAGTTCTCTCTTCCCCCCACTCCAGCTGAATCCTGAAGTTGCTTCACTCATGTCTCTTCATTGCCCCTCACCCCACAGCTCTCCTATGTGCTCAATCTGATCGCTCTTTGCCAGCACTTTCTTGCATATCACTTTAATAACATTTGTCATCCTTTTCACAATCACATATCCTTTCCTCTCCAAGCTTCTTGTGAGTTTCTTTGTCATGTAATAATATAATTGTATTAATTATATTAACAATTAATTGTAATGTAGTGATTAAATGTAAGTAAAAAACCGGTAGTGTGCCCTGACAATTTTAGTGCCTTGTGGGTGTGCCGTGAGCTGAAAAGGTTGAAAATGGCTGAAACAGGGGTTAAAATAGAAGACATTTCAGACTTCATTGACAAATTAAAGATCAATAAGTCACCAGGGTGGGTGGATGTCACCAGATAGGAAAGGAAATAAAGGAAATGAAGTTGCTGATCTTTTGCCTAAAATACCCCTTTGTCCCTTGAATGGACACTGTTCAAGAGGACTGAAGGATAGCTAATGGCACACCAATCTTTTAAAAAGGAGGGAGAGGCAACTTGGGAAACTAAGGCTGGTCAGCCTAACATCTGTTCCAGGTAAGATGGTGGAAAGTCTCATCAAAGATAAAATCTTAAAACTTATGGAAGAACAAGCTTTGCTGAGGAAGAATCAGCATGGCTTTTGCAAGGGCAAGTCTTAAGAACCTTTTAAAATTCTTTGTAAAGGATTTGGATGGATGTGGGTGAACTCATTGATATTAAATATCTGGATGTGGGCGAACAAGCTGGATGTGGCGAACAAGCTGGATGTGGTGAACAAGTATCTGGATGTGGGCGAACAAGCTGAAATTAAATCTGGATAAGACAGAGGTGCTCTTGGTTCGGAAATCCACAGCTCGGGTGCTGGACTATCGTCCTGCTCTGAATGGGGTTGCACTCCCTCTGAAGGAGCAGGTCCGCAGCTTGGGGGTTCTCCTGGATCCACAGCTGCTCCTGGAGTCCCAGGTGGCGGCGGTGGCCAGGGGAGCCTTTGCTCAGCTTCGGCTGATTCGCCAGCTGCGACCGTGCCTGAGCTGCGCAGACCTGGCCACAGTAAACCATGCCCTAGTGACATCTAGATTAGATTATTGCAATGGGCTCTAGGTGGGGCTGCCTTTGAAGACGGTCCGGAAATTACAACTAGTACAGAACGCGGCTACTCGTGTGGTTGCTGGGGCACGTCGGTTTGACTCTGTCGAGCCGTTGCTCCGGCGGCTACACTGGCTGCCGGTTCTGTTCCGGGCTCAATTCAAAGTGCTAGTTTTGACTTTTAAAGCCCTTTACGGCTCGGGTCCGGGGTATTTGAGGGACCGCCTCCTTCCCTACAATCCTGCCCGTGCTCTTAGATCATCTGGGGGGGCCCTTTTGACTGTGCCGCCACTAAGAGATGTGAGAGGGGCGGCGGCCAGGAAGAAGGCCTTCTCGGTGGTGGCCCCCAAACTGTGGAATACCCTCCCCTTAGAACTGAGAACTGCTCCCTCATTGCTAACGTTTCGGCATGGACTGAAGACCTTTTTATTTCAAAAAGCTTTTAATTGTTGACAGGCTGGCTAGCGTTCTTGCTTCTTGCTTTTTATATGAAAATCCACGGGGTTTGTTTTTAGATTTTTTAATTATTGTAAATTGTTTTTAATGTATTTTTAAAGTGTGTGTAAGCCGCCTTGTGTGCCCATTGGGCAAAAAGGCGGGGTATAAATTAATAATAATAATAATAATAATATCATCTGGATTTTCAGAAGATGTTTGACATAGTCCCTCATCCCAGGCTCCTGAGAAAATTGCACAGTTGAGGAATACAGGAGTCCCAGTGTAATCCACTTTTTGTTACATAAGGCAGTTGTGTGTTCTGGTTTTTTAGCTATAACTTTTGATAGAATAGAGATTTCCACATGGTTTCTTTCATTGAATTCTGCATTAAATTATGCATTTGAATGATATATCATGATGGTATTATTCGAAAATACCAAGATTTTAAAAATTGGGAGGTGGCCTCTATCACAAGCTTGCACCTTGGAACTTGAGGCCCTGTGCCCCCTTGGCCCCCCATTTGTATGTCATTGGGGATGTCCTTTTCCCTCTGGCACAAAACCAAAACCAGGGGACATCTACTAAAACAGAGAGGGGAGAGTTTGAACAGATCAAAGGAAATATTTATTTCCCCAGTGTGTAATCTGGGTACTTGCCACAGGATCTGGCAATGTCCTTCTCTAGGAAGAGGGGGTGCTGACCTCAGCTCCTTTCCTGGGTTTTGATTAATTTCCCAGCTCTCTGATCTACCTGCTACCACTGCAGCATGTTGTAGCAATCTTCTAAAATAGTGTTTCTCAAATGGTGGGTTGGGACCCACTCGGTGGGTCCCCATTGATTTCAATGTTTTATTTTTAATATATTAGACTTGGTGCTCCCATGGTTTGTGACTGCCTTGGGGGGAAATGTTACAGATCTGTACTTTTAGCAGGCTCCTAATGTAGATGCTTTTACCAATGATAGTCAATGGGACTTACTCCTGGTAAGTGTGGGTAGGATTACAGTTTAGGATTGTTAAAAATTTCCCTGCTTGATGATATCGCTTCCAGTCATGACATCACTCTCAGTGGGTCCTGACAGATTCTCATTCTAAAAAGTGGGTCCTGGTGCTAAAAGGGCGAGAACCACTGTTCTAAGAGTCAATGAGGAAGGCTGCTCTGTTTAAGCCGCTAGGAGTGTGGATACGTGCTCTGCACCAAAATTACATACAAAATTATGCAGGGGCTGGACAGAGTGGATAGGGAGATGCTCTTTACACTCTCACATAATACCAGAACCAGGGGACATCCACTAAAATTGAGTGTTGGGCGGGTTAGGACAGACAAAAGGAAATATTTCTTTACTCAGCGTGTGGTCGGTCTGTGGAACTCCTTGCCACAGGATGTGGTGCTGGTGTCTAGCCTAGACGCCTTTAAAAGGGGATTGGACAAGTTTCTGGAGGAAAAATCCATTACGGGGTACAAGCCATGATGTGTATGCGCAACCTCCTGATTTTAGAAATGGGTTATGTCAGAATGCCAGATGCAAGGGAGGGCACCAGGATGAGGTCTCTTGTTATCTGGTGTGCTCTCTGGGGCATTTGGTGGGCCGCTGTGAGATACAGGAAGCTGGACTAGATGGGCCTATGGCCTGATCCAGTGGGGCTGTTCTTATGTTCTTACCAGGCTGCTGCATCCCTGAGTTGTGGTAGATGGGGCGGGGGAGAAGTTCATTATCCTTGTGGAGAGGGAGAACATACGCTGCTTCCTTACTACCAGGAGAGCAGCAGCCCCTGGTTGCCTGGTCTCTAGCGGCTCTTAATCCTGCCCCTATCCTGGTTTCTTTTGGAGGGGGCGAGCAGAGGTTGCAACTTGCAAGCCCTTTCCTTTCTGCTTGTTTCCTTCTCGCTTTTTTGGGTAGTTTCTGTCCTTCGCTTTGCGCCTCGGAGCAGCAAGGGGGTGCGTGGGGCGGGCCTCGCCAGGAATGACTCAGAGCCCAAGCTCTGCCTACGCAGAAGTATATGCCAGTAGAGTTAACGGGACTTACTCCCAGCCAGGAAAGTTGTGGCTAGGAGTGCAGCCCCGGAGCCCAATCCTAGGCGTGCCTACTCAGAAAGAAGTGCCGTCATCATCAATGGGACTTACTCCCGGGCAAGCGTGGCTAGGATCGCAGTCTCCGTCCCTCGATGGCTCCCTCGGACATGGGCTGCTCGCAGACGCGGCTGCCCTCCGCTCCACCCACCCGGCCCTACTCCAGGCCAGCCCCCGGGGCGGGGTCGCTCCGTCCCATGCCGGGCTTGCTCCTCCTTGGCTTCCTCCGGCCGCAGAGCCAGCCCGGTCCCCCTGGGTGTTGTGGCGCCGCGCTGCAGCCCGCCGAGGAAGAGGACGGGGGCCGGGGGCTGGGCGCGCCTGGCCCGGCTGCCCCCGGGCGCCCCATCGATGGTGCCCGTGCGGGCGAGCTCCCCCTTGTGGCTGCGCCTCCGGCCCAAGATGCCCGCCTGGGTGATCCTGCCCGTCGCCCTCCCCGCCTTCAGCATCACCGGCATGTGGATCGTGTGAGTAGCGCAGCCGCGACGGGACTGGACGGCGCAGACCTCGCTGGGCGCCCCGAGCTCGCGTCGCTGCTCCTCCTCCGCGCCCGGCCTGGCCTGGCCGCTGCTCGGCTCTGCGCCAGCAGCTGCCTTGGCGTTTCCGCAGCCTCGCCCGCGCCCAGCGGTGCTCCGCTGCTGGCTCCTGCTGGGACCCCCTCCCCTCCCCCCCCCAACAACCCTGCTCAGGCGTGCGGAAACTGGGCAGCAGCAGCCCGAGCCTGGACGGGGCGCCAGTGAGTGGAAAGTTCCAGTGTTGACCAGGGCCCCCGAGGGGAACCATCAGGGGGGACAGAATTTCTTTTGGGCAACGGGGGGAAAAGTGGCGACAGGGGTGGGCAGAAAGGGGGGAAAACAGGGCAGGGGGCAGGATGGGAGGAAACAGGGCAGGGAGGAAGGTGGTGGCAGCCCGAATCGTCTTGGAAGTCCAGATCTACTGGGTTTCCCGATGCAGAGCCCAGGTCTACCTGCTTGCAACTGCATTGGTATCCCCAGCATTCCATCCAGCCAGTGAGTCCAGGTGCGACTGAAAAATGTAAGATCCCAAGAAATTTCTGGTCCCCGCTTTTGGCTCCTGGGCCCCCTTTATGACTCTGGGCCCCAAGTACAAATTACCCCCATTGCTCATCTCTCATAGGCCCTGGTGTTGACAGCTGTAGTCGAGAGGGCAGGTCAATGGAAGAAGGACCTTGTGGGGCACGCATCTGGTCCTGGCTCATCTGGAGCAGCATCATGGAAGCAGGCTCAGGACCACCCCAAGGCGGGGGCAGGCTCTGCAGAGTGCACCCTTGCAAGGAAGAACTGCTCACTTTATCAGAAATGTGACGCTGCTGGAGTAAATAGGGTGGGGGTGGTCAGTTTGGGAGGCTTCCAGTCACAGAGGGAGCAAGCAGCCGGACCAAGGGCCCAGACCTGTCCAGCTTTCCAGTGCTGATGCAGCCCCCAAGGAACAAATATTCTCTTATCTTGAGGAGGCATCGGTGACTACTTCTCCACCACAGAATGCACCGCAAGCCTCTTGGCACAGCTGCATCAGTGCTGGAAAGTTGGATAGGATTGGGCCCTGACCCTGGTGTGACTGCCTGGCCTTGGTCAGTCTGTTTAGCCTGCACATTTTTCTGGGCTGAATTACTTGGAAGGATTTTTTAATCTCTCCAGGTTTCCTGTCAACCCTGGACCACACTAAAGATAGAGGCAGTCCAAAACCTTGTGTTGCCGGAGGCAGCAAGGCCCAATGGGGTGCCCTTTCCTGGGGAAAGATCAGAGTTCAAGCTAAATAATTGTGGGCAACTGACCGCTTTTCAGTAATATCCCCAAATGTGCTACTCTGCCTGTGTCTGTTATGATTATCTGCCGGCTGTCCGTTCCAAAGAAAGAGCTTGGACTGGCAGCCTTGAGAGAGAAAGGAAGGTCAGTTACCAGTGCAGATGTTCTCTCTTCCTAGGATGCTGTTGGTTTTTAGGCTTTTTTCTAACATGTCAAGGGGAGAACAGTCCATTAAGAGTTGCCAAAAGTGCCTTATTGCATGCGTGGCACAAACAGTAGGAGTTTGTGGCAGAGGAGCAGAGGAGGAGTTTGTGGCAGAGGAGCAGGAGCTGATGAGCCTGACTATGGCATCTTCAAGTGCAGGGCTCCATATATGTTCTGGCATTGTCTTGCTCTTTGAATTAGGGTGGCCAGAACATGGCACTTTGCTATGATCTCTTTTAGAACTGGATTAGATGGATGACTACATCTTGTGCAACTCTGATTCTTGCAGCAGAACATCAGTCTTCTTCAGCATAATGGGGCATGTTATTCCTGATGTTTTTGAAAAGCTCCTCATAGATATTTGTTCATGCACTGTTTTTTTAAAAGGTGGACTTTGTCGTTCCTTCTCCCACCCATTTGTTTTCTTAAGACAATTCTTCTGCTTTTCTGCCCTACCCTCCACTTCTGTTGATCATTAGCTGTTGTTTATTGTCTGCCAGCCCATGTGACAGCACTTGTCTCTAAGCCAGTTTGCATTAATTTCGAGAACAGCGTTTCATGAGCTGCTGCCTCAAGGCTCATAGGTAACCAAGAGGAATTACAATCCTGGTGGAATATTGTTGGCAGTAGAATCTATCTTCTGAATTCACACAGCCATGTATCTTTTCCTGCTAGGTTTGGGTTCATTTCCCATCCTCGTTATCATTGTGAGCAAATTATTATCCATCAGCTTGAGCTTGCCAGTCCACAGCAGGCATACAGTGGCATTTTCTTTAGGTGACTGTTGTAAAGGTGTGTGATGTGGAAATTTCCACTAATCCATATAGATCAGTGGGTAGTCTGGAGTAAGTAACTGTTCTGACAACCTCACAGTGGTGTTGGGCATCTGAGCGCCTTGGAGCAAATAAACATGCAGCAAAATAAAATGAGACAATTTGCAGCAAAGTATTGATTCTGTGGTCTAATGCTGGGCACTGTTGGAAAGTTAGGACAGTCCTCCTGCTTCAGGGAGCATCCATCTTCCAGCATTGGTGTTGGACACTTCCTGAATTATACAGTATGTTGTAGTAGTCTTGGCAAGAATTCTAACTAAACGCAAGAGGAACTCTTCCCCCCCCCCACTAGACCTCTGGTGTGGCAGATTTTTCCTGACTGTTTTGTCAGTCTTTTCACTTCACTGGAAAGGAGGGTGTTGTATATTTCAAAATGCCTTCTGTAAATCCTTTGAATGGGTTGCATAAGAGGTGTGTGTGTGTGTAGGGCCTCTGAGAGGAATTTTATCAGGGGATACAAAGTTTCTTTTCAGCCTCTTTGCAAAGGGGGAGAACAGAGGAGGGTCCTGGTGATGGGCAAGCAAAATGGGGGCAGGGGGAAAAACTAGGGTGGGAGGAAGGGTGCAGATAGCTGGAAAAGTTTTTGGAGCCCAGGTCTACCCACCCGTGTGGCACTGGCAATTAGATACAGTAATATGGAAAACCAAACACACTCCTAAGTCTCTCTAAAATCTTTCAATATAGAAAATGATGCAGAAAATTAGCATCATATTTAGGTTCACACTATAATGGAAAGTGTCCTGTGAGTCCCAAAACTTGCTTCTGCAGCACCTGTAGTCTTGCAGCTGTGTCCCTGAGCTCCTTTACACTCCTTCATGGTAGGCAGATTCACAAGCCAAAGAGCTACTGTAGCAGGTCAGTTGCCTCCCAGATTTGACACTGTGTTAAGGAGTGTCATGTATGCATTCCTCGGTCCAGCATGTATGGCTTGCCAGTAGCTGCGGCTGCACACTCATGATAGTGTCCCCAGCATCCTGTGCAGGCACCAAGTCTGAATAGATAGGAAATGTCCCAGGAAATTTCTGGACCCCCTCCTTTGGCCCCTGGGCCTGGGTACAAATTACTCTCTTTACCCCCCTCTCCTAGGCCCTGTGTGTGTGTGTGTGTCTTGGGTCTGGAATCACTGGCTCCAGCAGCCAGTCTTTGGCACCTTACCTTCTGCATCACTATGGTGGAAGCTGTGGAAAAGACTCTCTGTTTTTCCCCACACTCTCCTACTCTTCCTCTTTGTCCACATGCTCTGGAATCTGAACACTAGCCTATCTTCAACCACACCTTTTGCCTTTGGGCCATGGTCTGCCTGTCTTCCAGCAGATCCCCATTTGCCCCTGGAGTCTGAACTTGGCTGATGCCTAACTCTCCATTTGGCCAGGCTTGGCTATGTCACAGGGTTGTGCTGTGCTTGAAGGCTGGTGTTAAGAAAATTAAGCATATCAGTCAGTGATGTACTAGTTGCTTACACACTCGTATTACATTCCTGTTCCTCTGTAAGCTAGCAGCTGTTGCTTTAAGATGGCTTTAGGATGCTGCTCTACTAGTAATAACCCTGTGCCACCAGTATTGCTAACTGCTCCCAGTCCCATTGAATCCCTCCAGTGCTACAGATGTGTTGACCAAGCCACCTGACCCAGCAATGTTTCTCTTTGTTGGAGTTGGGGGGGGGGATGGAGTAGAACACTTGTTCTGTTTGATAGTTTTTATCCTTGTCATCCACTTTCAGTTTCTTTTTTGAAAATTCTCTCTACAAAGTAATGCTTGAAATAAATAGATGATGAGGGAAGTAGATTTCATGAATCTGCCTCTTTTTTCACTTGTGTATTGAAGGGCACAAGCCTAACTAGGTCTACTCAGAAGTAAGTCCTATTGTGTTCAATGGCACTTACTCCCAGGAAGCGAGGTTAGGATTGTAGCCAAAGAGCCAGAACACCTTTCTCTAGAGAAGTTACTGTAATACAGGGTGGGCAAAATGGTTTGGTACTGTTAGCTACATCAGTGATAACAGCCAGAAGGCTGCAGCTAATTCCCCTATTTCAGTGGCACACAGGAAACTTTAATTCAAAATGTGTGTATTGTTTTGTGATGCATGCAAGTTCTCCACTCATTTATCTTGCATCACATGTGACCAACCCAAAAAATTAAACAAGCAGGGAAGTGGGATTTGCTAACCTGCAGGTAGGATTTAGAAGCTCATCTGCTTTCTAGGAAAGGCTATGTAACCCTTCAGAAGGGTAGCCTTTTTCTTTAATGGAGGCAATAGAACAGGGAAGGTACAAACTTTCTGGCAACTCTCACTTTCCTTCATGGACCTCTCACAGTTGCAGTTTGTCAGAGGCTTTTTCTGGGTTGAAGAAAAGTAAAGAGACACAGTTGATATTCTGAGAGATTATCAATGGCATTGCTAGGGGGTGTAGGTCGCACTAGGTGACATGCACGGGGGGGTGACACTACTACTGGCCAAAATTTTTAATTTTGGTGTTTTCAAATAATACCATCATGTTGTATATCGTTCGATAGTTCATGCAGAATGTAATGAAACAAACCACGTTGAAATATCTCTATTCTATCAAAGGTTATAGCCAAAAAACCAGTGGGATGGGGCAGTGGTGCATCACTACACCCACTGCCTAGGGCTTTGCTCAGCCACTGCATGGGAGGAGGTCCATCATGGGCGGTGATGCGCTGGCCTCCTGCTCTGGGTGGTACAAATCTGAGTGATGCCACTGGAGATTATACACTGGTACTATCAAAATTGGAGAAGCATAAAGTGCTTATATTCTAACTCTGGATTTCATACATGACAAACATGTCCTGCTGAAGCTGAGATAACTGGATTTGAAGTTCTTGTTTGATCAAACTTTGGCTGGGATGATAGAGCTGATCTCAGTGGTTTCCAAAATCTTTGTGTCTTTAGTCTACACTCACCTCCTCAATAACCATTTGTGGCTGTCTGGAATGAAGACAGTAGGCTGAGTGACTAAACAAGGGGAATTATGGGCTACAATCACATTTATATGTCCTCAACAATTTAAAAGTTTAACCCTCAGTTTTGCACCCTGTGCTTTTTTTATCCTAACATTAATTAAAAGGAGTGCAGGTTATATAACCTGCAGGTTTTAGAGGTAAACTCATTTATCTAACCTTTTGGGAAGGCCTGAGTAATTCGAGGTCTTCCTATAAGGTAGTGACTACTCTCAGGGTCTATTGTTCAATGCTATTGTCTCTCACATGTAGAGGTCTGCAGGTTCTGGTCTGTCTCCCACAATTTGTATGAAACTATAGGCGTGTGCTGCTTAACAACCTTCCACTTAACGACGGGCCGCATATACGACGGTCAAAGCACAACAGAGAAGAACTTCTTAATGAACAAAGAATGGAGAAGTTCTTAATGAGGCAGTCAGGTCTCCCATAATTTGCAGCAGTGGTTCAGAGTTTATACAACAAAGCACCCTGTGCTTTTTTTATCCTAACATTAATTAAAAGGAACATTCTAGCCTTACTTTTCTAAGTGCTGAAAAAAATGTGCGATGAGGGAGAACTGCCTATATGCCTGGCAGTTGTGATCCAAGTCACCCTAATTTGGAGGAGTTAATTCAAAGGATATTAGAAAGGTGACAGACCAGAATAATACTCATCACACTTTCTAATTTAGTAAATTGCCAGATAGACCATGTGAACATGGTGAACTGCTAAACCACTTATGGAAGGTGGCAAGAGTGGTCCTAACACAGATATTGGAAGCAGTAGAAGTATCAGATAAACAGGGTGTGAGCAAACTCGAGTTATGCAGAGAGAGGCTGATCAGTTTGAATCAGTGGTTCTCAACCTTTAGGAGCTTATGGACCACTGAGGCAAAAGTTGGAATTATCGTGGTGCGCACTACCTCCCTGCACACAAAAAATATAATTAAATTTGTAATAAAGAGTATTTATTAGAAATTTGTTATTTTTAGAGAAGATTTCTGGGTTGCTACTTTTGTTGCTCGCTGTGGTTGCAGGTGGTCCGTTCTCTGCTCTCTCTCGTGGGCTGTGGGGAAGCATCTCCCAAGCAAATGGCCCTCACATGAACTACCTGAGATGGCAAAGAATGAACTGCCCATAGCAGCAGCTGCCACAGACTGCTCTCCGCCCTCTCCAATGGTCTGTGGGGGAGCGCTCACTCAACAAGATGCTTGAAGTGATCAAAGGTAATCTTTTTTTCTCAGATCTCGCAGATCACTTCTCAGGAGCCACCTGTACTCACAGATTGGGAACCAGTGGTTTAAAGTATCCATGGACAGTGTGAAGTTCTTTGATTGCTGTCTACTGCAAGTCTCATGTATACAAAGGGACATATGATCTAAGTTAGTATGTACTGAATGATTTCAGTAAACCATGCTAGCATTGAAACAGAGTGGCGGACTGTATGTATACAGTTGACCTGGATCTTATTCGCGATAGACTTGCGTGAATTCAAGTGTCAGTGCTTAGTGTCTCCCCACGCGCTCCCCCCCCCCCAGGAAGACAGAGAAAACCCACAGTTTAAATAGTGCAAGTGACTCCGCTTATCATTCACCTTACTCTGTTTATGCCCTGGAGCAAGTTTGAAATGGATGAATGAAAATGCTTTCCCCTCAGTTCTCAATTGTGTGTCTCATACTCTACTTTTAGTTCTTAAAGAGCCAAAGTATTTTTTGGCTTTAAGGCAGTGTTTCACAAACTGTGGACCAGGACCCACTAGGTCAGTCATGAGCCAATTTCAGGTGAGTTACCATTCATTTCAATATTTTATTTTGATTAGACTTGATGCTACATGGTGTGTGACTGCATTTGGGGAAATATTATACATCTGTATATTTAACAGGCTACTATGTATATGCTTTTAACAATAAAAATAAAGGGGACTTACTCCTAGGTAAGTGTGGGTAGGATTGCAGCCTAGGATTGTTTTAAAAAACAACAACTCCTGCCTGATAATGTCACTTCCAGTCATGACATCACTTCCGGTGGCTCCTGACAGATTCTTATTCTAAAAAGTGGGTCCTGGTGCTAAAAGTCTGAGAACCACTGCTTGAAGGGATTTTCAGCTATGCATGATTTTGACTTTACACACTGACCCCAGAATGTAATACTTACGTAAGATGAAGGTCAACTCTGCTGATAAACTTTTGTGATGTAGTGGTTTGAAAATGAAGCAAATGCTATGCTTCGCCTTGGAAGTCTGCTCTTACTGCTTTTAAAATATCTTTTTCAGGGATTTTAGATTTGTATTTATTTTAAAATTTTATAAGGGTTTCTTTTTAAAAAAATTTTTTTTAAATTTTTCCAAAAACAAAAATAACAAACACACATAAACACAATATTAGAGGGTGCAAGACATCATACCTCAGTATAACTAATAAATCATTACCTATTTCCTAATCCAATTCCTCTTCTACGTTAGCCTCTTAATATCATTTATCATTTATCTATATATCATATCATACGTAATATATCATATATATAATACATTCATCTAAATACCCTATCTTATACTTCTGCAAGTTGATTTTCAACCAAACATAAAATAATTTTCATTACTCAATCTATATCGGTTTCACTGTTGATCCAAGCTCTCTAAAAATCTGTCCATTTCTACCACAGTCATTATTTTCTCTATTAATTCATCTTTCATTGGGATCTTCGTGTCTTTCCAGTATCTAGCACAGGTGTCGTATACTTGGTCTCACACTTCCAGGGTTTTGGGTGCTCAGAGTCGTTGGTTCTGAACCCTAGAGCCCTCAAAGATCCCTGTTCAGTAGTACTGCCACCACCCTGTAAGAGCCAGTGCCTCAGTCTAGGGACACCGAGACCCTCTAGGCTTAACTATATCCCTTGTAGGCACTGAGCACTTTCTTTACTTAAAGTCTTAGTCCTCAAGTTACTAGTCCACAATGAGGATTTTTGGTAGCTTGCTGAATGGCTAGGCAGGATTCTGAACCTTTGTCCCCAACAGACAATGAACCAACATGGTAAAAGGATTTTTACTTTATTAAATACATAGGGTTGCAAAAAGTTACAAAAGGCAGCAAATGCTAGAGGCATAAAAACTTCTAGGAAAAATATCAGCTTAAAACAACAAAGCTAACTGGCTAACTCCTATTATTCTCTAAATCTCATCTGGGTCAGCTTCTTTTGTAGATCCTCAGGTCAGTTACCTAAGAGGCCACATGGTCCTGGCGGGGCAGGATGTGCACCCACCACCTATCTCACCAAGAGACAAAGACCAAAAGACCCTGTCCTCCTGGAAGTGGGGCTGGAAGCTCACCCTCTCAGCTCTTCCCTCCCCCCTGGAGATCTACAGCTGCATTCTATCCTTGATGGGCGTCTTTCTGGCTGCCTAGGTGCTACATAATCACCTTCCATTGAGTTGTAAATTCTTAGCAGCTAGGACTGCAAGCCACTTCTGTGTTACTGTTTTAGCTTGGTTCAGGCTTACATGTTACTAGGCCTAAACTGTACATATTCATGACAACAGGGGTGCCCAAACCCCGGCCCTGGGGCCACATGCAGCCCTCAAGGCCTCTCAATGCGGCCCTCAGGGAGCCCCCAGTCTCCAATGAGCCTCTGGCCCTCCGGAGATTGGTTGGAGCCCGCACTGGCCCAACACAGCTGCTCTCAGCGTGAGGGCGACTGTTTGACTTCTCGCATGAGCTATGGGATGAGGGCTTCCTCCACTACTTGTTGTTTCACGTCTGTGATGCAGTAGCGGCAGCAAAGGAAAGGCCAGCCTTGCTTTGTGCAAGGCCTTTTATAGGCCTTGAGCTATTGCAAGACCTTCATTCATTCATATAAGTTCCACCCCTAGTATATTAATTTATGTAAACTTATGTAAATTTATTCAAATTTTAAATGTAAATTAATTCTTTTTTTCCTCGTCCCCGACGCAGTGTCAGAGAGATGATGTGGCCCTCCTGCCAAAAACTTTGGACACCCCTGATCTAGCATATAAAATCCTCACCACAATTAATATCATAATTCAATATCTAACATACTAAATTCTAACAACTTTTCATATCCTAATAATTACATATATCATTTCTCTATCTATAACATCCAAAATTAATATATCCTCATGACTAAATACATAAACATATACGTAGACATCCAAAACAATATCACCTAAAATTAATTCTAACTCATTAAAATTATCCTCTAAAATTCTATTAATATCAAGCTAACTAAAATTTTATACATATTACATATCACCTATTAAACATATAAATTCTCATTGACATCTAATAAGCTGTAATTTCTAACATACAAAATTAGCACATTACTGTCTTTCTTTTTATCTATTCCCTTGTCTCCAACTTAAATATCCACTGGTCTGCCAAATCTCTTCTCTTCTCTAGACTTTAACTTTCCATCTTTTTTTCTAATAAATTTCACATGAATTCCTCTTAACAGATCATAGTTTCATGTACTCGCTCTTCTTGATAAATCTACATCTTGATGAATCATCTCCTTCACTTGATCATTCCAATCTATGTCAGTTGGTTGAAGTATTTCTTCTTCCTTCACTTGATCAATCCAATCTGTATCAATTAGTCGAAGTATTTCTTCTGCTTTCTGGTCTGGTGACTTTTTATCTTCCAAGCTATTTCCATTAACATTGTCTCTTCCAGTTGTTTGTTTTGTCCTGTCTCCAGTGTTTTGGATTTATATTCCATTTCTTTGCTCTTTTGTTGATCCTCTCCTGTTTGTTACGTATTAGACTCATTTGTCGGTTGAATTAAGATTTCCAGGCTAATTTGGATTTATAAATATCAATTTGCTTGTTGCTTTCCCATTTCCAGTACTTTTTCCATAATCCTTTGTTTTTTCTCATGTGATTCAGATATAACATCTTTGAGTTGCACACTAAGACAATCTAGTTGTGTAGTTAACACATCCAAACTAGCTTCAACCCGTAGATATTGATTTATTTGTTGCTGTCCCATTGCCACTAATTTTTCTATATTGTCTTCCATTGTATGTAAGAATGGAATGGAATGTATTCCATTCTTTCCCTTTCGATTCCTCTTATGTTATTTTTCCCAAGCTGGACTCCAGGGCAGGAGAGCTCCTAACTTTCCCTCCTTTTTCTGTCATCCTTTTTCTTCCTTCTTATATCTTCTTTCTTCTTACTTTACTTGTCAAGTCCTGTTCTTGTCCTTGTAGTGTCTTTTTTAGCCTACTAGATGTCCCTAATGTTCTTATTTCTGTTGTTTATATCTTATTTCTGTTATTTATAGCTGTTTCTATGTCAACCGCATTCCTTTCCAGGAGATAATCAAACGAATGTAAACAATCAACCACTTTTGCAAAAAAAAAAATAAAAAAAATGCAGGTCTCCAGCCGCAGTATCCACAGGCTCTCCATCAGTTCTCCACAGGAAAACAAAACTGAACACTCCACAACAATAATTGTTTTCCAGGACGGTTAATTTGTAATCCAACAAATTTTAGATTTATAAAGTTACAGTTGTGCACTCATATTTCCATAACAAGCTTGGCAGATCTCCTCCAAAGCTTCTTCTCACATCAACAAGCAAGTAAGCAGAGAAAGCCTCTCCCTCCTTCCTCTTCTCCCAGGAGGGGGAAAGCCTGCCCCCCCCTTCTCCTTCTCTCCGGCAAAAGCTTAATCAGGCAGTCAATTAGTCTATTAATGCCAGACACAACGGAACAACACTCGCTTGCTTCTTTCAACTTCCTTCCCTGCTTGGAGCCTTCGGCTTAATTTCAACATTGAATCCTCACCATCACCGGCACTGATGGCTGGGTTCCCTTGGAGAAAAAACAGTCCCTGGCTGGACCCTTCTTCTCCGAAACTGTACACCAACTGTAGGATCGAGGCCTCTCCTGACCACTGATCCTCGGATCTCATCAGACCTGCGATTTTGGGAAGAACTAGCATGCTTTTGAAGAGCTTTCCAGGAGGTCAGAAAAACACGACTACTCAGCCACCTCAGGACCCGCCCCCTCCTACATGAAGGGTTTCTTCATGTAGTTTTTGATCATTAATTTTATGTGGTGAGGGTGTTTATGTGCCTTTTTAAGATGCCTTTAAAAGGGGATTGGACAGATTTATGGAGGAAAAGTCCATCACAGGTTACAAACTGGTATGTCAATATTGAAGTTAGAACCAAAGCAACCCCATATTGAGTATCCTAGCCCATAGTTTTAACTGTCAATCAGTGGAGGATGAACGGAACTAAGCTAGATGGAACCAGCCCTACCCAGTTCTGTTAGAGCAGTCAAGTGGAGGTTTGAGTGGGAGACATTGCACACGATACTCGTCTCTGCACTTGGCGCACCTCTAAACTCGATACTTACCTCTGAGGGAGTGGTGGGTGATGCCCTTATTATGTAATCATCATCTAGGAAGTTCTGGGCAACTGTATAAAAGCACAGTACCTTTCCCACTTGGTGAGACAGTTGGTGCATGAGAGGGCCTTCAGCCAATACAAACTGATTCACTTCCATGCAAGCATAATAAAGCATTTTTAATCTTTCCGTTGTGTTGTGGTTATTGGATTTGTCACACCAGGCATTAACCGAACCGCACACTAGGTGTGGCCCTGATTTTTGGGCAACAAAGCCATCATGGCAATATATAACCTGCAGGTTTTAGAGGTAAACTCATTTATCTAACCTTTTGGGAAGGCCTGAGTAATTCGAGGTCTTCCTATAAGGTAGTGACTACTCTCAGGGTCTATTGTTCAATGCTATTGTCTCTCACATGTAGAGGTCTGCAGGTTCTGGTCTGTCTCCCACAATTTGTATGAAACTATAGGTGTGTGCCGCTTAACAACCTTCCACTTAACGACGGGCCGCATATACGACGGTCAAAGCACAACAGAGAAGAACTTCTTAATGAACAAAGAATGGAGAAGTTCTTAATGAGGCAGTCAGGTCTCCCATAATTTGCAGCAGTGGTTCAGAGTTTATACAACCAAGGCCCAAATCCTAACCAACTTTCCAGTACTGGCATAGCGGTGCCAGTGGGGCATATGCTGCATCCTGCAGTTGGTGGCACTCACGGAGCCCTCCTCAAAGTAAGGGAATGTTCCCTTACCTCGGAGCTGCATTGCCCTTATGTTGGTGCTGGAAAGTGGGTTAGGATTGTGCCCAAAGAAGCTGTTAATGCAAAGAAGAGGCATAAAGAATCTACAGTAGCCTGTGCGGCCAGCTAGTATCTGGGAGTGCCTGTTTACACAACAAAGGCACTAGACTGGGCTGAATGTTCACTTAATGACCTAATCGAATAACAGATCGGAGACCGTATCCCTGCCGTTAAGTGGCACACACCTGTACTTTGTGTTTCGATATGTCACATAGAAACATCTGTGTGAAACTACCTAAAGAACTCCAGAGGATTCAGGTTGGGTGCTATCAGTATGTGAATTTGCATCTTCTTTTCATCTCATTTCAGATAGGCAAAGTACTGAACAGCAGTTTGAGAGTAATAAAAGTCATCCTGAGAATAGGAGTACGGTATAGACAGGGTAGCAATCCTCTTGAAGGATCAGATTTGAAGTCTTGGAGTGTGTTTTGACCTGGCTTTGCTCCTGCACATCCAAGTAATGATGATGATCAGGAATGCTTTTGCTTGCTTTTTCCAGAGATAATTGATCTGGCCGTTGAACTGTCTTAATCCTGCACAGGCTGGATTAGTGCAACATGGCCTAATCTGATTCTGCTTGGCTATTGAGGTCTTCATGAGAGGCTTTCTTCACGTCCCACCACAGACAGAAGTGTGTTTAGTGGGAACTTGGGATGAGGCCTGTTTTGCCATGGTGACTACTAAACTCTGAAACGTTTTGCCTTGAGACGTCTGTTCGATACTGATTTTTTGAAGGGATTTTGGTATGAGATGGAACAGTATTATTCTGCAGGACATTTGATGTGTAATTTAACATATTCTATTTGATACTGATGCCTGATCACTTTATGCAGCTATTTTTTTCTGTCTCCTAATTGCTTTTGGTTGAAGAGATTGTTTTAACTTCCTGTTGTTAAGCTGCCTAGAGAATTTATAGAAACAGTGGGGTGGTAAATAAATAAAAGCAAATAAGTGTAGATTTTGTTTGATTTGTGACTCTGAATGTTAAATCGTCATGGAGGATAAGAAGCAGCAGGAATCATCATTGTAGAGCTTAGAAAGAATGAATAGAAGTCTCTGTCACTGCTACTAGTGGGTATCTGTTATTTCCAAATGCCAAATACCTTTTATACTTCTTATAAAAGGTGCAAGAAAATTTCAGATCAGCTGTGGCTAAGTGTTCTGAAAATTAATTACTGGCTTGTCAAGATTCCCAAATTACTGCCTGTCTGTCCTTTATCCTGCATATCTACTTTGACATACTTCCAAAAGTTGCCCTTCGTATTCTGGTTTGCCCAGCTTAAATTGCTCGATAGTGGTAAGCAAAGCATGTGTGACATAGTGCAAAGAAGACCCAGTGAAAGAAAATAGCTTGCTAGTGATAATGAGGGGAGAGTTGCGGAGAGTCTGCCGATTCATGAGGCCAGGTGAAGTGTCTTCTTTGAATGGTGGGTTGGGGGGGGAAATGGTGAACTGGCAACACAGGGAGATGGTGTCCAGCACCCATGCCTCCCAGGCCCAGCGATCTATTCCATCTGTTTGCTGCTCTGTTTCTGTTCCATCCTCTCTTTGCTAGCTATATTTGGAGAATTAGCAATGGCTTGCCACCTTCTCCAGAGTTACTACTGAAGATTGTGGTGTCATGGCTGCAGGAGGAAGTATTGGTCACTGCTATTCAGCTCCTGATCACTCTCCTCCCCAGTCACTCTCCTGAAAGAGGACTGTCACCACTGCCTCCCCGCCCCCGTGGTCGGTCGGTCGGTCTGTCTGCCTGTCTGCCTGCCTGTCTGTCTGTCTGTCTGTCTGTCTGTCTGTCTGTCTGTCTGTCACTCTCTCTCTCTCTCTCTCTCTCACTCACTCACTCACTCAACCAGTTTAGAAGGTGGAAATAGGACAGGCACATGCATGCAAACGTGCATATCCCCTAAAAAAGAAAAGAGGGGAGAATTTGAGCACCACTTCAAGCACTAGTTTTGCTTGGGTCTGTGTGTGTAAATGTAGTGTGGAGAGCAGAGACCTGCTCCTCCTGACCTCAGATCTCTCTTTCCAAAGAGTTGGCCAGGTTGGTTCTGTGTCCTCTTTTGCCCTCAGAACTTCCTGACACCCTGCTAAAGTGGCACAAAGAAGTCTTTCTGGATTGTGCTTGATGTTGGTTGTGATCCAAGACCTGATTTCTGTGTCAGAAAATAAATGTGGGACCTCTGGAATTAAGGAAGAGGATTGAAAGAAAGCAGCAGCAGTGTGTGACTAGACTTTAAGAAAGAGGGAAGACTTGGTTCCACTGTCCTTCCCCCTCTAGTCCAGCTTCGGCAAGCTCCCTTTTAGATTTTCTTGGTGCTGAGGGTCATATTGGTGGGGCAGCTGCTAAGCTGGAAGATGGTAGATATGCTGAGCCCTTCAGAGTCATTTGGACTCTACTTATTTCTGCTGTGGCCAACTTGTGGCCCAAAAGGTTATTTCACAAGCATTTATTGGATTCTAGTTGTCATGGAATAGACAGTGATGTGTGTGACACTCAGAACTAAAACAAGCAGTTCCAAGAGCCTCAGGGGGCATATGCTAGTTGTTTTTTTTTTTTTGTCAGCAGTCGTTTTTCCCCACAAATGCCCACAGGCTGAATTACTGTTGAAATTGAGGGGAGTTTCAAAAGCAGTTTGTGATGTGTCATGCAGGAGTTGTCTGTTGAGAGGAAAAGGAAAGTATTCTACTGAGCTAGCGGAAATCTCTTAGAGGACTCTCCGTGCTCTTTAGAACCGATTTTAAGGCATTCCAGAACCCCGTATTGGTCATTACTGAACTGTTTTCCTCCACAATATAGAAAGTAAATGCTGCCTTGCTTGGGTAATGGTCACAGTTATTCATAATTTGCCACAAATATTCATAATTTATCACAAAAATACAAAACATTACCTATTGTGATCTTTATAATAACTAATGTGCAATATGCACACCCTGGCACAGATCGCATGATCTGAGAAGTATTTGTTTTTTTTTCACGTTCTTTATACCGTCCTTCCTCCAAAGAGCCCAGGGTGGTTATATAATGAAGCTGTTTTCCCATAGTTTGGCCTTTTACATAGAAATGCATGCACTAACTTGGTGCATTTGACAAGGGGATCATAGATTCATTTTCAGAGTGCTTTTATGTTCCCCGAAGCAAGACTGACAGTAAAACAATATCACTTTAAACCAGAGAGAACATTTCCAGAGACTACATCAGCACGGCCAGCAGGCATCAATCATAATGCAGCATGCAGATACCACACCCTTATTATTAGCCATGTATCCAAGGAGCCAGTCCGCTCGCGGACATGGAGGATCAGTTCCATGATGTTGCCCTACACTAGGGGTGTCCAAAGTTTTTGGCAGGAGGGCCACATCATCCCTCTGACACTATGCCTGGGGCCAGGGAAAAAAGAATTAATTGAGATTTAAAATTTGAATAAATTTACATAAGTTTACATAAATGAATATATTAAAGATGAACTTATATGAATGAAAGAAGGTTTTGCAATAGCTCAAGACCTATAAAAGGCCTTGCACAAAGCAAGGCTGGCCTTTCCTTTGCTGCTACTAGTGCATCACAGACGTGAAACAGCAAGCAGTGGAGGGAGCGAGAGGTCAAACTGCTGAGAGCAGTTGCGTTGGGCCAGTGCGGGCTCCAACAAATTTACGGGGGGACAGAGGCTCATTGGATACTAGGGGCTCCTTGAGGGCCGCATTGGGAGTCCTCAAGGGCCACAAGTGGCTCCAGGGCTGGGGTTTGGACAGACCTGCCCTACACCATTGCACAGACACACACACACAACAGAGCATCCTTACCAGTGTGAATGGCTGGAACACAGTTAGCTTAAGCTTTGTCCCTGTAATGCTCATGTGATTTCTGCAGATGGTAGACTGGTTGCTTAGACTGCATTCAGCCTTCAGGAGATCTGTTTGATGGGAAAACACACAGGGAAGAAAGGGAACACACACGCACTCTTGGCACTGTACCCAACCAATGCCATGTTTTGGCTGGAAAAGAATATACATGAAGAACCAACCCTGCCATGCACAGGAGTTCAGGTCCTACTGACGAAACAATGGCCCTGTGAGGGGAAAGACTTTTTTTGCAGAAGGAGGGAGGCAGGAGGACAAGCAACAATGGGAGACACAGCTTCCAGGAAGCAGTCTCATGACCTCCCCATTATGTCAATGGGAATGAACTCTGAAAGAGGAGGTGGGAGGCTGAGTTCCACTGTGTAGAACCAAGGCACAGCTCCTCTTCTGAACATCTGACCAGCAAAAGAAGAGGTGAAGGTAGAACCCACACCTCACACTGTGATGCGGAGCAGCTTTCTTACCACACAGTCACAGGAGCAGTCAGGAGGATGACTCCTGATGATCACAGAATAAGCCGTATGTACCAGGGTGGAGAGTTCTGTAGAAGGAATTGTAGCCCTGCGGAACAGCATTGCTGTAATGACCCTTCTGTTAGACCTTTCTAGCATGCTGGAGGCTTCTGTGATGCCTCAGCATGCTGAGAGAGCTGCTGTGTCATAAGAAGTAGCCAAGTTTGCACTGTTGTGCTGTGTATTGTTTCAGCATCTTCCTTCCAAATGGACCAGTAAACAAAGGACCAGGCTATGAGCCTGGTCATTGGATTGTGAGGCCCACCTGATTTTCAGGAGTGGGAAATTCAAGTGGTTCAGGTGACACCCCCCTGTATATAATCCCACAAGTAAAGCAGGGCTAATGCCTGCAGGTTATAAAACACACACACCTTCCTGGTTGCATTTGTCCGAGTCTGATTCTGTTTCATGGGGCTTGCTTGCCTCTCATCCTGCTAATGAATGGGACAAGGCTGATGAACTTGCAGCAACATGAGTAAGGGGGAACCCCCAACCTTTTCCTTTTGATTGTCATTGCTTTTTTGTTAATGCTTGCCTCTTCTTTCCTTCATTGTTTTGATATCTTTTCTAGCAACTTAATAAACTTCCTGTGATTTTACTGCGTGGTTTCAGTAGAGTTATCACATCTCCCACACCATTGACATTCTGCCACTGTTTGATTTAAGGGGAGTCCCTGGATTTTGGGACTCTTTTTTTGACTTTGGAAGGAGATTTTTCTAGGCAACCTCCTTTTGTCTTGGCTCTCCAACTTTCAGTGGTGGCAGCAAGAGTACTTTTCCCCCCAAAGTAACCCAGTTACAAGGTGGAGGTGGGTGCTGGTCACTAGCCATTGCACCCATCTTGCTTCTGGCTACCCGTCTTGCTTCTGGCTACCTGTACAATAGCTTTGGCATGTGAGATCCTTTGTTAGAGTCTTTGATGCGATCACCCAGCAAAACCATTGGGAGGAGCTTCCTGAACCAAGACACATGTGAGAGTATGCAATGCCCAAGTACACTGATGACTCTTATAGCAGTCGATTCACCCACACTTACTACCATCCAACAGTGTGGTTAACTGTAACAACAGTAATCGAGAGGGGCAGGGGTTGTGGAGAGCCCTAGCGCCTTACCCTTGCTTGAGCTCCAAGTGGCCATAGAGTAGAGATGATGTCGACCCTGAGTTGAGGTGTAATGGTGGAGGATCTTCCAGGTCCTTCTTTCAGTGCTATTCCCATTCTGAAGGCTACTGAGATGAGTCACAAGCAAGGAAAAGGCTCTTTTAATTATTTCCTATTTACGCAAATGCAGATGAAGAGCTGCCATAGTCCAAGCTTTTTCTGAGTGTGGGTGGCAGAGTGAGTTCTGCTAGCAAGACAGATGACTAAGATTACCAGCCAACCTTCTGTCCTTGTCAGATTCCTGTGCCACTGAAAGCTGCTCCACAAATGGCACATGTAACTTTCTTCCTCGTAGCATCCTAGGTATGGCTTCATTAGCTATATAGTATAATTAAATCAAGCAGTTTGCAAGTGTATAAGAACTCTGCCAGAGTAAAAAATTGACTTTCCCATGGAGAACACTTGGATTTGCACTGGGTGCTACTGATCAGGTTGCAGACCTTGTCTGCATGGAACTGGGACTGGGAACAGCAACAATTAACAGTCAACCAGTGCCACAATTAGGGCCTGGACCTGCTTGCTCAGTACATGTTTAGTGTGACGCTAACTATGTGCTCTTCAAAATTCCTTGCATTGGCTTTTCTCCCCCATCTGTAGCACCTCCACTGGTCCACATTTGAAGATTCACCTGTTGGGGCAGATACTGCTCCATTGAGGCAATACTCAGCTCTCCCCTGTAAGGAGCTGTAGCGCCTGTTCTGTTCCCTGTGGCCAGGCTTTGTTCCTGCTAGGCGAAAGGACTGTGAATGGTTGGCTAATAAAAGCAGTGGCTGAAATGGAGTGACCAACAGTGCCGCCTCTGCTCTTTGCTGTTTACTAGCTGGGAAGCTATCCCATGTGTTGGTTTTCATAGACAACAGGTTGTCTGTGCGGTGGAATTATTACATACAAGAGTCACTGCTACTAGGTGCTGAAAGGTGTTGATCCAATACGCAGTTTCCACATCTTGGAGAAGTTGGAGGAAAATGGGAGATGTTTGCAGCTGTTGTATTATTATTATTATTATTAACAGTATTTATATACCGCTTTTCAACTCGAAGTTCACAAAGCGGTTTACAGAGAAAAATCAAATAACTAAATGGCTCCCTGTCCCAAAAGGGCTCACAATCTAAAAAGATGCAAATGAATACCAGCAGACAGCCACTAGAACAGACAGTGCTGGGGTGAGGTGGGCCAGTTACTCTCCCCCTGCTAAAAAAAGGAGCACCCACTTGAAAAAGTGCCTCTTACCCAATTAGCAGGGGTATGTTGTAGCACGAAGTACTCCTGCCTTGCTTTCCTGTGTGAAGCCCTGTGTGAAGCCTTGCAGTATGGTCCACTTGGAGGATGAAAATAGAGGTTCCTGTTGGGTGTTGGTCCTGAGGCAGGGTGCCTGTGAAAGTTTAGAGAAGACTAGAGTTGGCTGTATGCTCTTCCATTGCTGGTTACCACACCAAGCTGTTTGCACTGACGACTGAGCTTATCTGGTTTGTGTGAACTACCCCTTTTACTGGGTTTCCCCTCACCAAGTCTCCACTAAGTTATCCAGGCATGAAGCCAGAATTACTGAACTGTGAACTCTGTTTGGTATCTGGGTTTTCTGACATAGGACTAAGAATGTTCCATAACTGCCTGCAATGTTCAGGCCTCGCTTTACACATCAGAAAGTGTCCACAGTTGCCGCCTGAATGGGAATGTGTTAGTAAGCCCCAGTGCTGGTACGCTGTGCAGCTTCACTCCACCTCCTCTGGAATAACTTTGTCTGCAGTGGCAAATGCCCAGTGTTCCTTACAATGGTGGAGAAATGGTCTAAAATGGAAGATGTCTTCCCCAAGAGGGGTGGAGATGCAGAGCATGTCAGTGCTGGGGGCAGAGCTTGCTTCATCATGTCTGTGTAGGTGGAGTGAGGAGAAGGAGGCTGGCTGTAGCTTTTGACTCTCAGTTGAGTTCAGTAAGAAGGGCTTGACTTACCCTGTCTCTAATGTTGTTGGTGTTCTGTCACAGGGGGAGCAAGGCGAGGCTGAGGTCTGAAGGAGCTTAGGATGCCAACTGAGTTCTGGTCCATCCCTGAGCCTCCCTAGCCAACACCCAACCTCCTACACTGGTGGAGTTGCATTAATGTCAGGTTTCACTAACTTAAAATTATGTGACATGTCACTGTAGATACCCAACAGCAGTATAGCTTCAGGATATGCTGAAGCAAGGGAATTTGATTGGTGCCTAAACCCCTCCCTCAAGCTAGATGGAGCACACCTATACATAGTCAATGTAACTGACAATTTAAACATGATTTTTATCTACCTTGTATTGTAAGCTCCGTAGGACAGGTACCTTTCTGTTTGTTTGGTACTCTGTAAAATGCAATGCATGCTGCTGCTACACAGAAATCAGTAGGTGAATGATATCTTGGAGCATATGGTTTGCATAGCAGACGTTGAGCGTGAAACAGATTCTTACTGTATTTTTCACATTTTTATACTGACTTTCCTCCAAGGAGCTTAGGGTGGTGTACATGATTCCTCCGCTCCTTTTGTCCTTGCAACAACCCTGTGAGGTAGGTGAGGCTGAGAGATGGTGACTGGCCGGAGGTCGCCCAGGAAGCTTCATGGCTGAGAGGGGATTTGAACCTGGATCTTCCAGGTCTAAATCCAGCTCCCGAACCATACTGTTACTGTTGGCAACCTTCAGTCTCGAGAGACTCTGGTATCACGCTCTGAGTGGTGGTTCTGAAACAGCGTCTAGTGTGGCTGAAAAGGCCGAGTCGGGAGTGACAATCCCTTCCACACCGGGAGCAAGTGCAGTCTGTCCCTGGTCTGTCTCCCTGGCTATGGGCCTCCCTTCTTTGCCTCTTTGCCTCAGACTGTTGGCCAAGTGTCTCTTCAAACTGGGAAAGGCCATGCTGCACAGCCTGCCTCCAAGCGGGCCGCTCAGAGGCCAGGGTTTCCCACCTGTTGAGGTCCACTCCTAAGGCCTTCAGATCCCTCTCGCAGATGTCCTTGTATCGCAGCTGTTGTCTACCTGTAGGGTGCTTTCCTTGCACGTACAGTGACTACACCATCCTGGCACCATCCAGAGCTCTGCAACCACACTGTGGGCTTGAGGGGTGGATTGCCTGCTTACTGTAGGCTTGATGGGAAGAGATTCCATGTCTCAGGGAAATTACTATTTTCAAAAAAAATCAGCTTTCAATGGGTAGCAACACCAACCGGAGTCGTATCAACTATCAAAAGTGCACAGTTAGTAATGTTTCCTGTTTAGTGGAGAGTGAAGGATGTGGTACGAGTGCTATCTAAGCATGTCAGTGGTCGAAAGCCTCACAAACTCGGCATTTGCAACATGCTTTGGCTTGTACAATCACTGGATGCTTATAGCTTACATGTCCTTGTCTCCAGAGCTAGAGCACAGGAAGGCCCCACAGCCCTTCCTTCTGTTGGACCACACCGTGTTGCTCATAACATCATCGTACTGGAAGGGACCTGGAGGAGTTCTGGTATCTGCATCCCTCTGTGGAGTATCCTCTCTCCGTTGGTCCAACAATGAACAGTGAATAATTATGGAGCATGATGCAGGCTGGGTCCCCCCTTTGCATGCAGCAACAGATGGTACAAAAAATTATATGTTCCCGGTCTGGCTGCTCTCTTAGACCAAACTAAATGTGACATTTAATGTGTTAATAGTTCCAGTGGCCTTAATTTTTCTTCAGTCAACAGCAGCTAGATCCTCTGTGCATATTGGGACCATGATAGAAGACTGGTTGCCTTTAACCTTTCCCCTGCCACGGACAGCCTGATCTATGGGGAAAGCTAATCCTGCTGCTATTGACTAAGGAAAAAGTAGGGCTAATATCTTTATTATAGTCTTTAAATGTCACATGTTGTCTGGCCTTCGGAGCAATACCCTTCCTGAATTGCTGTGCCCCTTTTGAGTTTGCTAATGTGTATTTCATGGGATGCTAATAAACATGTTTGTGAAAAATGATTCACATGTATTTTTTTTAGTGGTGGTTTGTGCATGGATTGCCTTTCTGCACTCAGTCCTACAGTGCTAAAGGATAGGGATTAGCAGGAAAAATCCTATACTGAGTGCTTGCAGGCAGGAACACGTGCTGGGCTCTAGAATCATAGTCATTTTGGGGGGGTTGGCAGGGGAGCTAGCTGGGTTTGACACACTTCCCTTAGCAAAGATCCTCAGACCTGAGGTCCCACCCTGCTGTTGTATCACTTCTAATATTCAGTTCCAACTTTGCTAGGCTCCATTTACTGTTGCTGCTCAACATACAACTGTGTGGAGGCTTGTTTTAGTAGTTGAAAGTGCTTGGGGGGAGAAAAGGTGAGCTGTGTTGCTGTGACTGAGGTTGCCAGGTCTGCATGGGGAGCCCCGTTACTCTCCAGAATAAATTTAGTCTTAAGTTTTGTCAAGTGATAGAACAAACTTTTGCTTCACCCTGATGGTTTTCAAGCAGCGTTGTGTGATCAGTCCTGTCAGCATTTGCTCCTGTCGACGCAGTAGTCTCAAGGATTTGAGGAGAGAAGAATTTTTTGTGATTTTTGTGCAGATCCGCTTCTTGGTCAATAAACCTATGGCAGTCCCAGATGCTCATACGGCGCTGGCAGTCCAAGGCAGCTCAGTCACTCTAGACAACACACTCCCAACTGAAGCTTAAGATAGGGAGACTGTTTCATTTCCTTAGGATGCCTTGGATGCTATTGAGAGGATCACACAGCAGGCTAAAAGAAGCATGGAAGGTGTTCCAGTAAGTTGGTCTCTTGAGGACAGAGGGATGAACAGATGGAGCAGCAAGACAGAAAGTGACTTTTGAAAGTGGACAATAGGAAAGTGGGGACTAAGGGAGTATGATTGTTTAGTTGACACACAACTTTTAAGTTTAGTGCTTGTTCAATTTTTCAGGGCCAAACTACATGCTATGGGCAGCCTGTTATTGGGGATGAAGGCATGTGTTTTTCTGAGTAATTAGCAGCCATTGAACTCTCAATTCAGATAGGAATTATGGCAGGGCAAGGGTTAAAGCACCCCTCCCTGCATGTGATGGTGCCAATATGAATGGCACCTGGCACCTGTGACAATATGAATGGCCCCTGTGACTACTATTGACTTGAGAGACAACAAGGCCATCAGCTGTAACAGCTTCCCTGGATGGGTAGTTCCTTAGCCCTGTGAAGCTGATCACTATTCCCACTTTACAGATCGGGAACTGTAATGGGGCCTGGTTACTGACAGATGTTATGTATGAACTCAGTGGAAACTCACAGACCGCAGATTGAAACAGCACAGATGTATGAAACGTTATGGCCAAGATGTGGCTTTGCTATAAAGGTTCCACCAACCTACGTATTTTTACAGGTGGGCAACTGAGGCCAAGAGAAGTAACTGCAGAAGGCTGCATCTCATATCTATGCCTGAAGAGGGATTTGGACTTCCTGGAATAGCCTGTCTATTGCACACTGTTGATGTGCGCTGTTGAGCATGGCGGGTGTGGATGCTATGTAAAGCACAGAGCTACGAGATGATTGCTGAGTGTTTTGAATGAGATTGTAAAGCATAACTACTTATCTCTTTTTGTTCCCTACAGATATGCCATGGCACTCTCCAACAATCACATCTGCCCAGTCCATAACTGGTAAGAGGCTGTTCTGCACAGTTGGTGACATTTCTGTTAGTGTGTGTGTGTGGGTTTTCCAGAGTGGTGGGATGGACCACTTGACCGATCTTAGCTTGATTTCTTGTACTCTGCTCCTTGCCAGTAATGGGGAGAATGCCTTGATTTGGCATTAAAAAGTAACAGGGAAACTTATTTTTAGACTCTGTGTTTGCAGTCTCTCAAAGCAGAATTGAGCTGCTTGGGTGAGACAAATTGATGTCTAGCCAAGGATGAGAGGCCTCAAGGCCTGAAAGTTTGCATTTACCCTAATTACACCCCTGTTCATGCAGCCTGCCATTTATCGTGCAGAATCTTTTCCTTGTTTCAGAATTATAGCTTTTTCTTAAAGGAGCAAGTTAGTGGCCTTCATGCTTGTGGAGAAAAATGTAGGCGTGTCTGGACACTTTCTGTTTCAAGTTCTTGAGGAAGCAAGAGCTAGACTCTTCTTTTTCTCCCTTGGAACTCACGTCCACCCTGTCTAACCAATGACCTCAGAAAAGGAATGGACTTTCATGAGGAATAGAACAAGTAGTTACACTTTACTGACAGTGTCTGCTTGGGGCCAAAAAATACTCTGAATGCCTCCCTTTTGTCACATTTGGCAGTTCAGTGAAGACCTCCTCCAGTATAAAAGTTAAGGTGCACTGATTTACCCTAATTTTAATGAATATAATGTACAGCTCTGTCTATTAAATAAATGTATATTTATTGACACAGTTCACTGACAAATGAACAGTCTTAAATGTTTCACATCTGCAACACTTCAATCTTTTTGCGGATGCTGGTTTTATTTTTACACAGTTGTCTTCCCCAGCATTGAGCGTTAAAAGCTCATGATGTTCCCATGCAGCTACTTTTTTTGAATGTCCATGCAATAAAAAGCATTTGTAATACTTGTGCCCCAAATTTCCTCTTGAGATGGGTATTTGAGGTATCACATTTGCCCAGTACTCAGATCTTGGTTAGTTCTTTGTTTCTGGGAAAATGCAATTGTAATCCTTTAGGTTGCATATCCATTGCTGTTGTGATTGCCATGTGGAATATGGTTGTACTGCCACTTGTGACAAATAGCATGAAGCCTGTATTGTCTGTTCTGCTGTGGGAAAGGCAGTTTCACTGGTTTTTTTTGCTTCTGTGGGTTTTGAGAGGTCAAAAAGCTCCAGAGGCGAATGCCAACAAAGCAACCTCCACTCAGTTTTGTGAACCTGTGAGTTTGTTTTAGTTCTAGGAAGATTGTCTTCCACTCTGGCTCATCTAAACTTTTAACATATGAAAACAAACAAAGAAGGTGGAACTTTAACCTTTATTGCAGGGTGGGAGTAGGAAGGGTAGCAGAGTTATCTTGAGCTGTCCTCTCCCATTGATCAAGTGGGAAGATCTGGTAGTACTTCAAAAGCTTTTGGGAATATCTTGGTGACTTAAAACTGTGGTAGGCACTTGAGGTTTTCTTTACTTTTTATTTTGATCCTGCAGAAAAGTCTCTCCATTAATTATGAAGCACTACAGAAGTTTCTACAGTAAAGGCTAAGATGAGCTCCCTGATCTTGGAAGCTAAGCAGGGTTAGGCCTGGTTAGTACTTGGACGGGAGACCGTCTGGGAATACCAGGTGCTGTAGGCTTATACCATAGTCTTTCGATACTGAAGGTTGCCAACCATCGAGTGGAATTCTGAACATAATTCTGCCCCAGCTTTCACAAAGCTCCGCAACAGTCTCTGTACCATTTTTAAACTTAGCCAAGGGTGAAATTATTCCAGCGGAGATACAGAATGTACAGGGGGAGATGAGGCTGAGAAATGGCAGCAGGGACTCTTTTCCCCAAACAGTTCAGCTGAGAAAGGGACTGTATTTAGTTTGATTCTGCTCTTCCATCTGGCAAATATTTGATTAAAAGTGGAAGATAAAATATACATATCCATACCATTTCCTGTAAAGTACTTTCTTCTGACTTAGATGGAAAGAATCCACCATGTTTTCAATTGCTTCTGTAGCATAAACAACAAAATGATAATGTTGAATTGAACCAAGAGCTCTGTGGTTTGGGGGGAGAGAGAGAGTGGGCAGGCAGGTAGGCAGGGGAATGCAGATGCCTGCATTCTGGCATTCATCTAATTTATAATTATAATTCGTATAATTTTGTGGTATATAAATTAAGGTTGGGTAGAAGCAGGGCAGATCATGGCTGTCTGGGTTTTTTTTTGTGGTGAGGGGAATATTGAGTGCTTGCAACTTGCAAGCCCTACGCCTTCTGATTAGGTTCAAGTTCAGACATTCCCGGCAGCACCCATCTCTTGCTGTACTTCGACAAGTCATCAGATGCTGGTTCTAATTTATACTTTGCCAGTCTGTGTTAATTGTGTATTCTGCCGTTTCCATGTCGGCACCCCAAATTGCTTTGCTTCAGTGGAGCAAGGTTTGTAGCCACAACTTGGTGACAGAGAGGGACAGACCCTCACCTTTGGCTGTCTTCAGGTGCAGGATTCCTGTATGTGTGACTGCATGGATGAAGAATGCCACTTACCACAATTTGGAAGGGCTGAAAAACAGTTTCTCAAATGATTGCATAATTCAGTGGCGCAAAGGATTCATGCAACATATTTTCATCCCATTCTCCTTTACAGGATTTACAACCAGTCTTGTGAAATGGATAGCCCCATTTCCTGCTGCACACCAGATCATGTTCCTCTTGTCAGGTAAGGAATTTTGATCTCTGAAGACCTTGGAGAGAGCCACAAAGTATTGCATCACCTATTAGATAGTATTCCTTAATTCGCTTGGACTATCTAGAAAGTGTTAATTTGACATAGAGCTGAATTTTTAAGAAGCGGGAACTGGTCTTCATGTGATACATCATTTGCCTAGAGCAGGGGTGTCCAAAGTTTTTGGCATGAGGGCCACATCATCTCTCTGACACTGTGTTGGTGGCCGGGGAAAATTTTTACATTTAAAATTTGAATAAATTTACATAAGTTTACATACATGAATATATTAAAGACGAACTTATATGAATGAATGAATGAATGAAGGTCTTGCAATAACTCAAGACCTATAAAAGGCCTTGCACAAAGAAAGGTTGGCCTTTCCTTGCTGCTGCATCACTGACATGAAACAGCAAGCAGTGGAGGAAGCCCTCATCCCACAGCTCACACAAGAGATCAAACAGTTGCCCTCATGCTGAGGGCAGTTGCGTCGGGCCAGTGTGGGCTCCAACAAATCTCTGGAGGGCCAGAGGCTCATTGGAGACTGGGGGCTCCCTGAGGGCCGCATTGAGAGACCTCGAGGGCCGCATGTGGCCCCAGGGCCGGGGTTTGGGCACCCCTGGCCTAGAGTGTCCAAAAAATCAAAAAGCTGCTTCCTTTTATGGTCTTATGAGAGTTACATTCCCTGATGTTTCCTCCCTACAGCAAGTGTGGCACGTTACCCCCAGAGAGCTGCTTCTTCAGTCTGATCTGCAGCCTGGGTTCGTTCATGGGTGAGTTTTTGTCACAGAGGAAAGGTGGGAATGACTATAGCTTGAGTGATCTGGCTGGCCCTGGATTCTCAGCATGGCCCAATGATATGTGGTCAATGGAGAAGGCTACGGAATGTTGCTTGTATGGTGAGGGCCCTTGGGTGGGGTAGATGCAGGATCAACTCCAACCAAGTTCCCATTTTTAGGCTTGAAAACATCCTCGGCCTTCATCTAAACTGCTTGAGTGCAGAGTGCCTCATACTTTCTGTCAGACATCCAAAGCTTGTGCCAAGGAAAGCAAAATGTAAGAAGCTGAGCACGTTTGCATAATCCTGTTTGGTTTTTGTGTTTGGAACAAGAAAGGTCTTGCCAAGAGTTTAACTTTAAGATCTGATGCTAGTGTTTGCGAGTGTTTTATGGAATTGCTTTGTTGCTTGGCTTGGCATCAGTGCAGACCACTCAGAAACTACAGGCTGCAGTGGAAACTAAAAACGCACCCATGTTTGCATTTGGATTATTTTTGGCAAGGAGCAGGCCACCACCAGAACACAAATTATGGAAAAATGGTTGAGGTGCCTGAAGAGGGAAATATTGATGGAAGGCTGTGAAGAAGAGACAAGTCATACATGCTACAGTTTCTCTGTGCCTTGTACACAGGAGTTTGATGATGCTGCCTCCATGGTTTGAAATGTATATTCATAACCCAAGAGTCAATTTTCCTTTTTTAAAATAAGAACTGGAATTATTAGACATCCCAACATTGCACTGAAGGTGTGAAACTGGAGATTTCTTCTTGCATGAAATTGTAGAGGACCAACAACCCTACTTATTCTCTCTGGACACTGTCTGGCAGGCTCTCATTCTTTTGCCAGCTGTTGTGAATGTCCAGGTGTGAAGCCTGGATATTTTTGCCATTTTCCTTATTTTTTGCTGGAGCAGGATGGTGGGTCTCTTGTTTGCAGTCTGAGTGGACAGGTTTCAGCCAGTGGTTGAAGCTGACCTTTGTTTCCTTCTCCTAGTGGTGCTGGTCGGCCTGCTGAGATATGCACATGTGATAGAACATTATGGCTCTTCCCTTCTCAACACCTTGGGACTGGCTTCTGGCTGGATCTGTGCAGCTGGCCTCATTATAGTAGGCAACTTTCAGGTAAGGCAACATTCTCCTTGTCTAGAAAGACCAAAGAGGAGCCAATTTGGGTTATAGATATGGCTGTACCAATCAATACTGTGTGGTACCTCTGGCACGAAGCCTCTTGATGGTGACTGGCTGCTATCCAAATATTTGCACTTAAGCTTTTGTAAGAGACCTGGGAACTATCAACTGGGGTGCAAATCCTCACAGAAGTGTAGTTTTGTGGGACAAGCTGTTGACTGAAAAGGCATACCAGAAGGTAAAAAAGCTTAACTGTCAGAAACCCAGAGGCAGCAAAGCTGAAGGAAGGTTGCAGTCAGGAGCAGTCCCAGCTGATCCACTACCTGAAAAGTTATGAAAAGATGCCACTCCTTTGCTCACATTCTGCTGTCCCATCCACCAGCGTGCATGCACTAAGCATGCAGATGTCCCCATGCCCCCCTTTTTTGTTTGTTTGCTGCAACTTATAATCTGAGTGGATCCCCTCTACCCTACAAGGAGGTGGCAGGGATGGTAGGGGGGACACCCCCCCCGTTCCAGGCCAGGATAAGAGGTGGGTGGGCGGGGAGCAACAGTGACCACATCTCCCCTCCCCAGCACTGATTAAGGCCTGGAGAAGAGGTAAGGAGGCAGAGGGGGCAATGCCGACTTCCCAAATCTCCCCCCCCCCCGAATTGGACTGGTAAGTTGGGACCTTGACCATGGGAGGCAGTTGCAGCATCAGCAAATAAATTTTTTTTAGCTTCATAATTATTGACTGGGTATAAATTTGGACTCCACTGGATTCAAACCAAAGTTTAATGTTCATGGTGAGTAAATATATTTAAGAATTTAAATTCTTCTTCACCCATTTTTGCCCAGCCCACAGGTATATACATTTTCTCCCTGTTGTGAATATGCAACATTGGGCAGAAATGGCTTAAACATTGCTGCTGTCAAACATCTTTCTTGTGGCTCTCAAATATCTGAAATTTATTGTGTGTGGCTCTTACATTAAGCAAGTTCGGCTACCCCGATCTAGGGCACTGAAGAAAATGAGGTGCCTGTTTGTTAGGGCAGTATGTGGGATGGAGATACCTTCAGGAAGGCAAATGCTGTCCATTTTCCTTTACTGCACTTGCAGTAGTTCTGCTCATCCCACTTCTTCTCTTCCATTCACTTAAGAGAGAAAAGTGGGCTTTCTTTCTCTTTTATGTCCTTCCTTCTTGCTTCCTTCTCATATTTTCTCTAGTTTGCCAAGATGGGTCCTTTGTGCCTTTGTCTTTCTCTGGGTCACATTACACCTTATGTGTATGCTTATCTAAATAGCACCTATGGTGTCCCTTGTGGATCAGAACTATGGCATGAGGAAGTGGGGGCTTACATTCTCATGGATGTCTCTGATCTGGATACTATCTAGTCACACATACCCCTCTCATAAGCACGTTGGTGTCCAACAATGTGTAGTTTAACCTACATATCTCTATGTACTTACTGTTGGTGAGTGCAATGATTTTTGAATGACAAAATTCAGAGTTCATTCTGTGAGAGGCAGAAATGCATTAGAATTATTTTCTAACTTATAAACAAGAAAAAGGGGGAGGGGGAAACTATCTCCTTGACAGCAACCAAAGAAGCAAGGAGATTTTTTTTTTTTTAAAAGCTGTTCTTGGAATGTTTACAACTCTGTGAAGTAGGATGGCAGGTGGCGGAATAAAAATTTACAGATAGAACATGTCTGGTTACAGGTAGCACAAACATCACTGGAAGGTTGGAATGCGATTGTAAATTGACCTTGTGTGGCCATAAATCAGTTTTAAAAACTGGGTATAAGAGCATTTAAAGTTGCATTTCTGTCTTTCACGTATGTGCACTCGGCAGGAGAGAGGTGTACTTGAGACTGATTTCACATGTGTAAGTTTGACTGGGGACGACACTCATGTCAAACAAGTGCATTTTTTAATCAAGTAATGAAATACTATTGGCTTTTTCATTACTTTGCTGCATTTTTGTTGCTGTCTATCTTATCCCTCCCCTGTCCTTGCTACTACTCTTTGGTGGTTTTATAATATTTTAGAGATATTTGTTTAAAGAACTATATCTTGGTGGAGTTTCTGAGGTTGTCCTAATCCCTGCCAGTGACCTGGCCTCTTTTCAAATGGTTGAAAGGAGCCAAGCATTGAACTGGGAAGCTGCTGTTACCAGAGGGCTCAGGCAAATTAATGATGGCCGTATTTGCTCTCCCTTCGTTGTTAGCTGTGCCTTGGATGTTTGCTCTAAGTGAAGAGATGCCTGGGAAAAAGTGCTGTGTAAAAAATGTTTGGGCAGCTGCTGCTTTCTTATAGTGTCTGATGTTTCTCCTCCTGCCTCAACCTATTCTTTACAGGGATCAAGAAATGTTCGTTTAATTGAAGTCAGATCAGCCAAGACCATCCTCTAAAAAGCCTCTTGGCAACAAGCTGTCCTTAGCCCTTTGACCGACTGTGAATGATGCCAGGCCTTGGCTACTGGTCAACTGCATCACTCCTTTTTTTCTGCAGCAAGTTCCAGATTCACAGCTGCACAGAGATACTTCCAGATACAATATGCAGAGAAACATTTTTAGTGCTTCCTGGTAACCCATCCCCTTACTGTACTGAGAAACTGCCAGTCTCAGACTGCTCCGATGGGTTTGTCTTGCAGGCATGCAGGCAAGGAAGGCATGCAGGCAAGGAAGTGGAAAGATTTGGGGAATCTGATGTTTTGTAGAGGCTACCTCCAGTGTGGAGAGATGGCTACTTTTGTCACAAAGCTCAGAGAAGTGAAGATCCCAATTATGATCCCATAAAGGAAGACTGAGAATTCTAATTCTGGACCCATAGTCACTCCTGGACCTTGAAAGGAGATCTCATCTGATGGCGATTGTACTAATGCATGAAACCAGAGCTTTAGGGACTGACTGTGAGATCAAGAGTGGAATTTCTGTTTAGTGTAGGAAACTGGGAGTGGGAGACAGGCACTTGACAAAATGTCAGCAGCTACTGGTATGTTTACTTGCAGTGTCACAAACGTGACCTTGGCTCAGCTTGTTTACTTCTCTCTCTTCCATGCAATTTGTAATATTGGTTACTGCCCCTTTTAAAATAAGGATGAATAGAATAAATATTTACATCTGCAGGAAAATGCTATGAATTACCTTAACCTAAGATATGCTATATGAAAATTAGTGATTTGAAAAGGTACTACTTGATTTTTTTTTTTTTGTAATAAATGTGGCTGAAAATCTCAGGGTACAAGTGATAGAAAAGAGGGTAGAAGCACACAACAAATTCTGGCTTAATAGACAGATGCCCAACAGCTAGAGTTTCGCTGGTAATTCTGAAATTTCTGCGTTGTCAGAATCCCATGACATCTAACAACCTTAACATCTCAAATAGTTATGATAATAAAACATTTGAACAAGCAAAGCTGGTAAGCTTGATAGATATCCATCTCTATAAGGAGAAAGAGGCCTCATGGTAGATGACTGGGGCTGCAGTCCTATACACACTTTCCTAGAAGTAAGACTCGCTGAACTCAGTGGAACTTACTTCCAAGTAGATAATGCATAGGATTGCACTGTGGACCTCTGAAGGGGGCCCTGACAACATGAAAATAGCAAATCTGGGGAGAGGGAGAAGGTGGGAGAGAATGAGTACATGTGTGAAACAGAGGTCCCGATTGGCCAGCCAATCCGACAAAGGAAGTGTATTTATGGTTTTTACAAAAAGAGATGCTAACCAGTCAGAGTCTAAAACTTGGATTGTACTTGCGGCAAAATTAAGTCGAAATGTAGTGAAGTGCTGAGGTAGTAATATGGGCTGTATTCCTGCAGAATAAAGATGGGAATCAGATTTTTGAATTTTGCCGTTCATTTAAAAACAAATAGAAAACTGTCCAAATATAAAACTTGCGCAGAGGGAACAGGCAGGGCTAGAACCTTTGTCTCTGATGTGCTAGGGGGTTTTGTTCTTTAGTTGCTGGGAATGTTTTACATAGAGACGTCTTCAAAAATGGCATCCCTCATTTGCAGTCTGAAGGGCTGCAGTATACTCTGCCAGCTCGGAATTCTTCCACCTCATTGTACTGCATGTGTAGGCTAGTTCTGAAACTGGGCAATTAGAGTCCTGCCTGGTGGTGACAGAGTCTTGAACAGGTTCTACTTCTCTCTCTCTCTCTTTCTCTCTCAGGTGGACCATGCGAAAGTGTTGCACTACATCGGAGCAGGCTTGGCATTCCCTACCAGCATGCTTTTTTTGTTCTTCCAGTCGATTCTGACTTACCGCATGGCAAAATCCAGAAGTCTTTACTGGACTGGCCACCTGCGCAGCATCCTTTCAGTTCTGGCCTTCCTCACCCTCATTTTCAGTATCCTTTTCTCAGCCAAAATGGTTTAAAGGTAAAAGAAGTGTCTTCAGAGCAGAAGTGGACTGATGAGTGAGGAAGAATTAAGAGGAACATTGTTAGGCAGGCTGAGGGCCCAATTCTATCCAACATTCCAGTGCCAGTGCAGCTGCAATGCAGCCTTGAGGAAAGGGAACAAATGCTCTCTTACCTGGAGGAGGCCTTCATAATTGCCCCCCTCCCACTGCAGGATGCAGCACATGTCCCATTGGCACAGCTGCAGCAGTGGTGGAAAATTGGATAAGATTTGACCCTGAGACAATAATGTGGGTGAGGTATCCCCATTTGTAAATAGGGCCCTTAATCTGTTGGGTTGTGGAAGTCTTGGGGGCAAACATGATCCAGATACAAATTAAGGGCCCCGTAGATGGTTTTTAAAGACATTAAAAAGGACTGGAGATGTGATCAGTCTTGTGTAGTTTGGTCCTCAGAATTTTGTTTCACCTCTATCTTTAAAAGCAAAATTCTGCCAGGACTGTTAGATGAGGACGTACAGGTAATGGTTCAGAAAAGTAACAGTGTCCTAGCACAAGCTGGCCATACTACTTTTGATTTGAACCCACGTGCCACCTTCCATTGGCCAAATGTTTCACATGGCTACAGTTCACCCCCCCTGCCCCACAGTGGGTTTATAAACAGCCACCCTCTTGCAGAAGGTCATCAAAGTCTACCTTAATGGTTGTAGATAATGTCTGAGGTGAAGAATAACTGAGGCAGTTCTGGATCAATGAGCCCAGGAAACTTGCACTCAGACTCAGTCACTGGTATTAAGAGTTTAAAAAAAAAAGGAGTAGAATGCAGTGAGAATGGAAAAGGATCAAGAATAGTAACTAGTGCTGGATGAAAGTTACTGGATGGGATCAGCTGTAATAAGTGTCTTGCTGATTGCAGTGCAAGCAAAGAATGTTCCCACTTAATGCACTGAGGAGGTTGATGAGAGGGTGAATTCCTGTGAAGGGCCTGTAGTCTTTCCTTACCACATCTTATTGTTGACCCTGCTTTTGAAATGGACATTCCGTATGAGTCTAGAGTGATGATTGACACTGTTTAGTGACCTTGAGGGAATATCTGCCTTGCTCAGGTTAGTCTTTTTGAAGGCTGCAGAGAATTCATTCCATATATCAGCTCACCCATTCCGTGTTACCAGTGTCATAGTACAGTAACACACATGAAGTTGGCACAAGTGGTGCTGCCTGCATGAGAGGAGGATTGCAAAACTCCCGTTTGCAGCCTTGTCCTGGAAAAATTGAATTGTAGTTGTGGGATTAACTCTCTAGCAGACTGGGCATATTCCTTGTGTTAGAGGAGTTTCCTACCTCTGTCAAAGTAGACCCCTGCCCTTCCTTTATCCATGAATGGAACAGATATGTGAACAACAAATGTGGCTGTCCTTATGTTTAGTTTGGCCCTAAACTTGGCACTGAAGATATCTAGAAAGATGGGAATGGGATCGTATAGGAAGAGTAGGTAAGAATATGAGCCTGGTAATACATCTTTCCTGTTAATTTGCAACAATGGGGACGAGGTTGTTCTATTTCAGCACTTCTCTAAACTATCTAGGAATAATTAACTCGGGTGTGTGTGTGTATGTGAAAACACAGGGACACACACAATGCACATACCCTCTGGGATATAGTGGGCTGTGAATCCAACAAATAAGGACAGTAGTGGAATCTTTCTCTTCCTAGGGAATACATATGTGTACTTTCCAAGCTTTAGCTATGGGAGTGTTTGGTAAACAGGAGAACTGAGTCATGAAGCAGAGTGGATTTGGGTTGTACCTGTCTGTCAGAGGCAGAGTGTGGCTGATCAGCTGAGAATTGTCTCACCCCCCCCCCCTGCTGCCACAGCCTAATGAACCTGCAGTGTTTCCACAAGTGTCCTACTGAAGCATTGCTTTGTGCAATAAGGTGGAAGTACAATTTAAATGATAATTCCCCAAACACTATACAACTGTACCTTTTATTCCTCATAATAAATACTGCTGTGCACAAATTCGTGGACCAAAGTTCTAATATATATTTTCTTGGAAGTAAGGACTTACTCCCTAGAAAATGTGTATAGATGGGGTGGCCAAACCATGGCTTGGAGCCACATGCGGTTCTTTAACGTGTAAAGTGGCTTGTGGAAATGTTTGTTGAGATCCTCGTTGCATAACAATATAAAAGTTAAATAAAAAACTACATATACGAATAAATATTGTTACATACATGTTTTTCTTAACATTCATATAACATTTTTGGAATAATATGTGCATGTAACAGTAAAAACGTGTGTGATATTTGTTCATGTCTTGTGGCTCTCAAACACCTGAAGTTTATCGTATGTGGCTCTTAGTTAAGCACATTTGGCACCCCTGGTGTATAGGACTTCTGCCTTCAGTGAGCAAATGTCTCCCCTTCTCTCATAACAATCCCCAATGCTGATTCCTGCTCATCACCTATGTTGTGCCATAGCTCCTTTTGGGGAGCTACAGCGACCTGTTTGATAGGTGACATGCTGCTGAGGCCCCAGTTGCTGGCCCTGAAACTGCTTCCCTGTCACACCTGAATTCTAAGCAGCTTTGTGGAAGCATCCCAGAAGGGAAATGTGCATGTCCAAAAGGAATGAGATTACAGTATTCCGAACTCTTAAAATGAACTGGTTCCCCCCTCTCTAGTGTTCTCCAATGATGCTCAAAAATGCTGACTCAGTTTTGAATGGACTCACCAATCCCTAGTTGTAATGTGCTTGTTATGCCTCCCCTTCTTTGCCACTCCCTGCCGCTTTTCTCTGGTGGGAACCTTTTGACAGTTGTTTGTCTTGACTCTGGCACCCCCATGTGGTATATTTTTTATGCAGCAAAGCTTTATCCTACAACACCTGGCGGCTCTCTGTGAGTGGATGTTTATCATCAATGTCCTTGTCTTTTACGGCACCTTCACTGCTGAATTTGGGGCAATCTCCACAGACACCTTCCTGGTTCTTCTGAAAGCCACGCGAACTTCTAAAAGCTACAAGGTGGATGGTAGCACACCAAGCATATCACATGTTCACTGCCATTTGGAGAACCTGTCCATGACACAAGGTACCTGCTGGGACACAGATTCCTCAAGTGCACAAGAGCCTGGATGAACTAGGTTTACTATGATTTAGCAAGACCAAAAAGGAAAAAAGTGTGGAATATTATCTTGAAGATGCCTAAGTCAGATCATTTCTTGTACTTATTTTGTATACGAGTTATGCTAACAGTGATCTGGCTGTTCTATCTTAACAATCCCATACATACCATTGGCCTTTATACAACAAGATTTCTTTATGCGTCCATGCTCTCCTACCAACCAGGGCTTTCACACCAGGAAGAGAGAGAATGAAAAAAAAATGGTGGTAGTGAGCGGCGTGAGTAGAATATCTTGTGATTCACTGAGAATAAGAAATGTTTAGGTCCTGAAGATGTGGCATAGCTCAGTGATGTATCCTATGATCCTTGGCATGTCCAGTTAGGGAGCCTCAAGTGCCTGGCCTAGGGAAAGGCCGCTGTCAGGGTCCACGAGGAGCTGGATTTGACACACACAGCAGCCATGAACATCAGGCATGCCCAGGGACAAAATAAAAACACCCTGGTCTTCCCCTTGAATTTCCGAGCACCTGACAATGGCCAGGTGTGAGCTGCTCCCACAAAAAGAACTGCAAAGGGGATGCAGCTCGTTTTGTAGCAGTCTTCTTTTTTTTAGGGACCAAAGGCACTTGCCAAGTGGCTTTCACTGTTGCATGTTTGGGCCATTCAAGGCCCGAGCTATACAGTATATTCAAGGATTTTGTGTTCTCCTGAGTGAAGAAGTGGTGAGCAGTAGTTGTAACATGCTTTGTATCATGTGTTGTGTGCGACTGCTCCAGCTGAATTGGCGCCACATTGCTTTTCAGGAGAGTCTGGTTTTATCCTCAAAACGTTCAGCATTAATAGTAGCAGCAGTTTAGCTCTTGAGTTCACTTTAACAGCTTGCTGGAACAGCCCATTGTAGTCCAATTCGACAGTTTTGGTGGTGGCTAGGGAGTGGAATAATAAAATACGTACTTTCTGGTCAATATTTTTTTATTTTTTGGTTCAGGTGCTAACTTTTTTTTTTTAAAGTTCAGTCACTGGTTCAGACACTTTGAACTGGTTTAGCTACCTTTCATGCAGAATAATATCTGTTTTGCTTGTAATGTAACTTCCTAAAAAGGAATGCCGTTAACTATCAAGCTTGTAAAGACATTTATTTTTAAACGCTTTTATTTTATGTTCAGAGTTGGTTCTAATTTAGTGAAAAGCTCTTTTTTTTTTTTAAGAATTCAGCTTTGGATTGGTTCAACTCCCTGGTGCTGGCTCTGTCCCATGTAGGAGGAGTTGTGGAAGAAGACTAAACCAACTGTTTAGCTTTCCTTGGAGATGCTGTTCTCCTTCTGTCCTAGGTGCTAGTAACAGTTGCTCCGTCCAAAGAGCTCATTAGGGGTTATCATTCTGGAATACTTCTCTTTTTCTTTCACTGCCAAAGAGTTCAAAGCACTTCTGCAACCTGCAAGGAGCTCAGGATACTCATAGGTAGGTTACTTGTTTTGTTCCCAAAGTCAATATGGTGCTTTCCAGATAGCCAAGAAGGCTCATCAAATCCTGGATCTTGATCTTGTGGAGCAATGCACTGTAATCCTCCACCGACTGCTTTGCTCCATATTGAAGTGCCCTTAAGATGTTCATTGTCATTCCATTCAGGAATTAGTTGAGAATATTTCTGGAATTTTTCCTATGGTGGCTACTTCTGTGCCTTTAAGTCTGGATTTCTCAGGCCTACTTCTCATATTACCTTTCCCTGTATAGATCTTAAAGATGTACAGTGTATGTGGAAGATGCAATGAAGTATTCAAATATGTGTATTTTAAAATATAGTCCTTTTGGAACAGTCCAAAAGATAGTATCTATCAAAACTTCGAAGATAGTGGTTGACTGGTGGCCAGTTCTTACGTTGCTGGTGTTATGATACTCAGGACACACTGGTATGGAACTGTATTATTGGCCCCTCCAAAATGTTCTTTTTCTGACATTACTGGTGTGGCATGAAAAAGAGGCGTGTGGAAGTGGTGACTTCTCCATTCCTGTAACAGGAGAACCAGTTCAACATGTTTGGGCATTTTCTTGATACTTCCTTTCACTTATGTTTAGAATAAATGGAGAAAAGTTTTACTTTCTTACAGCAGTGTCAAGCAATACTACGCTATCTTAAGAGAAGACCAAAGTGAATTACTCTTGCCCAATGTGGTGCTGAGTTATTCTAGGGCCTTTCCAGATAAATTTTTCCTGTTAGTCATGCTAGCTTTGATGTAATACTGATAGTGTTATATCATGTCTCCACATAATGGATGGGGCTGGGTTTGCTGATGCTGCACTTGGAAGGTGTGTACTGCAATTAGCAATGAAGACAGAAGATGCAAAGAAATACTTCATCAAAGGAAGAAATAAAGTATCAAAATGCAAAACTAGACTTGTTGGTGTTTGGTACTTAAAATTTTTTTAAAGGGTTAAGTGAATGAGGCAGTGCTTATGTGTTATAATGAGGAAGTGGCTAGCATTAGGGCTGGCCAGCCCATCCATGAGGTCAACTGAGGTTGTCCTCAGGCACCAGATTGGTGGGGGGAGCCTGTCTCTATCTACCTTCTTGCCTCCACTGCTGCTCTTCTTCCTTCCACTTCCCAGATTGGAAAAGAGGTGGACAGAGAGGAAGAATAAATGTGGAGAAAAGAGAGCACTGAGTGAGAACACTGGAGAGTGGGAGTAGCATCTGGCATGTTACCTCAGGTGTTGGGTTATCTTGGTCAGCCCTGGTTGGCATCTTCTAAAGAATTCATGAAAACAATAAAACTTTTAAAATGTTTACAAAATAGTCCAGGGAGTTGGGGGGAAAATTGTGCAACTGCACAAGTGTTTAAACCCTCAAACATCCCATATCATCTGGAAAGGCCTGACAATGACCCTTTAGAGCAGAGGTTCTTAACTGGTGGGGTCTGTACCTGGGGGGGGGGGGAATGAGTGATGTGCTCTTAGAATTATGAAATCTGTTTGCCTTGATACACATTTTTTGACCAGACAAGGGCAGTTTTAAAAATATTTTGAATTTGGCCCTGACTACTCATGGGCGAACAAGAGCCAGTAATATATTTTCTTCTTGACTGTAATATTTATTGTTTTTGGCTAAACCTATTGAAACATTTGGCAACATTGGATATATGTATGTAAATCTGGATTTTTAGTGTTGCTTGTCATCAGTTCAAAAGCCTGGAACTGTTGGATGAAAAGCACTGTATGCATCTGGCTTTGTCAAAAAATGCTCCATTAATTAACCTTCTGATTGAGGGCAACAGCAGCAGCCTTCTCATTGATTTTTCTCATCAGTATTTTGATGCCTTCAAATTCTGTGAACAAATTTTTTAAATGATTGAAATGTAATGTTTTTGAAGTTCAACTTTGTGCTATATATGTTCAATGCAATTTCAGGAAAATAGCAAATAATAATTGAAATAAGGAAACAAAAGTGTGTGTGTGTTTGTGTGTGTGTGAGAGAGATGGACGACTGAAATTCTTTTGGGGGTGCATGAGGTGCAAAAGGTTAAGAACCTCTTCTTTAGAGAACCTTAAAAGAGAAAGAGGGAAGGATATTGAAGTAGATTTTTTTCCATGTCCATTGCTTTATATATTTAGCTATGTTGATTCTGCTCATCTTTTTGTTGCACAACCTTTAGAGAGGAACATTTGGAATATTTTACACCTGTAATATATAAAATGAATGTGCAATAATTTCAAAAATCCTTGTGGTGTATTTTCTGTGTGTTTTCTTCCTCATCGGTCCTGCAACTCCCACTTGGAAAAGCAGAAAAAACTCTGGACATACTGTCTACTTGCCTGTTGTACCTGATGAGGAGAGGAAGCCTCCTTCTCTCAGAACTTATCTCCCCAAACTATAAAGTCATGAAGCTACTTGTTGCTGTTGGAGTTGTTTTTTTAAAATAACAGGACAGCAGGAGATCCTGATCATGGATCTCTTTCTTCATGTCTAGAAGTCCAAGCAGCTGTGTTAACTCTGTTCCTGTGTGTGTTTGGTAAACAATGCTGGCTGGAATTGGATCAGACACTAAGGCACAGGCAAAGTGTTAAAGCACCCTTGCCTCCCAGTCCTGATCTAATTTGCACACTTCAACCACTAATTCATATTATCTCTCTTGCTATACAGATTGATCTAGTGTATGTGAGTGAGTTTAAAAGCCAAACTGCAGAGCCAATGCATGTAATAAAAATAACAAGCGTTTTGACCCTATGCGGTCCCACAGCTTTAGGATTAAAGGGGATCCGGGGTAACTACTTTTAAGAAATAAAGAAATCTCTATCTAAATTCAGACCTTAAGCCATCTGCCCACTAGCTCAGTGCAGCTCGCAAGTTGTACATAAATATGAGGAAGTGCCTTCCATCCACTTCCCTCACCACAGAGGCAACCACTTACTCTGATCACACTGCCTGCCTACCTCCCCAGTCCAGTGGAATTTCCTCTGCAACAAAAGACTAGCAAGATCCCACCCACACATTCATCTGCACACTTTTTATGGCTTCTCTATTACGTGAATCTCAGATGCCAATTCATTCCTATCATCCATGTGCATGTACCTACTGTTATGTGCACATGCCTGAGGAAGGTGCCCAACCAAAGACTACCAACAACTACTTACCCATCCATGTGTTGCTTTGCCACTAATTCTTGGTTCTTTTGTTCAAGAAACTAGGAAGTTAATCTGTTCTAGTTTTGGGGCTCCCCCCATGAGTGGGGCTGCCACCACTCATAGAAGTGGTGCTTCTTGAGCCTGAGCTATCCTTTGATTGCTTTTGAAGTACAACATGCATGTTTTTGGTTTTTCACCTTGAATTTTTGTCTGCACTGGGGCCTGGAAGGCAGAAGCAAACAGCTGAGAGGAAATGGGGGGGGGGGAGTAAAGGATGAAGGCAGTGAGGTGTACCCTCAGGAACCAGACCACTTTCTCCACCGCTTTAAGCCATTTCTGCCCAACGTTGCATATACGCAACAGGGGCCTAATGTTGACCAAAAATGAGCTGTGGGCTGGGCAAAAAGGGGTTTTAATAACCAATTTTTAAAAGTGTGTTTCTTTGCATGAGTTTCTCCTCTCATGCACCAGTTGGCAGTAGCTGAAAAGTACAAGAGGAGGGCCAGATGCACCACCTCCAGGAGTGTCCCTCCACCCGGAAGCCACAGCCTAGAACGGAGAAGCCAAAGGAACTTGGCCGCTGGAGTTCCTGCAGGGAGAGAGCCTGCCTGGAACACACAGCGGGGCTGTGGCAAGGGTGGAACCCTACGCTGAAGCCCTGGAGAGGCAGCCACAGTAGAGGGGGCGCCCGGCAGTACACATCAGCCCCTTCTCCGGCTCCTTGTGGGCGGGAAAAGCCCCGTTGCAATGCATGTGGCCGTGGCTAAGGCGGCACACCAAGGAGGGGGCAGTCCGGACTCTTGCACGCTACGCTCTTCTTGGGTGCGCGCCCGCCCCCCCGGGGTTCAGCAGCGTCAGCATTCCGACCTCCGGCGGCTGCACGGTCCGAGGCTGCTGCCCAAGCGCGGCTTCCAGTCCCGGGAATGTCCCGCCTGGCACCAGCGGCTCTCGCGACGCGGCCAGCCCGCCAGCAACCTCTTGGGGAGGCTCCACCTCTGGAACGGGTCAGCTGACTGCTGGGAAGCCGTGCGGGGGGAGTGGCTGGCTGGCTGGGCAGGCACCGGAGGAGTCCAGCCCTGGTGGAGGAGAGACGCCGCGGAGGGGAGGCCGCCTCGGGGGTTGCAGGTAAGCGGGGGGGGGGCGGTCTGCGCACCCGTGCAACGCCTGGTGGCGGGTGGGAAGGGGCCGCGGCGGCCGTGGGTCCCCTGGGCGCCGCCCCCTTCCTGGCAACAGCGCCCCCTTGGCTCCCAGCCAGAGCCCGCGGGGTAGCGGGTGGGGAGGGCGGAGGGGGAGCCTCCGTCGCCTTCTCCGGGCCACCTCCGACGGCCACTCGTGTTGCTGGGCTGGAGGGAGGCGAGGCTGGCTGGCTGGGGAAATCCCCGCGACTGCCAGGAAGGCGAGAGTCTCTCCCGCTGCCTGCAGTCCAGCACCCGCTGCTGGAGAGGCGGGCGGGCTTTGCGCTCCTCCTTGGACTGAGCAGGAAGCCCCCGGGGTGGCGCGGGCTCGCTCTCTCCCCGAGACGCGGCAGACCCTGGCGACGGTCCCTTCTCCGCCCTTCCGTGGGTATGTTGGGGGGCCCTCGGAGGCGGGCAGGCGCCAGGCCGGGGTTCGAGGCGGCCCCCAAGGCAGAGCAGCGCTGCTCTCCCCGCGGCGCGGCTGGACTTCTAGGGACTTTCCATCTGCGCTTCCTCGCCCCGCCCCGCTTCCGCCTGTGGCGCTTTGTCTTCTTTCAGCGCTTTTCTTCCTTCCCTTTGCAGGATCGGATCTAGTTCCGTGGCTGCAGCAGCTCCAACCCGCCATGGATGGCGACGGCTACCACCCGGTGAGTCTTAAGACGGGGCGGGCGTTTGTGTGGGGAGCAGAACTTTCTCCCTGTGCTTTCCGATCAGTTGGGAGATGCCCACCCTCGCCTGGACCGTATGCAAAAACTTGGGCTCCCTTGCAGGGGTGGATCCTGTGTTTGTGGGGGGGGGGCATGAGTACTACCAACTCCAGAGCCCAGGTCAACCTTGCGGGGAGACCTAGGTTCAGTGTTGAACTTGATGGTCTCTGGCCTTGGAGCCCAGGTCTACCAGACTGGGTAGCAGTGGGCTCTCACCTGGGCTCCCATTCCAGCCAATCTTGCCAGTGCCTGCCCAGTGGGTGTTCCCCATGCGCCTGATTTTGCTCCCCAGCCCAGTGGATGCCCTTGCCTGCTGGCAGACAGTTTTGGGGGGCCACGCACCCATGGCCCCCCCTTGGATCCGCCCTGCTTCCTTGTTGGAGGTCTCTTTACAGTTCTCTCAATTTCCCATCCAAAATGTCAAGTTGTGAACGTAGTTGTCTCTTTTGAGACTTTCAATGCAGTGAACTCAAGACAGCCCGGGAACCCAAATCACTTACCCAAATCATGTACTCAGTACCCAAATCACTTACAACTAGAAAATTGTTGTTTTGCAACAACTGTTTTTATTTCAACAATTGTTGATTTTGCAGCAATTGTTGTTTTTGATTTCACAAGTAATCAAATAATTTAATAATGTCTAATTCCTGTGAGTCCAAATACTCACCTGTGGAGGCAACTACCTGTTGGGTCTCCGGAGAAGGGCAGTGCGGGGCAATGAGTTGGGTAGTCTGCCTGCACTGGAGGCAGGAAGTTTGGTTGTTTTTTCAGCATTACCCAGTGCAGAGAGACAACAGAATTATCTGCCATTAACACTGACTGCCCATTGAGCCTAATGCATCAGAAAAAGAGAATGACTTTGGGAGCTGCATACCTCCAACTAAGAGGCATGCTCAGATTAGTGACTCATGCAGAAACCCAGTGGGTAATACTTTAAATGCAAAGTTTATTGGTTGTAAGATTGCCTTTGATTTTTAACTTGGAAAAATCGTGCTTGGATGTAAACTTTGAGGAAGATTGAGTGTTGGCTACAGAGGCTTTGTTTACCTATTGTGGTGAATCTCATGACAATTCCTTCTTTAAAGCCATGCATGTTACAGGTTATTACCTTATCTTGTAGTAATGTATTTGTTGCATATCGTCTTTTTCTTGCTTCATTGCTGCACAGCTTTGTAACAAAGATATTTTGTTTTTCTGTTGATTCCATTTTGTATGCAGTGCCTGGATGGGATAGACTATGATGATTTCCAGTTTGGCTCGCCTCTAATTGAAAACAAGGACCTGCTCGTGGAGACAGGTAAGGAGCCTATAGGGAGGTTATATACAAGTGTTTCAAGAAAATGTGTTTATAGTGTTAGATTTATTATGGCATAATTTACACTTGTACTGCATATGGTGTACATAGAAGCATTTGCTTGATCCAGTTAGATAATTAGTTAATGAATTAGATTAACTACAGGTTGAGCATCCCTAATCTAAAATGCTCCAAAATCTGGAACTTTAAAAAACTTTTTGATATAGTGACATCTTTGCTTTGTGACGGTTCAGTATACTCAATCTTTGTTTTATGAACAAAATTATGAAATCTACTGTTTGTTTGTTTGTAGAATATGTTTGTTTCCTACATATAACACCTTCAGGTTATGTGTATAAGATATGTATGAAACATAAATGAATTTCATGTTTAGGCTTGGGCCCTATCCCCGAGATCTCATTATGTATATGCAAATATTCATTATGTATATGCAAATATTCCAAAATCCATTCATTCGGATAAAGGATACTCAACCCATACTAAAAATATTTTCCATTGGTATCTCTACGCTGCTGACATCATTAAGTGATCTGCAGAAGTTTATTTATTTAGCGTATGGCATATAATACATGGACTTATATATCAATTAGACTAGGTCAAATGTCAGTGTCCAGTTTGTCCAGCCATTCAAGGACAGAGTTACATTCATTGAAAAAGTCAGACCATGGACCAGTATATGACCTCATTTTGCAGCCAGACACAATGTGGTATATGGTTTGGCGGGAGAACCCAAAATCACACTGTGGGGTAGATACTAGCCCCCATTTAAACATTGGGTTCTGACTAACACCAGAAGTCCACCAACATGTGTGCTAGGATGGTTCCACACGTTTCTCTAATTGCTTCCCTTAGATCCGTTTGGAATCTGTAACTTATATTATGAGAACTTGAAATATTGGAGTAGGGAGCATGGTTTATTATGTATGCATGTTTTTCATGCTAATAAAGTATTGCTTAAGTGAATTATATGATCATAGACACACACTATTGGTCTAATTAGAATATTTTTCCTTTTTTCCCTGTCGGTTAAAGGCCCTTTGCTCACTATCGTTGAGCAGCCGAAGCAGGTAAGGATTTAATTCTCTGTAGGGGAGCTGGGTGTTCTACGGCCCAATCTTATGCATATCTACTCAACATTAAGTCCCATTCAGTGAGGCTTACTCCTGAGAAAATGCGCATAGGATTGCAGCCCCAGTTATATAATATTTCAGGCAGTTTTTTACCAATTGCCTGGTGTTACAATCCACCATTTGATGGTATTATTTTTTTTTCCTAGCGAGGTTTTCGGTTCCGATATGGCTGTGAAGGTCCTTCCCATGGTGGACTGCCTGGAGCATCTAGTGAGAAGGGACACAAGACTTATCCCACCGTCAAGGTGAGCATCATTCTGCTCAAAGATTTTTGTGAATTGTGATTCTCAATGTTGTTTAGAACATGTAATCTTATTGAATTTAGTTGTTAGACTTGCAAATGTTAAAATAATTTTAAAGAAAAAAGAACAGCTATCCTGTGGTAGACTTTTTTGAGTTTAGATACTCATTAGTGACCGGATTTCTGGTGCTTTACAAATCATATAGGGTGCCAATTAAGTGATTTATTCACTGTCATCTAGCCTCCATCCAGTTTCCAGCACTTCACGGTGTGGTTCCTAAAGTTATTCCTGATAATTTTGGATGGCTGTAAGTTTGTTATAATGCTTTTGTGCAGGGCCAGCCCATCCATGCAGCCACAAGAAGTGGGCTGCATCAGCGGTAGATTGTGGAGGGTATGGAGGATTTGAGGCTGGCTTTCACCCTGATGGTGAATTTGCGGTGGCTTCCACCTTGAGTCTGCCTTCACCTCCCGGCAAGTTCATCTGTTGGCTGGCTTAGTGGGTATGGTGGCTGTAAATGTTCAGTTTCTTGGGAACAAAATGATATGCAACCTGAATTCCACAAGGGACTGGAAATTTGTCAGTTTGGCTCAGATAAAATCCTTGCCCAGGCAAAGACAATGAAAAGATCTGGGAGGAAAGCCCAGAGGTAGAGAGGCTGAAAGAAGCGTACAGAGTAGGCAGTAGACAGGGGAAAAGGATGATGGTAGGTGAAGAATAGATGAGGAGGACTTCATCCCTTTCTGCCTCAGTCAAAGCGGGGGCAGTAAAACAGGGGTTCCCAAACTTTTTAGCACGGGAACCCATGTTTTAAACTACACTCTACCACAGGGGTGTCCAAAGTTTTTGGCAAGAGGGCCACATCATCTCTCTGACACTGTGTCAGGGGGCCAGGGGAAAAAAGAATTAATTTACATTTAAAATTTGAATAAATTTACATAAGTTTACGTAAATGAATATATTAAAGATGAACTTATATGAATGAATGAAGCTCTATCTTGCAATAGCTCAAGGCCTATAAAGGGCCTTGCACAAAGCAAGGCCAGCCTTTCCTTTGCTGCCGCTATTGCATCACAGATGTGAAACAGCAAGCAGTGGAAGAAGCCCTCATCCCACAGCTCACGTGAGAGGTCAAACAGTCGCCCTCATGCTGAGAGCAGTTGCATCGGGCCAGTGTGGGCTACAACAAATCTTCCGAGGGCCAGAGGCTCATTGGAGACTGGGGGCTCCCTGAGGGCCGCATTGAGAGGCCTCGAGGGCCGCAAGTGGCCCCAGGGCCGGGGTTTGGGCACCCCTGCTCTATCAGGATCCACTTAGGTTTATCAGGCTTTTTAAAAAAGGAGATATAGAAAGAAATAATCATTCATTCATAAACAATAAAACTAGAAAAAAGACCCTCAAACATTTATCTCCCTGTATTTAACCATGCTTACAACCTTCAGGAGCTCAGCTCCTTCCAGGGTAATTAGCAGGAGCTCAGCTCCTTCCAGGGTAATTAGCAGCTACAGTATCTGGTTTTTGAGAAGGGCTTGAGGCAATTAGTTACCTGATCTTTCCATCACCCTTTGGTGACCCACCAAAAATTAGATCGTGATCCACAGTTTGGGAACTACTGCACTAAAACATTTGTTCTTAAAATTTGAAGGGGCTGTTTGCTATATGGAGGAAGGGAGAAAGGAATGCTGGAAAGACTGAGTGCCTAAAGAAAGTAGAATAAAGTAGCCACAGGCCTGATGATGTAAATCTTGAGGAACAGGAGGGGTAGTAGAGAGAGGAAATTGATGAAAGTTAAATAGGGCAAAAGTATACACAGGAGCTACAGATGGAAGGCTGTCAGTTATTTGAAAGAAATGGAGCAACCAGGGAATACTGAAGGGCTTGGAGACTGGGCTTAAGATCCAAGGGGGCACAGTAATATTAGGTCTAGACCAGGGGTCCCCAAACTTTTCAGTATGAGGGCCACATCATATATTTTATGCATTTTCGAGGACCAAAACAATATCAGTTTTATAAATGAATGAATTAAATTTAAATGAATGAATAAGTTTTACTTGGATCTTTTTTGTAATCCACATGTTACGATTTGGAGCAGAAAAAAATACGATAATTACAAAGAAACAGTGCTGTGCTTAAATCGAAAATGATATATAAAGAGTAATATTATACGTTAGCAAAAAAATTAACAATAAAAGTATTTTAAGTTGCTGCAGGCCAGATAAAATGTGGGGGGCCAGATGTGGCCCCCGGGCAATAGTTTGGAGACCCCTGGTCTAAACTCGAAGTTCCTGTTAGGGAAATTCTGCCAGTTGTGAGGCTACAAGGATTTCGAAGCAGTAGATAGCGGTGGTCCTGGGGCTGAATTTCAAATTAATTGGCCAAATCTAGCTGTGAACTTGATGTAAGATGGCAGTGACCAGGACTGTTCTTTTGGTGGACTATTATTATATGGATGCGTGTGATAATTCAGCATCAAGCTAGATTATTTAAGCTGTTAATGATCTTCCACAAATTTTTCTAGTTTGTTTCAGAACGTTGTTGTTCTTTACTACTTCATGTGGAAAAACATTACAAGGATCTGTGTTCTGGATGGAAAAGTATTGCTTGTGATGCTTTTAGACTTGCTCTTATTGGCTGGGTGCAATCATATTGCAGGTGTGAAAGGGAATAGTTGTTTATCTCTACCGCTTTCTAATTCACGCGTAATCTTGTATCCATCAGTTGCTTGCTTCTTGGTTTCTGCCTCTTCTTTAAGTGTGTCCAATCCTTTCTTTATAAAGAAATTTCATAACCCTGGTTTTCTTTTTTAGAGTTGCTCAGTTGACTAGTTATTAGAGCTATGTAATGCTCTTAAGTTGATGAGCCATCATTTTGTTTTGTTAGTTTATTTTGGGTATTCTTCCATTCTGTATTGCATTGGTGCCCAAGATGGCTATTGATTTGTGTGGTGGCACTTGAGCTTTTTCCATCTTTTTTTTTCCCTAATAACCCCCAGACAGATTATTTTTTATGGTGGCATAAAGTGTCTCTTGCTGTGTTACTGCATTTTGTAAGAGGTTGTCCATGTACGGGGAGATGTGAGCATGGTAAAGTAGATCGGAGATTGGTTGTATATTTTGTAGAGCTCATTGTTCTGGGCAAAAAAAAAACACAAAACAAATATATAGCATGGATGGTTAGACTTCTGCTGAAGAGTTCTAACTGAAGGCCTATCAAGGTTGAAAATATTACCATTTTTTGCTTTCACTCTGCATAAATAGTGCAGATAAGATTAAAAAATATTTTTGTTTTGAATTTTTTTGCTCAATTTGTGTGCTTTATTCTGTTTGACATTTTAATAAGAGGTGGTGATGATGAAAGCATGGATGCAGAGCCTTAGGGCAGAGAGTTCGAGATGCCTTTTGAAAAACAAAGTAATTTAATTATGGAAGTATAATCAGAAGCATATGGACAGAGAAACAAGCCAGAAATAATGGCCATTCCCTTTTTTTTATTTTGTGATGGGCTGAATTATGTGAGTAATTCAAGCAAATGGTTATTTTTGGCAAGACTGCATTATTTTTCTTTATATTTTACTTAAATTTGAATTTTAAAAATTATTAATCCTTCATTTCTGGGTTTGATAACTCAAATGTAATTTGTAAGGAAGTTGTGCGATTTGACCATTACCTTCTAGAGTTTCCCTTTAGGTGTGCACAAACACTTTTTTGTGTATACCAGGCTGTTGATTATTTTCATGGCTTCTTTCTGCATGGGTTCAGAGACCTGCAAGTGACTTCTTGGGTGGGCTACCAGTAACTTTTTTCAGAATAAATACTTGAATTAAAGTGGCCCTATTGTGGAAACAATACCATGTTTCCACTATAGGGCTGTTTTCATGTTCATAGGGATTCTGAAGAGGCAAAAACTCCTTGGAAGCTTTACATGAAGGTGATATCTTCCACTTTGATGCAGAGCTCTGTACTTCTTGGAACTCATGTTGTCCTGTTTTATTGGCAGATCTGTAATTATGTTGGTGTGGCTAGGATAGAAGTGGACCTGGTTACTCACACCGACCCTCCACAAGTGCATGCCCACAGCCTGGTTGGAAAGCAGTGCAATGAAACTGGAATCTGTGTCGTGATGGTGGGCCCCAAGGACATGACTGCACAGTATGTATGAACCATTGTGGGAGAGGGGAAAGTGGTATGCTGAAGGTGAATTTTTGCTAGTATTTCATGATCAGATGGATACCTCTGAGTTAAGCATTCTAGCACTTTCATTTCAACCCCATTCCTTAAGCCTAATGCACAAAAGGGCGTCTTGTGTAGATTTCTGCATAATGATCTTCTATCGTACAGTGTAGAAGTGTGGCCATCTGGCCCCTTAAGGGGCTCTGAAGTTTTCTTTGAGCAACAAGTCCCACTTGTGCTGTACTTAAGTCACAGCTTTATTTGCTTGGTATCTTGTAACTGTCCCGGTTGTAGGCTGTGGGAAGGCAGGTAGGTGATCAGGAAAATATGTCTAGAGAAGGGGGATGGGGAAGGACTTTAACTATACAGGACTGACAGTGTTGTAGTCATGAAGGCCTAGGTGGAATAGTGGGGGATGCTAGGAAGAGTCAGACAAAACGTACACAGTTCCCCGTAAACAAGTTGCACAGTAATCTCCGAACTATTTTTAAAGCTTTCAGTCTTAGGATCAAGTCCCAAAGGTCTTTCTAACTATAGGGAGGGGAAGAAAAAGCAGAAAGCCAAGTTAATTTAAGGGCAACAGAAAACCTTTTTCTTGCAAAAAGAGGCAAGACTATACTTGCAGTGCTCTAGTCTTCCAGGTTTATTCTGAGTTAGGACATCAACAAGATTGCAAATAGGACTGAACTCCACTTGATTCAAATGGGAATTTATCTGGTATTTATGAGCCTTCTCTACAGTTGTCTGGAAGCAGTCCCTCTCTTCTGTGTGGTCTGTCCAGGTTCATAATGTTCTTTTATTCTATTGGAAGACTTGCATTCTGGCTAGGCACTCAAGGCAGATTCTATAAAGGAACATAAAAACCAATAATCTACCTTAATAAAAATGCAAATCCGTAAAACACTGAAAGAAGCAGTTAGAAACTAAAGTGAAGGAATCAGCACTACAAAAAATTGACCTATGTTTCAGATAAATATAAGGCTAATTGGTAGCCTGTTTTAAACAGTTGTTGAACATTGGTTAGGGATAAATGAGCCTCCCAGGACAAGGAATTTTGCATCCTGGGTACCACAACAGAAAAGCTTTTGTCCTGCATCAACCATGCCTTGAAAGACAAAAGGATGCACAGAAAGGCCTCAGAAGGTGTCTGTAAAGGGTAGGCAGATTCATGTGTGGGAGATGGTCCTACGCATGAAACCATCTGAACTTTAAAGGTTATAACCAGCACTTTGTATTGCATTTAGAAAAGGACCAGTGGGTGTAGCCGAAGCAGCAGGGAATGATATCATGACAACTGTCAGAACTCTTGTAGTGGCATTTTTGCGCTGGTTCCCAAATGGTCTTTAAAGATAGTCAATTCTTTAATTCAGTCAGTGTGTGTCAAAGGGCATAGTCACGTATGCCACATCCACTCTTGTCAGGAGTGAGCACACTTGGTGCACCAGTTGAAGCTGAGCAAAAACACTCTTAGTCTCAGCTGCCATCTGATGTCCATGAGCTGCAAATTTTATTGTTCAAAGGGAGTGCAATTCCATCTAGAACAGGTGGATACCATATTTCTGGGTTGGTTGAACTCCTGACTGAGAGCACGTCTTTCTTGTCCAGGTTTTGTTTCAGCTGCAGCCCATCCATGCTGATAGTGTCACATGCATTATTGTATTACGCCTGGGTGTTGCAGACTGGTTATAATTTGAAAATTCCTGTAGTTGGTAGTATTAGTAATGACAGTGTCACTGAGATTAAGGTCACACTGGTCACACAGTGACCACATTAAAGCAGTTCTGTGCACTCTTCTACAAAGGAGCTGAAATTAGGCACTTGGTCCGCAGAATTTTGAGCATCCGCATGCAGAACTTTTTCACTGACGAAGATCTTCAGGGGTAAAATGCAGCACTGTTTAGCATTTCAAACTGACCTCATTGGTACACTGAATCAAGTTTCTGCAAACTTTGACACCATCGCTGGCTGCAAGACAACTTAAGAAACTTGCTCTTATTTATACTGGAGTTGCAGCAACTTGTTCCAAACACACCTGAATGCAACTTGCCAATGTCTTCCTCCATGCGCAGCCACTGAAAAGGGGAATAGAAAGAGCAAGGATTGTAGGAGATGAAGGCTGGATACAGACTTTTGCTTCCAAAGGGGTCTTGTGCTCCTTTCCAGAACAGAGATGTACTAGGCAAGACTAAATCTCCTTTTCCTAGTGATCATTACAACAACCTTGTAAGATAGGTCAGTGTTATATAACACTCAAATTGCAGAGAGGAGCTGAAGAACGTATGACTTCCTTAAGGCTATCTGCTGCATTTGTAACTGAGATGAAATTTGAATTGGGAATTTTTGGCTTATAACTTACCCTTTTCATGAGCTGCCAAGCCAGGTATCTGTATTGGTGTTTTAATCCTATCTTTACAGCATGACAAACCCAAGGTGTCTTTAAAAAATGCTACAATTCATGTGGTCTTAGTAGACTATTGGAGGTGTGTTACTGTCTTGTGCTGCTTGGCTGACTGACTGCTGATGGTCTAAAATATGTATAATTATGGTTTTCTCAGGTATTGGTTTCAATATTATTGAAAACCCAATTAAAATCAAATTTTTGAAACTGAAATTATGCAAACTGGGCAATTCATGTGTATTTTTGCACGTTGGGTGATTTGAAGGCAAAATTTAGAAAAAGCAAAAGGTTTTTATTTTTATAAGATAGAAATTATCTCTAGAAGTATGCTCTCATAAAATTTGTATAATAAACAATCTTAAGATAGCAGTGAAAATGCTTTATATGCATCAGTATTCATCTAAGAATACGTATTCATATAAACAACTAATGGAATCCAAATCCTCTCAAATGGTGGTTGTAGTAATCTTCTGTGTTATGGAGGCTAGAATTTGTTCTTTGTTTATTAGACCTGAAATTTCAGATTCCATTGCAGTTGTCACTCCTGGAATTGTTGGCCATACCGCATGTATTGCAGCATGACCTTTTGGCTTTTCCTTGATCTGTGCCTGCTGCATATTGGAGTGAGCATTTGCCTCCTACCTGGTGCTCTGGGTGTCTCATCCACCCATGTGATCTGAGCACTTTTTGGTAGAATGATGTGACACCTCTTATTTTGTTGTTTTGCAGCTCCCTTGTAGGTATATGGCCTATCCATATGCTTTTATCACATGCTTGTTTGCCTTTTACTGGTACAATGGTGTCTTTAGAAACGCATTGGCAGTATTCTTGGCGTTTTGTCATCCACTAAACTTTTAAAAACTTGTTGATCTCAACTACTAGTAGTAGCCCCTTCACGGATCACTGTCTTGTCGTGGCGAAGGGGCTTGAGTAACTCAGTGAGGCTATTAGCTATGCCGTGTAGGGACACCCAAGATGGACAGGTCATAGTAGAGAGCTCTGATTAAACTTGATCCATTGGAGAAGGCAATGACAACCCATTATCCTTGCCAAGAAAACCCTGGAGACTTTAGTATCAGAAGATGAAAAGTTATTGTGCCGGAAGATGAACCCCAGGTCGGAAGGTGTCCAGTATTGTACTGGGGAAGAGCAGAGGACAATTACAGGTAGCCCCAGATAGAATGAAGGTGCTGGGCCAAAACTGAAAAGTTGCTCAGTTGCGGATGTGTCTGGAAGTGAAAGGAAAGTCCGATGCTGTAAAGAAACGGGCCTGGCGTGCTGTGGTCCATGGGATCAAGAAGAATCGAACTCGACTTAACAACTGAACAACAACAACTAGTAGTAGTAGTAGGGTTGTCTGCTCTTTGACTTTTTATTCAAATGAGATGTCATGTGCCCTTTCTCAGATTTAACAACCTGGGTGTGCTCCATGTGACCAAGAAAAACATGATGGAAGTAATCAAGGATAAACTGAAGAAGCAGAAGCTGCGAAACAGCATGCAGTTTCTGACAGGTAATCCCGAACTGGGAAGGAAATTGGGAGACAGGCATGGGTGGGCATGGTTTGCAGGCAACCGTGATTCCACGAAGGCCAGTTCTGAACACAGCAGGTATGAAGGAGGATACAGTGTGATGTGGGATGTCATGAGTGTAAAGCTTGCTTGTCAGACCTGTAATTTGGCATCTACTTTGGCAGAAGCTGAACAAGAGGCAATTGAACAAGAGGCAAAGGAGCTGAAGAAAACAATGGACCTCAGCATTGTTCGTCTGCGCTTTAGTGCCTTCCTTCGCGACAGCAGTGGAGACTTCTCTCTAGCCTTGAAACCAGTTATTTCTGACCCCATTCATGACAGCAGTAAGTGTAACACCTGGTCCATGGACCAGAATGGTTTGGGGTTTCAAATCATGGTGATCAGAGCCCAAATAATACAGTTAAAATAAACCACGCAGGTTATGTCAGCCTGTGAATGTGTTTTCCAGTGTGCCTGTTTTGTAGAGTTTGGGGTGGTTTGGTTTTTTTTTTTAAAGAAAGGTTTGGTTGCTCTTTGGTATCCAATGTAGCTGCTACAAACTGTCTTGGTTTTATATATAATTTTTAAAGACTGAAAGCTGTGTTGTAATTATGGCTAAGGGCTTTTATTTTCTGTTCTTCCCTTACTGTAAATCTATCTGCATAGATTTCAGAATGTGGCCTTGATTACTTTCACTCAGTATCCTGTTCATGGAGGCATAAGGATCTTCACACCTGCAGTTAGGGCCTAGGCATACAGATCAAAGGAAACTGGCATCCCTTCTCCCAGGGAAAGAACTGGCTGTGATAGTGTTTGGGCCTAGGAAACATTGTAGGACACTAATTAATTCTCCCACCCCACCCCGCCCACAACTGTCATGCCTCTGCGTGGGTGAGTTGACAAGCTCAAAGTGGAGAAAGAACTGTTTACAGGGTCCACAAATATGATAACTGGCTAACAGGAGCTATATTTCATTTTCATAACTGTCTGTCTCAACAAAAGGTGATGTAATTCCTGCATGAGAAAGAACTTGTAGGAAGGAGATACTGGTCTCTTTGCAGAAGACTTTAGAGACACTCGGAAGCAACAAAAATTTCTCACTGCTTCTGAATGTCCCCAAAGCCTGGCACAAATCAAAAGACGAACTTAATCTCTTCCCTGTGGGTGTTGCAGAGGATACGGGACTGGTGTTTGATGGTACCTACAGTTTTGGCTCACCTGCCTAACTAATCATCATTGGTGGACTTTTGGTAATAAGTGTAGCTTGCAAAACTGAGAGATTACCATGACTTTATTCTCTTTATTTTATGAACAATTATATACATATACAACTGTCTGAACTGTGATGTTTACATCTCATTTACCCAGCGTTGAAATTTTTCTTGTTGTGTAGAATCTCCTGGAGCTTCCAACCTGAAGATCTCCAGGATGGATAAGACAGCTGGTTCAGTGCGAGGTGGGGATGAAGTTTACCTTTTATGTGATAAAGTCCAAAAAGGTATGCACTGCCACAACCCTGCTGCTACTTTTGTATGCTGCACTCTCTTACGTCTGTATATGCTTTTGGGAGTTAACAGCTGAAGTCTTGCTTCTTAGTGCTCATTTTGTCTTAAACTTTGGGAGCTCCATGCCTGGATACAAGAATGTAATTACTTGTGCTGATGTTAGACATTCTTCAGACATCTGGTTGTGTTACAGTAGGAAATGGGATAAATTACTGATTGTTTATAGCTTTTTGCTGTTCTTTTCATGTTGTCTCCCATTGTCTTTGTTTAGAATGTTCAGATGTTTGCATATATTTTGTATTTTCTGTGCCTGGCCCACCTCAGAAGAAGGATGCAGGCAACATGTTTCCCCTTTAAATGAAGCCTGAAAATCTTCAGGCTTGCTTCATTAGCACAAGAAATTGTGAGAAAAGAGTGTGTTTCTCTTTCTTTGTAGTAGCAGAAAAGCCTGAAAGAGGCTTGGAAAGATTTTCAAGACAGTGTATGCAAAAATACCACATTTGTTCAGGACTTTTGAATAATTGTGAAAATCTTGTGCAGCTAAAGGATAGGATACTGCCACAAATACCTCTGCCACTTTTGGAAATTCACTTGAAACCTTATTGAAATTGTCAACATTTAGTTTTTGACTGTGGTTCTATACTGGATACTGAGTCTGAAGGAGGTAGTCTACTTAAACAACCAAAAGTGGCCTAGGTTGCTTCAGACTGTGTTCGACTTCTGGGGGCCAGAGTAATCTGTGCTTCACACCTGTAGCAGGAAATAATGCTTGCAAGGGAAGGGCTTGATTACACAGTGGGTTGATTGAATTGCTTGAACTGAGTAAATACAATCACTACTATATGGTATTGCTGCTGCTGGAGAGAGAGGGGCAGGGAGAGAGAATGGGGTGGGTTGAATCTTGAGAAATAAGGCACTATACTGGTTTGCAAGTCTATGAGATGGGGACAGGGTGGGGTGCTGCCAATATTGATATTCTCATGGTGACTCTCTTCTTCAGATGATATTGAGGTGCGGTTTTATGAAGATGATGAGAATGGCTGGCAGGCCTTTGGTGATTTCTCCCCCACAGATGTGCACAAACAGGTACCAGTTAGGCTATGAGAGCCAGTGTAGAACCGGGTTCAAATCAAAGATGTATTATGTAGTCTTATGGATATCCAGGAGGGCAGGAGGTCTGGTTTAGAGGGTAGAGCCTCCGTTTGCCTGAAGATAATATCCTCAGGTCGCCAGTTTGAGGCCACCGGCACCGTGCGACCTTGAAGCAGCTGACAAGCTGTGCCGAGTTATTCCATCTGCTCTGAGTGTGGGAGGATGGAGACCAGAATGTGAAACCAGATCAGAAAGAAACATCTGAAATGTTGTGGTTCTTGAAAGATTGAACCTTCTTTCAATTGTAAAAATCCCTACGGGGATTTAAATAGCCTGCTTATGTAAACCGCCTTGAATAAAGTTTGAGGAGAAATCTGACGACCAAGAAAGGCGGTATATAAATACCTGTATTATTAATATTATTATTATCCCTCCTTGTAGCGTAGTATTTTGTATTGCATCAGCTTCTGGAGAGGATTACAAAGAGGTAGTTGTCATCTATTTAAAAAAAACAAAACAAGCATCTTAAGATGCATCCCTTATTTTCAGTGACTTTCCCAGAAAATTGAAGGGACTAACTTACACTGCCTTTATAATGTGCAGTTTATATATATATATATGCAATTTATATCTGTTTATGGTTATCAAATGTTTTTAAACACTTCTCCCCTTAAAAATATGACTAAATGTGTAAGTAAAAATCCTTCTAGCAACTTAATTTAAAGTGGGAATTATGATTTACCCTTGTAGTGAGGATGAGTAAGGGAGATTGTAAAGCACATGGCCCATAAATTGTATTGACAAAGAGGAATCAGTAGTCTGAGGAGGGAATTGATGTGGCTGTATGGTGTGACTCTGCCTCCCGTTCACACGCCTTATCTTTTTGCAGTATGCCATTGTATTCCGCACACCGCCCTACCACAAGACCAAGATAGAAAGGCCAGTCACTGTGTTTCTGCAGCTGAAGCGCAAGCGAGGGGGAGACGTGAGCGACTCCAAGCAGTTTACTTACTACCCGGTGGTGGAAGGTACAAGGCACTTTAGGTGATGTGCTGCTTCTGTTGTTCAATAGCATGGCAGGGCCTCTCTCTAATGGCTGTTTTGTACTCTTGGCTGCAGATAAGGAAGAAGTGGAAAGAAAGCGTAAGAAGACATTGCCCCAGTTCCCTCAGCACTTTGGTGGTGGTGCACCCATGGGAGGTGCTGGTGGTGGAGCAAGTGGATTTGGCTCTGGTGGAGGTAAATATTTTCTTTCCTGATGGGGACTTCTCAAAAGTTTGTGGTCTTGGATTCCTTGTTCTTGTCTGGTCCGCTAAATCCATCTAGCTACTTTTTCTACATTCCTAGCTGCTTCTGGATATCCCCTTCTGAGTACTTTATCATAGGAGCAGTTCAGATGGATATTTTCACCCTTTAGCCACCACAGTTGTGAGAGTGGACAAGCACATAAAGAGATTAGTGCGATGGTTATTCCCCAGATGGTTGGATCAGAATTTTTCTGTTAATAGATATCAGAGAATTGATAGGAAAAAAATTGTAAGGAAATAATGCATGTGTTTATATACTATTGAAGCAAGTTTTAGAAAAAGGAAATTGAGGCTGTTACTGATGTATTAAACAAGAGATAAAGCCTATGTCCGTTCTAGGGTTCCAAGAGTGCAGTCCTGTACACACTTACCCAAGAGTAGGTTTCACTGAGCTCAAGGGGCTTACATGCATAGGATTGCATTGTAAGGTGATCTACTTTTTTGCCATTACTCAATAGTAGATCCTCTGGAGTGCATGGGGTCAAGTTGGGGCATCACCACTCTTCCAGGTAGCCAGTCACCTCTGGTACTCTTGGGTGAATGCCATTTGACCCTAATGATTTGATAGTTTTTAAGATGAGGTGCCCAGTCCTGCATATATTTGTTCAGAGTTTTTGTAAGTTCATTGAGGTTTGCTTCTAGAGAAATAATCTGCACTGAAGACCAGATGCAAAGGATTCATTTGTTTTTGCAACATCCCCCTATCCTCATTCTATACCTGTGACATCCAACAGTCTTGTTTACTTGTTGATCTCTTTAAAGATGTTTTTATTATTGGCTTAAACATCTTTAGTGATGTGCTTCTCTCATTGCTTTTGACTTAATGTAATATCAAATTGCATTTGCTTTCATCATTTTGGCAAGACTTCCACTTTCATTTTAAAGGCAATTGTCTTCCCTGTTAAAGCTTCCTTAATTATTTAACCACATGGGCACCCTTGAGGCTTGTTCATGGCTTTTCTGATGTAGCAAAACTAAACATCTGATCTGCAATGGAAAGCATCTTTAAAAAGTAGTTTGGAAAGGATTGGGTACTTCAGTTGTAGAACAACTCTGCCAAGGGGCTGATGGATGAATGCCACTGCAGTAATGCTTTCATGTTCTACAAATAACGCATGAAACATGCTGCTTCTCTGATTAGTAAAGGTTTAGAACCTGCTACCACACAAGGTAACAAGAAGTGTAATTTCTCATCTTAACTTGTGAATGTAATATAGATGTTTGTCTTGTGTCTACTGTAGCTGGAAATCCCTGGCATTCATCAGGCTTTGGTATTTACAACAGCAGCAACATCTACCTGTCTGAAACTAACACTATGGGGAGCTACCAAGGAGGAAGAGGCATACAGATGTCTAGAACTTCCAAGCTAGAAGAGGTTGAGCAAAAGCCCTCGGAAGAGGGGAACCCATGCTTCATGGAGGAAAAGCGTTACTTGGAGCTGCTGCAACATGGTATGACTGAGGAGACTAGTTATTTATGTTTGAGAGGAGTCTTCAGGCTACTCATGTGGTTGAGAGCTGTTTCTTTCACATTGGTGGTGGCATAGCCCTCAGTCCCCACGTGCATGATGTAGTTCTCCCCCCCCCCCACATCCTGTCCAGCAAACACACCATTTTGACTGGTATATAAATACTGCTAATAATAACATAACTATTGTCTCTATTCATATTCATTGTGTGAATTCATCAAAAGATATTATACCCATTTTCAGTTGAAAAGAGGGAAGTAAATTTTGATTAGTTTTCCAAACTTGCTTGTGTTTCTACTTTTGAGTTGTGGGGTCCTGGCTTGAGGGGGACCCTCATATTTGCAAGAGGCAGCGGCGGGGCACTGGAGGTTCTGTCTCCCAGAGCAACGGCCCAGCCACCGGGGCCTCAGCAGAGAGTGTGGGGGGAAGGGGGTTGCGTCACCTGGGCCCTTCTCCCCTAGCTGCTAGGACTTTTTGGCCCCTAGCCAGTCTTTGGGTCATGGGCAGGCTGGGTTCTGCTCCCTCCAGCTGCCTGCCCCAGACTGCTTTCATCCTTGGCCCAGCTGGGCTTTATGCTCATGACCAGCCCCTCCAGGCCCCGCCCCTTTCTCCAAGGGAGGGTTAAAAGGCTGACTGGCCTGTCCCAGCCCCTCCTCTTACTGCTTGTGAGAGCCAAAAGGCTGGAGCCTGGTGTTCCTCCCCCCTCCTCCCTCTCCTGGCTCTCCAGACCAGTACTCCACCTGCTGCTGGCTTTGGAGCCTGTCTCCTCCTTGCCTTGCAAGCCTGTTCCCTCCCGGTTTCCCCCAGGTAAGTTAGGGGGACCCTGACACGAGTCATTAAAAATCTAATAATTAAGTTCCTTCTACATCTCGAATGATCTAATCATCTTTCAAGAAACCAGTTAAGGGGAATTCCCTACCCATAGTGAATTTTTTGGTGTCTCATACTGATAAATGTTAACTTTCCCTCTTTTTAGTAGATCTAAGTGCATGACAATCAAAACATCCATTTCTTCTACTAAATGAATTTCCATCTGCTTAAAAAAAAAGCTTCTCTTTCTCTTGAACAAAACATTTTTGTAAATTTATTTTTTCCTCTGTTCAGAAATGGATCAGATCTGATTGTAGGCAGTTTGTAAAATGCTTTTGCTATAAGCCAATTTCTGAAATTCCGGTAAAATTTACATTGTATCTCCTTTTTGAGTCTAGTTGTTTTGATTCTTGCTTCTAAGTTTGACAACAGCATTGTTTTGTACATGATCTATGCATGCTGTTTGGAAGTTCTGTTTTTCTCTTCATATTTTATTTGATTTGCAGGCTTGTACTATTGCATTTGATTCTGAAGTTTTATTTTAGAAATCTGCTTTGATTAAGTCTTAAGTTTTGATCTTTTAAAAGTACAGTACTTGTACTTTCAACAGTAATGGGTACATGACATTTCCTCTTTGTCCTTTTCTTGCCTTTTCTCCTTTATTTATCTTAGGTCTAATGTTAAATTCATTTTTCTAGAGGGATATATTATGCTCATTAATCAGATTACTTACATTATCAATATGTGGTATAGGTACACGGAGTTCAGTTCTGTGCCTGTGTTTGTTAAAGACACTAAAAGCCATTCATATACATATACTTGTGTATTACTTAGGTTTATATTCTCTCTACGGTTTCCGTACAGAGTCTTCACCTACCTAATGTTTATGCCTAATAAAGGTTGACTTGACTTGACTAAAAGCCATTGCTATATCTTAAATACTAATTATCATTCTTCAGTGCAAACGTAGATATTCTTGTATCTCTAGCATCGTACTTAAAAGTGCTGAAGGTTTGTCCAAACCACCATCTTCTCTCTTCTGGCTCAGCAACCAGTTTTTTCCATTACAGTTCAACTCATGGGAATTTCAAATAGATGTTCTCTGGATCACCTTCTTTCCCCCCCTCTCAGATAGTTTCTCCTGTGCTTTCCCACGTTTATTCTTAAGCATTCATTTTTTCTGACTATGCTTGGGAGAGCTGCTTTGTCTGCTGCCCACTACTCTGAAGGAGAGCCATGAAAGTTCCCCTCCTCCACAGTAGAGCCCCATCTTTGCCAGCTCTCTGCTGGAGCTTGGTCTAACCAACCAAGGAGTGGTAAGTTGTAGGGCATTCACTCCTACTACCTTCTTTCCGCCCTGCACCAACCACATTTAAAAATAGTGTTTCAAAACATACTAGTTACAGATTGATGATTTGGTTTAATTGTCATTTATCTTCAATCAACCAAATTGAAACTGCTCTCTAGATCTGTAAAGAGGGCAAACAGCATGCAGAGAAGCTAGTTGGCAGAAGGCACAGAACTGGTAGCAGAAGGCACAGGGCTCTTGCAGGCCAAGGGGTTTATAGGAAACTGGGGGAGGGGGTTCCCTGTCTCCCTCTGATGGGAGGTGAGGTCGGTGCATATGTGCTGCCTTCCAAGCATTGGGCCTCTGCTTGAGTCAGGAAGCATCCAGGATCCTCAAGCTCAGCTCCATCGTTGCTGGGATGGGGGGAAGGGAGGAGGGTGGAAAGAGGAAAGAGATCCTCTTTGCCTTTCTATTCTCCATGAAATTTGTTTGCGTTGGTATTATATGTACATGAAAAATGGATATGTTGCAACAGTATTAGGTATTGGCAACCTTCAGTCTCGAAAGACTATGGTATCGCGCTCTGAAAGGTGGTTTTGGCACAACGTCTAGTGTGGCTGAAAAGGCCAATCCGGGAGTGACAATCCCTTCCACACCGGGAGCAAGTGTAGTCTGTGTAGTTGCAACAGTAAATAAACACTAATCCCGGCGATTTTTTTTCGTTGTTCTGTTTTGTCTTTCTGTATAAATAAATTTGTAAGATTCTCATGTCTGCTTGGAAACGTAAATGAAGAAAAAAATGCTCTGTAAATAGCTTGGTCTAGCATTTAAGAACGTAGTTGAGAGGGAGGATTTTGCAATGCTCTTCTTTCTTCCAGAAGGCTGGCTTCAGAGTGAGCAAGGTGTTGTGGGTTTTGGCGATAAATGGGTGAATTAAAATCTGATTTAAGATTCCTTAAAACGGGAATTTAGGAATTGGCTTAGTAAGCTCAGAGAATGGAGTTGTATCAAAGAAGTTTGTGCATTGGTGAGATAAAGTGTAAGAGAAGCTGTTTTGCTCTGGCAGTGATTGTGCATTGATGCCTTGCTTTTTCCTTCTCACCTAGCTCAGGATTGCACCACATGGATGCTGATCCTAGCTCGGCGCAGCGCCCAGGCTCTCCTGGACTATGCAGTCACTGCTGATCCACGTATGCTGTTGGCTGTGCAGAGACATTTGGCAGCTTCTCAGGATGAGAATGGAGACACGTGAGTCTGTGGTGGAAAGATGGGCTCCCTGAACAGGTGCTTCCTGAAGGGTGGTGGCATGTGAGGGTATATAGCTGGGCACTTCTCTCTGACCTGCAGGTACTTTTTATCATGGGCAGTAAAGTTTCCTGTGACACTCTGAATTTGTGGAGAGTTATCAGTTTTCTGTAGACACTCCGTTGAGGGCAGGGTCTATAGGATGACACAGGACTGGGACTTCTCTACATGCTGCTGTTTTTCTGGTTTTAAACACTGTTCAAAAATACCCTCCTACTAATTGGGAACAGTATCTCTGTTTCAAGCCCATGGATTTTTTTTCTTCCATAGGCCTTTGCACCTGGCTATTATCCATGAACAGACAGCTGTGATTGGGCAGCTGGTCCAGGTGGCAGTCAGCATCCCTAACCAAAGGATCATCAACATTGCCAACCATTTGCAGCAGGTATAGTAACTGGTGTTCCAGGATATAAGCTGTCATCAAGAAATGACACTTGATCCTAGCTGGAACTCTTTCTTTCCCTTTCCTTTCTACCCAACAGCAAAAAGGCATAACTACAAGCAGAGCAGATTCAAAACAGACACATCAAGCCAATGGCATTTTTTTGCATTGGCTCAGTTTGTTGAACCTGCTCTGCCTGTTTTGATATATCTTTTTTTTTTTTCCCCTGTGGTGCTAATCTTGCACAGGATGTCCATTGACCTTGTTTGAAAAGGACCTTGGTACAAAACTGTCCCATGATGTTGGAAAAACAGTGCCATCATGAGTCAAACAATAAATAGGTTCTTTTTGAAACTCGTAGGTCTAATTTGATGAGCATCTGTTCAGCAGTTTTCTTGTGAGTCCCTATTAAGGGTGACAGTAAGGGCTGGTTCTAGCTTTTCCTAAATCAGGTATCACATCTATTGATTTTGTACATAATACATCAATCTGGTCTTAATTTTGCAAATAGGGAGAACACTGAGTCTCAAATTAGGAAGTGCCTTTTTGTCCCTTGTGGTGGTGGGGGATCATGATAGCCAAGGGAGAGTGCTGGTGTGGTTATGTCCACCTCCCTGATTGTATGACTTATTCGGGTCTCTCTGTCCCGTCCCTCCCAGACACCTTTGCACTTGGCTGTGATCACCCATCAGCCTAGGGTGGCTGGTTTCTTGTTGCAAGCTGGCGCAGACCCCACTCTGCTGGATCGTTATGGTAACTCAGTAGTACACCTGGCATTGCAAATGGGTGATGAGGACATGCTGAAGACCCTCCTCTGTCACCTGGGCTCCCATACCCTCCGCCTTCTTGAGACACCTAATTATCTTGGTGAGTGATGTGGGAATTATAGGGCATGCGCACTCTCTCTCTTTCTCTCTCTCTGGTGGGGAGGTGGGGTGTTGGAATCCTGTAGGGTAAAGCTGCTCTTCTGGAGTGAGTGAACTGCTGACAAAGCAGAAGGGAATGAAAGGGGTTTCCACTGACTTATCCTACTTCATAGGATGTACTCATTTTTGATACTAACACTGAGCAGCTCAAACCCATATCATCTATGGATCTTGTGATTAATTCAATAAAAAACACTTTTTTAAGGGTTTACTGGTTACTGCAATGTCTTTATAGTGAGTGGTTGATTAAAGGAGCTAATTGTTGGCATTGTAATTCAGTGAATGTCGCACTAATGCACATTATGTGTTGTTCCGTGATTCAATTTTTTAAAAGAAGTTATTAATTGTGTTAATGTTATAATGCAACAATCATTTATATTTGCCAGTGCCTTTTGAATTATTCACCTGTTTTGTGCAATTTAACAATGGGACAGCGAAAATGAACTCTCAGTGCTTTTGTGGTAGCTAAAAGACTAATATTAAAACATTGGGCAGATAAGTGCCCCCTCTGCTATACTAATGAGTGATTGAGGACCTTTTAACTTTATCAACATTTGAGCAAATGACTTATGGACGACAATTAAGAATGGACATATTCTTGGATATTTGGAAGCCTTAGATTTATATATTTAATGTATTAATTGTTTTTGAGTACAGTTACAGTAGAGTGTGCTGGAATTTTTCTATATCTTATTTATAGCGTATATTTTTATGTTTTCTTTGCTTTTGTTTTGTGCTTCTGTTACTTTGTTTCAATGTATATTTTTCTTCTCTCTCCACAAAATAAGTTTTGTAGTGCTTGGGCTTTGAAGCCTTCATTTGGATGTAGGGGAGGCATTCTGTTTCTAGAGGGGACTTTGACCATTCCCAAAAAAGGAGAGAACCATTGCTAGTCTTTGTTGCTTCAGGTCTCTTCCCTGTGCACCTTGCTGTGAAGTACAAGCGCCCAGCCTGCCTTGAGCTGCTGGTCGAGAAAGGAGCAAATGTAAATGCTGCTGAGCGGCAGAGTGGCCGGACACCTTTGCATCTTGCTGTGGAGATGGACAACCTTAACCTGGCTACATGCTTATTGATGAAGGTGCGTAGGATTGAAGAATAGGGGTATTGTTGAATCGAGGGCGTTTTGGTTCTGCGTCCTAATATCATAATTGGACAAACCCTGGGAGTTTACTGTGCCAGTCCATAAGCTGCTGAGCCAGCAATGTCATGGGAATAACTCAAGTTGGAGATTCTTCCTGCTTCTGTTGTATGTGCTGGGTTGAGTATTCTGTAGAGGGAATGATCCTTTGGGGGTGGAACTGAGAGGAAAGGCAAGTCCAATCTCTCTCTGCTCTGTGTGCATAGTTTACTAATCTTAAATCTAAAAGGTTTGGTGCCTCAAAATCCCTGTTTTCCTCTTGTTATAGTAGAGCCAAATACTTTGGGTTGTTCTGCCTCCAGTAGGTGGTAGAGGAGTTCCCAGCCATCTTGGGTCTTGCTTTCAGTATTCCTCTGAAGCACTTATTGCAGGAGGGGTGTGTGGGTACAACATTCAACAGCTGCTACCTGGGCATGTAGAAAGGGCCTCACCAGCAGAGTTTGCACAGGATTGTGTGCGCCTCGGGTAGGGCTTCCTGATGCCTTGTTCATGTCATCTATTATGTTGCACTGCTAACACTTCTAGGGTTGGGAACTAGCAGGCGAGCACAGCATTGAATATAGATCATAAATCCTAGTTCAGCAATGTCATTGCAGTTGAACAAATGAATGTATGAAGTTGCCTTATACTGAGTCAGATGAGTGGTCCAGTGCGTATTTTGCCTGGCAGTAATTCTCTGCAAGCTCGGCACAGAGAGATCTTTCCTGGTCCTGCTGCCACAATCCTGGAGATTGTTGGGATTGAACTTGGGGTGTTGTATAAATAAAGCTGTGGAGTTGCAGGTTTCTGGTCAATCTACACATTCGGAAAGGGGTGACTTCTTTCTGAGCACATTGTTTATCTTTCATTTTCTGACTTTTCTCTATCAAGCTGAGAGCTGATGTGAATGCCCAGACGTCTGCTGGAAATACACCGCTTCACTTGGCAGCAGGAATGGGCTCCCCAATTCTTACCAAGTTGCTCATCAAAGCAGGTAATGCAACTCCTCAGCATCTCCTGGGTGATGAGGCTCATATGTTTAAGACAGAGGTTCCCAAACTGGGATGGCGCAACACCCCAGCCTAGGGAGCCCTATATCTGCCCCCTTAAGGGGCAGGGGGATCTTGAAGGCAGCAACACAATCACTAGGATTGTGCTGCAGCCAAGAACAAAGGGTTTTTCAGACTTGCCAGGGGTAGCAATGGCCTTCTGGGGGTGCAGGGAGTCCGTGGACACCTCTGCAGGGATTCCCAAGCCTCTCAATATCTAAAAATAGTGATCACGACCACTTCCAGTTTGCAGTTGCAAAACCGGAAGTAATATGATTGCTATTTTTAGAAAGTGAGAGGCTTGGGGAGCCTTGCAGAGGCATCTGTGGGCTCCCTGCACCCCCCGGAAGGGCATTCTTGCCCCTGGTAAGTCCTAACCCCCCCCTTTGTCCCTGGCAGCAGTGTGATCCTAGTGATCACAGTGCACCTCCCCTGCAACAACTTAGAGCAGTTCCCAAACTCCCAGAGAGTTTGGGAACTGCTGGTTTAGGAGATCATATGTTATGTTCTGAAGACATGTGGAAAGGGTGGGGTGGGAAAGATTCCTTCTACATGTTTCAGAGACAGATCTCTGCAAATGACCTCATTCTTGGTTCTGTTTGGTAGAGAAATTTTCCCCCAGTTTCAGGACATAATACAGCTGAATAAATTGCTGCTTTACTAAAGCAGTAAATTTATAAGCATGTGAGTTGAGGCATATCCATGGATTCAACAATCTGCAGTTCTCCGCCTCCCCCACCCCCATTGCCCATTTATTCTGGCACCAAGCACTCATGTCTCTTCCTTGAAAGCTTGTTAGAGGTTTTAAAGGAACTCTAGAGGTGGAGTGGGAGAAGCAGTCAGCTGGAACACTAGAGAAGGGAGATGGCTAGAATGGTTACAGGAAGCAGGAAGCTTCCTGTTAGTGTTCACTTAGGGAGGACCTTCTACTAAATGTTTTTTGAAGACTCTTTAACAAAGAAGCAGGAATCAGATTGGCCTTGGAATTAGCATATGCTCTACCTAAATAAACCTAGTCTCATTACAATAGCCATCACTGGTGTGGGCAGAATAATGCCTAAGCTTTACTTTGACCTTTATGGCAGATACTTGACTAAATTTATGTAAACTGTAACGTAACCTGTGTTGCATGTTTCAGGATCCTTTAGACCAGGGGTGTCCAAAGTTTTTGGCAGGAGGGCCACATCATCTCTGGGATGCTGTGTCGGGGGCCGGGGAAAAAAGAATTAATTTACATTTAAAATTTGAATAAGTTTACATAAATGAATATAGTAAAGATGCTTATATGATTGAATGAAGGTCTTGCAATAGCTGAAGGCCGGCCTTTCCTTTGCTTCCGCTACTGCATCACAGACATGAAACAACAAGCAGAGTAGGGAGCCCTCAACCCACAGCTCACACGAAAGGTCAAACAGTTGCCCTCACGCTGAGAGCAGTTGCGTTGGACCAGTATGGGCTCCAACAAATCTCTGGAGGGCCAGAGGCTCATTGGAGACTGGGGTGTCTCTGAGGGCTGCATTGAGAGGCCTCGAGGGCCGCAAATGGCCCCAGGGCCAAGGTTTGGGCACCCCTGCTTTAGACCAAGGCATTTGAAACCTTGACAGACTTTTGTGACATTGAATAAGACAAGCTCAGTTCTTTAGTCTATTCCTCAGCTTTTGGTACTGTAGCAGTAGGAACTAGGTGCCACTAGAGTGTAATCTACCATGGGAAACCTTACAACTTCAGTAAATTCCTGAGATAATTGAAAATATAGCTGTTTAGGCTTTAGACAGAAGATTAGAGAGAGCCTAAAAAGTCAAGGGGTATCTGTGCATTACACAGTTTACCCTACTTTGCTTCTAAAGGAGATCCTGCAAGTTAGCAGAAGCAAGTTCTGGAACCCATTAGTTTCCTCATCTGATGATGATGCTCACTCCCTCTTTGGGGGGGAGGGGGCTTGAAACAAGGAACATCTTGCTGTTGCTATTATAAGTTTGTATCAAAACAGGGCGACTTGGGTAGAATGGGTGAGATGTGAGGGAGGTTTCACTGCCTGTTCCTCCAGATAGTCTGGTGAATGATCCTGCTCCTTAAGTTTGGCCACCCCTGGTCAATCAGATCAAGGTCTGCCAACACCTCAGTCTGCATCTCATTTATGCACCGCAGTGCTGTGGCTGGTTACCATTGCCCCCAAATGGCTACTCTGGCAGGTAGAGTTTTGAGCCCATGAGAAGGTTCTTGAGAAAAAGTAGCAGTGCTAGCAGCCAAAAGGAGGATGCTTCCAGTTTGGGATGTCACTTCGCTAGAAAGCCTTGTCCCCTGTATGACATTTCTTGTACTGTTCATCGGGATTTGGCTTTGGGCTCTTCCTTGATCACTCACCATTATTGTTGGAACCGTGGTCAGTTTCATTTCCTCTGCTATTATGTTTAAATTCAGTGGGTCACTGCATCCATTCTGGGAAAAAAGGGAGTGCACTGCAAAAACATACCTTGGGTCCCAAGGGATGGAGGCAGCAGGGTAATGACCTACACTCTGCATGTGATAGGTGGCACCTGGTAAAGGGAGAGCAGACCACTCCCTGTTGGCAGCCCTTGATCTGTATAGACCAGGGGTGGCCGAACTTGCTTAATGTAAGAGCCACATAGGCTAAATTCAGACACTTGGGAGCTGCAAGAGAGATGTTTGAGAGCCATATTGCTTAAGAAGCATTAACATTCTTAAATATAATTTACTTACCGTGAATACTAAACTTAGAAAAGTTTTCATTTGTTCGACTCTCAGTTTATACCTGGTAAATTATTATAAACCTTGACTATTTTTTTACCTTTTATATTGATGATGCCAAAATGAGTCCAGAAAACATATTTCAGAGAACTGCACGTAATATGTTGGAGAGCCACATTTGGCTCACGAGCCGCAATTGGTCCACCCCTAGTATAGACAAACACTCTCCCTCCTCTCTGCTGCCGACCCACCCATCTCTGCCCCTGTGGGAGGCTGCATTGGGGCTATGGTTGGATGGTGCACAGAGGGGGTGGAGAATGATGTGTTCTGCTGGAGCTAATTTGCTCTGGGATATCAAGTCTGGTTTTAGGGGAACAAGGTTAAGGGGGTGCTTATCTTTTGGGGAATAGACTAGACTGGTGACATAGGCTTTCTTTTCCAGGATCAGGAAAAACTGTTGGGTGGTAGCATGATAGGAAAAGTTCATAAAATTGGAGTTCTGTGAAAACCCCACTGCCGTAAGGCAGGCAAGACTAGAACTAAGCAAGGCATTTCTCATTAAAAGGAACCAAGGACAAAATAACTTGTATAGCCCTTTCTCTGAAGCAAGTGAAATTAGTAATCAATTCCTAGATAATCTCCATTTTGGGGAAAGAACAAAAGGTTTTATTTAAAGATGTTTAGATAAGAGAAATGATGCTGGTTGAACTGAAGAAGTAAGCTCTTGGAACCATAAACGAAGATGAAACAGTCAGAGTAATTTAATACTTCAGAGAGGGTGGGCAGTGCAGTGCTGGCAACAAACTATTCTGATGAAGCGTTTGAACTCTGTGGGCACAAAGCAAAGATCAGCCTTGTACCTGATTCTCTTTGGCTCTGGCTTCTGCTTTCCAGTGGCAGGAGTGTGTGGTATTCAGAGCTGCTTGCTAAAATGCGCACAGGTTTGTCCCATTGGAAGCAGTGCTGTTGTTGAGCTCTGTATCTTCCTCCCCAGGGGCAGATATTCTCTGTGAGAATGATGAACCTGTCTCAGCCCCCTCATCCAACTCCGGCAGTGACATTGAGGTAGAGCAGGAAGAGGAGGACTATGTCATGGAGCTGGAAGAAGCATGCTCAAACACATTGGCTGACCAAGATGCGGATTGCGTGGCTGAGCTGGAGAACAAGCAGCCCAGTACATATGGGACAAAGAGGGGCCGCGGACACACCCCATTGAATTTGGCTTCTAGCTCAAAAGTAGGTAACGTTTTGTGAGCAGAAATCAGCTGGCATCTTGTACCAGTGGCATGTTTTTGGTCCTGTATCAGTGGAGATTTTCCTTATTCACTGCTTTATGTAATTCCCTCTTGTTTATAATGTCTGTCTGAGACATGCTAAGACCTTATGGACTATAGTGTGTCCTGCACCCAAGGAAGCTCTGATCATTGCCAGCCTAATAGGAGCTTCCAGTAGCTCCACATACTGTGGAATAGTCCTATGTGGAGTTGTAGTCTTTTCTCCCTGCTCCACCCCCAATGCATTATAAAAAGGATTTTTTTAAGCAAATGGCCTTCCTCCCTCCTCCCAAGGGAACAACACAAGGACTGTTCAAGATCATCAAGGCTTCTTTCTCTCTAGGTGCGGGAGATACTGCTGCATGCCCCACTGCACGGCTCTGAAAGGGAGCAGTCGATCACTGCTGCTTCTCCCAGGCAAGGTGGGTGGACTTTTCTGTTCTGCTGAAGTTCCAGCAGGAATGGGTTCCTGCTTCATGATTTCCAAAGTGGAGTATGTGCGTGCATTAAACTTTGCCTCTGATGATGGAGATGGCAGGATGCAACAATGAATATTTTCTGTCCTGCCCCAAAGTAGGATTTGATTTGAGGGATGGGGCAGAGATGTACATTTTTCTTTTGAATTGCATTGAGATGGTGTTTCATGTCCCCATCTCTTGTGCTCTCTTTATATCAGGAACCATCCTCTCTCTGAATAGTGACACCCTCCAAAGTCTGGAACAGCTCCTGAACAGGGATTGTCAAGGGGCAGATTGGGCAGAACTGGCCAAGAGATTGGGTCTCAGCAGCCTAATGGAGACCTACAAAGGCACACCTTCCCCTAGCAGGGGACTCTTACTCAGCTATGAGGTCAGTGCATTCTCTCTTCTCTCGTGGCTGTAATAACCCCCATTCCCAGGATGTGACTCTGATCCATCTGACTCTCCCCATAGCTTGCTGGTGGTAGCCTGAAGGGCCTGCTGGATGCACTTGACTCCATGGGACTCACAGAGGGAGTGAGGCTACTGCAGAGGCCAGACACTTTTGTCAAACTACAGAGTGCAGGTAAAATTATGGAATAGGACGGAAGCTTTGAATGGAGAGGGAAGGTCTGGGACCTCATGTTACTGATGACATTCTTTTGCTTTTGTAGAACTTAAGGAAGACAGTGCTTATGGGAGCGAATCGGTGGAGGAGAAGCTAGCATCCCTACCTGAGAAACAGCAGCCAGCGGAGCAACCTTCTCTCTTCCCTCACAGTCAGCAGGAACAAGTGCACTGATGCTAAAGGAGTAAAAATCTTGACTGACTATAGGGGGAGATGATTCAAGCACATGCATCTTGAATCCAGAGCTCCAGCATCAGATGCTCCAGCATGCAGAGTCAGACCTGGCTCTCATTTTAATGGTTGCTCTGTGAAAGGTGGGACTGTTGCTGTTCAGACTGCCCTGTTGCCTTCAGCAGTCTTAGCTCAAACCGTAGGAGCAGCACTAACCCAAGCCTAATGAGGACCTAGAATCTTATTTCCTTTTGAGTTGTTGGAAGAAAAACCTTGGCCAAGTCCTACAAATCCTTCCTGTTGATGCCTTTGCAAGTCCTCTTGATTTGAGTGCCTTCTTGGGAACTGATGGCTCACTCCCTGCCTTGTGGAAATGAATTTATTTTTTTCACTTGGGACTTTGCAATTTGGGGGCAGAATCCCCAAGAGGTCCGAAAAGAATTGTGCGAGAAATAGTTTTTGGGGCTTCTTTTTGTTCAGTCGTCTAAAGGAGAACCATCAGTCTGGCTTTCAAAGCATTTTGAGCAGGCCTGCTGCTCAGAGTTGCCATGGCCAGTTTGGATTTGACATGCAGTCTTATTCAGGTCTGGTAGAACATCTTGGGCTTAAACACAGATTTAGCAGTTGTGTATCAGTAGAAGGCCAGGGAGAGGGCCAGTAGACCCAGTACTCTGCAATGCCAAAAAAGTACTTTTCAGGTTGGTATGTTGTGGGGTTAAGGAACACACCTCACCTTGAGTGCTTACATTCCCTAATCAGAAGTGTCTTGTCACAAAATGAAGAACTTCTTGTTCCCATAGAAAATTCAGTGGTTATAAATTCCTCAGTGCAGAATAAAGTAATGGCCCTTGCTTACAGTTCTTAAATCAGTTGAGTAAATCAGTTTAAATTGGTTGAGTAGCTAAAGCTTTTAGTTAATCTTTTCAGTTCTGGATCTATGCTGGTGTATTTTTAGGGTCTTCCAAGCTAAAGGCTCAGTCCCTTGTTCATAAAATAACAGTTGGAATAAATTATGCAAATTTTTACGCATCTGTGTTGCTTAATATATGAATTGCCACCAGGTCAGATGGCTGATCCATTATTGTTAACACTTACTGACAGCAGTTGTCCTGGTTTAGATCAGGGTCTTTCCCAGCCTTCCCTGGAGATCAAACTTCAGACCTCATGTTGGCAAAGTTCCGCTATTGGGCTGTGGCTCACATACTATACTGCACAATATAGTATTTGTTTAGCTCATGACTGTTTTGACTATGGAAAGGAATGACATTTATACAGCATTTTCTGAGTGCTTCACATGTTCTTGTGATCCCTACATCAACATGGTAAGGTATGTCAGTGGCTTATTGAGTTTGACAGGTGAAATGTGTACTTATTGGCAGAGTAGCCACACCAACTCTCTGACATGGAGAATTAGAATTTGTCCCTCTAAAGTACTCAAAGGGCAAAAGCATAGCGCAATGACGCAAATTCTAGATTTCTAAGTTTTATAGTTAGGAAGACTTCTGTTGTCTGGAGAACAATGTAGGTGTACGTTGATGGATATACCACAAGTGGTGGTTCTGTTGGAAAACCTCGTATGTCCTTGATGAAAGATAGCAAAATGCAGGTTCCTCTCTTAACCTGATCCCATACCCTAGCAAACCCTATCTTTCTCCTCTGTAAGTTTCCCTGGCAATGGCTATACTGCCATCAGTATAAAGAGAGGGAGTAAAGAGGAAGGTTTCCATACAAGGAAACATGGCTGGTTTTAGAGGTGTGGGGTGACAAGCTTGATGTATCTGAAGATGATATGCACCTGTTGTGCAAGGAGGGGAAATGGTATGAATGGTGTGTTGCTATCCCTTATCCTGCATTAAACTTATTTGAGGAATAGCAATCATAGGCCAGCTGAGAATGTGTCAAATACATTGAAAAGTATGGATTTGTCTCTGGATTTGTTTTCCAAAGCAGAGTGATAGCTAGAGTGCTGGATAGTACAGGCCAGCTAATACAACTGACTTGATGGTGGTCTTCTTGCTCCTTGCTAAGACCACCTTGGACCTAGTTTCAAACAAAACATGATCTTACACATAAATGTACTGTAGTACTTTTACTTGTTCTGCTATCTGTACCATCTCAATACAGCCTCTGTGTGAGTTGGAAAGTGTTGTGCATGCTTCTAAGCTCCATTTCTTAAGAGTGGCAAAACCTGTGTTCAGTGTCTCTATGAACGGCAGCGTGTTGCAACCCTGTGGCTACATTTGAAGCAGATGGGGGCAGTAGTGTAGTTGAGCCAGGCTCTGACACCAGTAGAAACTGCTTCTAGTCCCTGGTTTGCCACTCAAGGCCAGGGGAGGTTTTGAGGGATCCAGGCCACTGTAGGTGTTTGGGTAGGTTTTACTTTGGTAACTGAAGACACAAACTGTACAGAGCTCTTAAGAGTTAGTTTTTTTCTTTTTTGCTGTTGACCCAAGAGCAGAATAAAAAATTGACACATTCAGAGAGTCAGTGCTGGAAGCAGCCAGCCCCTTGCACTGGGCAGTGGGGTTCTCCTCCCACCCACTATCCTGACCTCAGGCCTTTTCATGTGTTTGTGGATTCTCCGTTTCCTTAGGTCTATACCCTTACCTCGGTAGATCAGTGGGGCTTGCTTCTATACTAGTCTTTCACGGCATATGTGCTGTAAGCAAGTACTGGAGCCACTGCCTTAGAGCCCTTTTGATGTGACAAGTTAAGGAACAGACTATCTGTACAGGGCTGTGGTGGCACCTGCTGTTCAAGTAAAGGAAGCAGCAGCTTTGGGAATGGAAATGCTCCTGGCAGTTTTGGAATCCTTCCTCCTTTAGACATGCTCCAATCAGACTTGGTCTGGAAAATATTCTCACTTCATTCCCCTTCTGACTGTATATTCAGAAAACACTACACCAGCCTCTTTGTTCTGGTCTTTGCACTTCATGAGCACTGCAGGTAGACTGGGGTCTGCCTGGCTCCAAAAAAAAGGCCAGCATGCTGACTAGACCCCACAATCCCCAGAGGGAGAGGGAAGAGGGATTTATACAGGGTGTGCTTATGGGGCACCCTCGTATGGCTTTTTTAGGTTGCCACCTGGCAGGCATCCACTGTTTTACCCTGTTTGTGCTGGTCTGTTGCTGTGAAACTAAATTCCCAAACCCTGGTCAGGTCTATGAATACTGAGCCAGTACCAGGGTGAGTCAAGGTTCAGCTCATGCTAGTGGAAACTGAATTGACCCAGTCCAGGACAGCTGCTGGTGGTGAAGAACTTGGGCATCTGTGGAGGACTTGCTCTTGTAGGCAGCCCAGGTGAGAACTGTGGCTGTAGGAGGGCAAAGATCCCCCACCCTCCCAACTCTAGGCAAAACTGTCCACCAACTATATAGCAACTGTTCATCTGTTGTAGTGTCCCCAAAGCATCAGAAATAACATTCCCTACTTCAGTGTGGTTCAGCTTTGTCAAGTGCTAAAAAACTGTAAAATACTACGTCACAAAAGTGTAAAACTGGCAGGGAAGAGGGGTGTAGTGTGGAGGCAGCCAAGATTTAGCCCCCCCCCTTTTTTTGCAAGAAATTGAAAATGTTCTTCCTCCTGTGGAACTTCTGTGTGCTGTGTGATTTGGAATAAAGCCCTGTTGCTTTGTTACCCATGGGTTCTTGGTTGCTTCACCTGCACGGGAGCCAAAGTTCCATGAGACTGGGAAGGCTGCACACGGTGGGACTGTGGTCAGGATAGAATATCAGCCCTCCTGTTGGCTGGTGACATTGGCAGAGAATCTGGTCCATGACAAGATACCCTCTGACCTCTTATGGTGCAGCTTCTGGCCATGGAGAATGAAATCATGCAGGTTATTAGTACAGGCATGCCACTCTCCTGGCAGGCACCTGTCCTTTCTAGGATTTCTGCAGGTTGCTGATGGCTTGTCGACTGTTGGGTTTGATCCTGGGAGCTGTGGTAGCTGGTTCCTGGTTCAGGGAAGGGCTGGACTGAAACTTCTTGAGGCTGTCCTCAGTACTGGGTGCTGTGTCAAACAGTGTGGCCTCCAGAGCTGCCAAGTCTTCAGAGCCCGTCTTCAGCTTGGCACGCATTAATGTAGCATAAATGCCATAGCGTGATTTCTGCACAAAACCAGTAGAAAGCAGATTGGTCTTTAAGGCCTCTTTCCAACAAGGTTTCAGCAAAATAAGACATCACTGTGACCTGACGCATGCAGAGAAGCTGTGAAAGGGAGAGGGGGGCAAGCACCAATACAGGAGGAGAAGTTCTGGAAGGACCACTTGACAGTAAATAGAAAATAAGCTGGTAAATGAGACAATGATGCAGCTACATGTAGAAAGCTATACATGATTCATGCATCACAAAAAGATATAGGAAATGTAAAACAAAACGATCAAGGAGTCAGAGCACTTTTCTACTAGAAAAGCAAAAATGTTTGGGGCTGTTAATTTTGGGGGGATTACTAGGTGAGCGAGGGAAAAATGAATGCTCGCGGGTAAACGCAGACATAGTTGTAGGCCTCCTATGAATAGGTGATCCTGCCTTCTAAAGACACTGTCTGAAAATTCAGAAATGATAATTTTTCACACACGATTGGTCTATAGAGAATGGAGTGGGGTGGTTTACATGGTAGGGTGGTGGTTACTGGCTCAGATTATTGATGCTAATAGGTCTGTTGGGATGTCTCACCTCAAACACCAGATACTCTTCCTTCTGCTTCAGTTCCTCATACTCCTTACCCTTCACCTTCTTCTCAGGCAGGGAGGCCCGGTGCTCCAGCAGCTCTGCTGCCATGGCTTTGAATTTGGTCTCGTGGCTCTTCATTTGTTCCTCCTGGGGAAGAGGAAGAAGGGAAATCCACTGCTCAGCTTTCTCTAGAAATACGCATTCTTCCCCCATATCAGCCCCAATCTGGATTATGTTTTGTCCAAGAGCCCTAACTTGTGATGATTTTTCCTCCCCTTTTAGGGAGGGTAGAAGGCTGCTGAGACAGTATGGAGAAGTAGGCGGCACAGGAATACCAAGTGTGTCCAAGTTCTTCCTCAAGACCTTATGTTCTCTTCTTTGTCATCCTGAATGTGCACTTTGCACAGGTATGCTGACAAGGTCTTGGGAACCCCAGTCCTAACTTGCAGTGGAACAGGCAGGCCAGTGGGCCTGTACTGTATTCAGTACAAGTTTCAGGCAGTCAGAGATTCAGCCAGGGGCAAGAGGACACTTTTCCCCTTACCCCCAGGAGAGCCTCTGCAGTCTCAATGGGGCTACTCAGATCTATGCCACCTCAAATCTGGCGCAAATCTGAGCAGCCTGGGAACGGGGTTAGTATCCAGCATAACTGCTGGATCCTGGCCCTGCTCTCCACCCACTGCTTGCCCTCCCCCTGCGGCAGCAGTAAAGAAGGCCAATTCTATGCTTGGGATCATTAGAAAAGGTATTGAGAACAAAACAGCTAATATTATAATGCCGTTGTACAAATCGATGGCAAGGCCACACCTAGAGTATTGTGTCCAGTTCTGGTTGCTGCATCTCAAAAAGGATATAGTGGAAATGGAAAAGGTGCAAAAGAGGGTGACTAAGATGATTGCTGGGCTGGGGCACCTTCCTTATGAGGAAAGGCTACGGCGTTTGGGCCTCTTCAGCCTAGAAAAGAGACGCCTGAGGGGGAACATGATTGAGACATACAAAATTATGCAGGGGATGGACAGAGTGGATAGAGAGATGCTCTTTACACTCTCACATAACACCAGAACCAGGGGACATCCAGTAAAATTGAGTGTTGGGAGGTTTAGGACAGACAAAAGAAAATATTTCTTTACTCAGCATGTGGTCAGTCTGTTGAACTCCTTGCTGCAGGATGTGGTGACGGCATCTGGCCTGGATGCCTTTAAAAGGGGATTGGACAAGTTTCTGGAGGAAAAATCCATTATGGGTTTCAAGCCATGATGTGTATGTGCAACTTCCTGATTTTAGAAATGGGTTATGTCAGAATGCCAGATGCAAGGGAGGGCACCAGGATGAGGTCTCTTGTTATCTGGTGTGCTTCCCGAGGCATTTGGTGGGCTGCTGTGAGATACAGAAAGCTGGACTAGATGGGCCTATGGCCTGATCCAGTGGGGCTGCTCTTATGTTCTTATGAAATACCTCCTACGTGCCTCCTCCCCGGGTCCCTAAGCTGGCTGAGCTCGGCTGCCGCAAACTCACTGTCTCTGGAGATTGTTACTTTTGTGACATTCCCGGGCCGGCACAAGGGGCTTGCGTTGGTCCAGGGGACACTTTGGATTGTGCCCTTATTTTCCCTAACCTGGGGCAGTTCCTTTTATAGAAGTTCCATCAGCTCTCTGCTCCTCCTTCTTCAACAGGAGTCCAACTGCTAACATTACTGCTTTTCTCTCCAGTATCTCATAATATCACTTACCTGAGACAGCCGTGTGGTGGAGCTGGGCAGTAGGGGGCGGCTGAATTTCTTCTGGGACCCAATTGCAGCTGGAAATGGGGGAGCAGAGAACATGGCTGCCACTACATTAATACGAGTTATCCAGGAGTGCATTTGCTCTGTGTTTCTGTGGAAAGACAAGAGTAGAAAGCTGTTGTACTCCTTCTGCACTTGTTAGCAAAAGATCCTACTCTGATCCAGGTGCTGCATTGACACACATGCCCTAGAAAAAAATGAACTAAATGTGGATGGACCAATAGTCCAAAACAAAAGTATTCTTTTTAAGAGGCAAAGGCATAGGTAAGATAACTGGTAAGTCCTGCCCTATTCTCCCCACCCCCCATGTGATATGATTATAGAGAAACAGCAAATTTGATAAGGGGACTATAGGTGGCTAGATGCTGATAGAAACTAACTGAATGTTGTGGCATAAGTCAGAGGAGAGCAGAGTGGCTGGCAGCTGCTCCGCACTGCTTGGGGAATGGGGTTGGGATCTGGCATAACAGCTGGGTTCCAGCCCCACCTCCCACTTCTGGCCCACCCCTGGGACCACCCTCTGTCAGTCCTCTCCCTGCTCCAGAATGCCTCCCTCCCGTCTCCTCCCTGCCTACCCCAGACGCTTGCGTTGGCTGAGCTTGGCCAATGTAACCCACGAGTTGGCACGGAGGCTGGAGCCTGCACTGGCCCAGCTTGATGTGGTTCTGGGACAGGAAACTTCTGCCACTGCAATTCTTTCTTTGGGCTTTCCATATGGGCACTTAGTGCTACTACTCACTGGGCCTGGAAGAGGAACACTCTCCAGTCGGCTGTCCTGAGGTAGAAGACGTTGGGTCTCTTATTGTAGTCGGATGCTTGGGTGGCCAAAGAATGATGGATGCTGATGGCGTGCTTCAGCTCTTCCTCTGCCAGGGCCTTGCCTGGCTTGTATTCTTCCTGGAGTATAGACAGGTTTGGGCATAAGACTAGTCTCTCTCCTTTCCTGCCCCCATCTGCTACCTTCCTAAAGGAGATGGGGCTCTCTCTCCTTTCCCAATCAAACTGGCACTTCAAAGCATGGCCTTGGGGTTTGTGATTGCTGTGTTAGGAAGTTTCTGGTGATGGAAGCGGTCCACATGAATGGACCATGAATATGATGAAAAACTTTAAAGTTGGTGTATATTTCTGCCCACAAACCGGAGGAGGGTTGGCATTTTTCAATCATTATTGCTCCTTTGTTGTGGCCTGTGCTACCTTCCTATTGCATTCCAGAGTTCCTAACCCTGTGGCCCAGATCATTTACAATCTCTTGTTAAACATCAGCATTCACATAGGAAGGGGCTCATATGAAAAATGCTATACATTTGTAGGTAAAGTCATGCAGTTGTGCTACTGTGGCTGTCCAGTTACAGCATGTGCACGCAAACCTCTTTTGGCAGCTTAATGCCCAAGAGGTGGAAAGTATCAGGTTAACAGTGTTCAGAAACTGATAGGCCTCTCCCATGTTTTATGAGATCTGCTACATAGCCACTATTTTACAAGACCATCCATGTCTCTACGCATGGTTTGCTTTCAGTGTTTAACAGGCGGAACAGCATTTAGCTTGCTGTGCAAAAACTTGCTTGATGCAAATGCTATTTTTACAAAATGGCTGCACTGTGTGGCCCTTCCATCAGCAAGGTCATGCTGCGACTCTGATATTCCCAACAAGAAAAGACTGGCACTCCTTATACTTGCCAGAGGGCAACGGTTAGTATGGTGAGCAGATTATGGACTTCTACATGTCCCTGCTTGCCACAGCTTCTGCCCAACCAAGGATGGTTTCAAGTTCCTGGCCCCACCTCTCCTTCCTTTATCTCTGCCAGCAAAATGTCCATCGGAAAGGTGAGTTCAAATCAGAGCCGGCTCTTCCTCTTCTGTATTTTTTGTGCTATTTCATAGCCAAAGTTTCTGTTTCTGTCTGAAACTGAGTAGGTATAGAACTTTGCCTCCAATTGGCAATTTCTTGGTATCACTGCACGTTGGGTAGTCTGTAAATTGGGTAGTATGGGGACCACTACATAACGGCAGACGTTCACTGGCATGTACCCCGCTTGCTGGGACTTGCAGCAATAGAATCTAGCCCTCTGAAACTGTATAGCCACTGGACGACATCATTGTCACTTTTAAAACACAGACATTTTCTAATTCTTCCTGGGATTTTCAATCCCCTCAAAATATTAGATGAATCATCTTTCTCCTCCCTTACCTTTAAGATTGAAATTTAAAAGTAACTTTTTAAAATTTACAGAAACATTTTATATATAAATTAAATAATTTTATACATTTTAGAGAGTAACTGGCCTTCTGCTTTCACATTTCCTCTTACTTTTACAGGCTCAGGCTTACTTTTCAACATTATATCTACATTAAGCTGATTTTAATAGCATTCCACTTCAGAGGGCTATTGTAAGGCCAACCATAATAAAGCACTCTGCAAGTTGTAAGGGCTATAGTTTGCTTGCTGGAGCAACACTTATGACAATGTGACCTCTAAATGTTGCCTAGTAGCAATATGAATTTCACATAAGTTTGGTGTCCTGCTTTTTAGTAGTAAGTAAGAAGCAGCACTTCACCCCATCCCACCCTCTACTGTAGGATGTCAGAAAGTGACACAAAAAGAACCTCAAAGGGGAGCCCTTGCTCCAGTACTACAAGGTGTAGTTTTAGGACTGAAACAAGACCTGGTTTATGGAATCGAGTGCATTCCCTAATAGTCTCATTCTAGAATGACTAATAGCCTGAGGATAAATTTTCCTGTGTTACAAAATGGGGCAGTAGTGACTTGGCATCATCATTTGATGATGTTGGGGGAAGGTAGGTGGATGAAAGAAACTACTACAGCACTTTCTGGGTTCCCAATTATGGCTACTATTCACTGTCCTCCAATCGCAGGCTATTTTCTGTTTCATGTTTTCAGGTTCTTCAATCCAAAAGTCATGAGCAGATGCAGAGTGTGCATGTGTGTTTATTTGGCCATGGACGTGCAGTGCCAGCAGCAACCAGGAAAGGTCAACCCTATCAGATGCAGGGTAAAGAAGAAGGGTTCTTGTACCTTTTGTAAATACAGAATCATTCCTTTCAGGATCCCGTGAAAAGTCTTCCATCCCCGCTTTCCTCGTGGAGCTGCCAAGCAAAGGAGATAGTCAGTACGCTAGCTGTTACCTTGCAAAGTGTGGGAGCAAGGATGCAGCGCACAGTGGCAGTGTGGATTTGGGTGCTCTGAACAGAAGCAGGGAAGCTATGAAATCCTTGCTTGGTGCCTCCTGGGATAAGGCTATGACGGTGGCAAGCAGGCAGCTGCTGAAGTTCTGTGCCAGCCGTTCCTACCAGGTAAACTCTGTACTCAGCAGCAGATACAAAACATACAGGCAATATCTAATCAGATCAGGAAGGCATTAACGGGGCTGGATTAGGGAGGATTTTCCAGGAGAAACTGAGAGTGTGCACGGAGGCTGCATTCTTGGGGAGGGGTAGGAATTTCAGCATCAGGAACCAAAAACCTTAAGCGTGCTCTCAAGAAGGAGCATCACTCATCTCCCAGGGGAAATGGGAGGCAAGTTTTTATCAGTGCCCCAGCCCACCCCCACCACTAAAACGTTCACCTGGTAGAGGTAGAAAAAAAGGCATCACCTGGCAGATGAGCTCAGCTTACTGGCAACAGGCCTACTAGTAACCCCCCTGCCACATAATCTTCCTACTGCCCTCTCTGAAAGCTGTGTGTTGGCTTTGCAATAAGCGGGTATGGGTGGCAGCACAAAGGCACCAAGATTAGCAATCGGCAAGAGATCACAGAATTCTTGCACATGACCTGCACGCGTCCCCTCTGGGTCTGATGAAGGATTCTGTGAAACCTGGCCAATGGTGGCCCCATTCCCAAGATTGGTATCATCTAGTTTCTGACTTGGACACAAGAATTGCAGAGAAGCCACCAGGGCTTTCACTAGCAAAATAACTCTCCAAAACTCAGACGGAGCTCTTTAGATAGTGAGGAAGGAAAGCAAAGGGTTGGCAAACGCACACTGGGTGGAAAAAGGAAGCATTTCCAAGACGGCAACTGGTGGTCAAAAAGGACTCCGACAGCATCTAAATCAAGAATAAAACTCAGTGAATAATCTTATGCCGCATTTTGAGGATTGTGCCATGTGGACTGCAATTGCCACATGTTGGGACCAAACTGAAATTTGTAACCGACTCTGAACTCCCATTTTGGAAGAAAAGTGGGGTATGCATTTTAAAAGAAACATCCAGTGAAGGCACCCTGCAAATGGAATCCAAGCAATACACCGTTGTGGGTGGGGGGAAAGAAATTAGAAATGAAGGGAAGCTTCTGCAAATGTTCTGTAAATGTTCAGAACTGTCCACTAATGCCCTTGTTAGTGTGAACCAGGCTGCACAGAGAATACCAACTACAGTGGCCAGCAGACAGGCCTGTAGCTGTATTGGCATTTTACTGCAGCTTGAGCCTGTTTTCACTGCAACTATACCAAACAATCCTGGCATAGGAGGGGAAAAAGTGGGTACCTCGTGTGGGTACTATCCCTTAGGAGCTGAAAAACTGCATGTTGTGTTTCTCTCATTTCTGGGCAACCCCTTTGCTCATACTCTCAAACTGCCTTGAAAAAGCCAAACTTCAGATGTTTCCCTGACCAAAGACAGAGCAGTTACACATCTAAGAAATTGCTCCTGCCATCCTGGAGGGGGGGGGGGGCTCATGTGTTTAGCACCAAATGCTGCCTAGTTCCAAGTCTCCCTCAGATACAGCATGATGAGCATTGACGTAGATCTGTCCTTTATCCCTCCCTCCCCAAATCCTAACCCAGGCCTGCAAGGAAGGCCCCCAGCTGCCCTTCCCAGGCAAAGGTTTTCCCACTGCTGCAGACACACGTACTCTTTTTGCAGTCTGGCTCGGCATGACTCTTGCGGACCAGGAGACCGTGCTTGTAGGTGGCAATGCTTGGATCCTGCGAGAAGTCCAGAAATGGGTTACTGCAGCTGCTAATGCGCTTGATGGACTTCGGGTTGGGGTCTGCCAGTTCCGAAAGGGACTTTCGTAGTTCTTCCTCATCTCTGGAAGGAAGATAAGCACTAGGGATAAAACGCCTTCAGAAGCAGCTCACCCCTTCCCACCAATCTCTCAGCCAGGTCCTTTAGTCTGGGGTCCATGTGACAGGAGGCTCAAAAATGAGATTGTTGGTGAGAAGAGCATAGTTGTACACACAGTTGTTCCTAGGGACAAACAACAAGCACATGCCTGAGATCCAAGCTCACAGCTTACCTCTGATTCTCTCAGCAAGATGGGGAATTGCCACCATTTTGGAAACATGCTACTTGGAGCAGGATGCCCAAAGCCCGGCCTGAGGGCCATTTGTAGCCCCTGAGGACCCCCAAGCTGACCCACAGGGAGCCCCCAGTCTCTAATGAGCCTCTGGCCCTCCGTAGACTTGCTGGAGCCTGCGCTGGCCCAACGCGTAAGAGCCGCCTGTTCGACCTCTCGCACGAGCTGCTGGCCGAGGGCTCCCTCCACTGCTTGCTGTTTCATGTCTGTGAAGCAGCAGCAAAGGCCAGCCTTGCTTTGCCAAGGTCTTTTACAGGCCTTGAGCTATCTTGAGACCTTCATTCATTCGTATAATTTCCATCGCTAATATATTCATTTATGTGAATTCAAATTTTAAATGTAAATTCTTTTTCTCCTGGCCCAAACACAATGTCAGAGAGATGATTCTCCTGCCAAAAAAGTGTCCTCCTGCCAAAAAGTGTGGACATCCCTGGCTTAGAGCAACAGCAAGAATACCTAGTGGGCTGGGGAAAGGGCTCTGAAGAGTATCTACCCCTGTAACGCCTCCCGCTGGCTGTCACCACCTTTCAGGTGACAGAGCCAAAGCAGTTGCACTCTCACCTAGGCAAGGAAGCCTACCCCAACAGAGGTGGAAAACATCTGGCTTCCAATCATAGGCATGGCAGCCTATTTCAGGGGAAAGGGTAGTTCCCCATGGCCACTTCTATAATCCTGGGGAAGTAGCAATGCCACAGGAGGACTGGAGAAAAGAACAGATACATCACTGACCCACCCAATGCCCCTAACAGCCCTTGTCTCAGAGTTTGAAGGAGACAATGAAATCACCTGCTCAGAGCAGCAGTGACAACAAAACACACGGCAGAGTGTGGTAAAGGCTCTGCGGAACATCTGCCCCCAGCACTCCTCCACTTTTCTGCCACAACCTTGCAGGTGAAAAGAGCAAGGTGTCAAATGATTTCACTGACCAATACCATCCAACACTTCCTGGTATTCCAGATCGGTCATCAGGAGAGCAGTATCATTCACATATTTTATTATTGTGGACTGCTTTGAGAACTACTGTGTTTAAACAGTGCTATACAAATAGCACACAACAAAGAAATGGCACAAGAAAGAACCATTTATTGATTTAAGGTATTTCTATATAAACCATTCATTGATTTATTTCTGTTCCACACCCACGCCATTGCCAATAGGACAGCACTGTCACTGATTATGGATACCTTGATCTTATGCAGGCTGAACACAAACTATTATTTTTGTGGAACTGCAGGAATGAGACATTGGTGTATGGAAAGGAACAGCTCTGCACTGCTTTTCAGATATGCAGACATGCACAGACCTTTCACCTACTCCTTTTCCCCAAATAAGAGAAATGCAAGTTTAAATACAGCTCAAACGGCTGAGCTATTTATATATCACTCTTCATTAGTGAGAGGTAACCCTTTTTGCTTGTTAAAGAGTTGCATGATTAATAGTGGACAAGCCATTATCACCTTTAAAGTACTACAAAACACATGAAGAAAATTTTGAAGTTAATTTAGAGTGGTGCAGTGGGGTATGAGTACATTATTCAATTCTAGTGCTGTGCCCAGAGAACATAATGGGATAGATGAAGAAGAAAAAGAAATGTGTACCATTTTTCTGTTGAAAAGCAGGAGATAAAAATTAAAAAGACAGCATAAAATCCACTGGTAAGAGAGATCTGTCCCAGCTTATCCTGAAGGCACTGCAGAACAAGTGAGGCTGAAGTTGACCTCTCAAGGAATGGAGAGATGGTGCTGCATAAACTACTTGGGGAAGGAAATCCCAAAGCCCAGGTGCCACCACGGAGAGAACACCTTGCTTTTGTGTTCTCATCAACTGAACCTCTGCAAAGTTGGCATGGCAAGAACAAAGCCTCCCCTGAAAATCTTATCAGGTGGGCAGCACTACATGGCAGCAGGCTGTCCATAAGATACCCAAGGTCTAAACTGCTTTAGGACATTAAAAAGCAACAGCCAGCACCTTGAATTGAACACAGAAACACACAGGAAACAATGATGCTTGAACTAGTGAAGAGCCTACACCCAAGAACCCCCACAAAAGTTACATGACAGCAGCATTTTTACACCAGCTGAGCTTTCCAAATGCTTTTCAAGAGCACACTACAATCACTTGTAAAAATCCCTACGGGGATTTAAATTGCCTGCCTATGTAAACCGCCTTGAATAAAGTCTAAGGAGAAATCTGAGGACCAAGAAAGGCGGTATAGAAATACCTGTATTATTATGTATGTATTATTATTATTTAACCCTATGTGACCAAGGCATGGGCAATAGGGCCCAGTTCTACTTTTTCTTGCCTTGGTGCATAAAAACAGAAACTCCTAGTTGCAGCTACCACCTGAGCCTTCAAACATAAAACTGGGTTCAGGACTACCACCAAACTGCAGCTGCTCCTTCAGATGGAGTGCCATCCCATCCAGGCTGAAAGTCTCTTCTCAGATAATCTCTCCTACTAACAACTACCACCACCTCTGCCCTGTCTCTAGATTAAGGCTCAGTTTGCTAGCCCACATCCAGCCCATTGCTGCCTCCGGACACCAGTTCGGAACATCCACTGTGAGACCAAGGGAAATAAGTGTTGTCCACATATTGGTGAAACTGCAGCACAAGTCTTGACAACCTTCCCCAGTGATTATGTGCAGTCATTAAATAACATGGGGACAAGATGGAACACCATGGAAAACACCCATGCAGGATACAAATGTTTTACATAAAATCATTTGTCTAATGCATGGCACCCTGAGCCCCTCAGAGGGAGGGTAGGACTCAAAGCTGATTGAGAAATACATAACTCTGCAATACCGTACAAGTTATCACACAGTGTTTACTGTTTTCTATGCTTTAACTGATGCGAATTGTTGGTTATTTTGATATCTTTTTATTTTGTCATAAGCTGCCTTGGGTCATTTTGGTGAGGAAGGCATGGTGTAAATGCTTTTAAATAAATATGCCTGTACAAAGTTCACAGTAAGGCTACAGATCATGGTTCAAGTACTCCAGCAAGACAAAGAGGGAGCAATGTAAGAGAGAATGTGTACGTACACGTGTGCTAAAACAACAAAGGTTTGGCTCAGGAGTCAGATCTTTTCTTATTGGGTTGGCCTTGTTGAAAAATAGGAGGACTGGGGCCTCAAAGATAGCAGAGGGTTGTACATGGACTTCACATGAAACACAAACCTGCTGGCAGCTCCTTCCAGAAGGATCCCTTCTGTTTGCAGGTGTGCCCCACAAATGGGTGTGATTCTTCTTCCACAAGTGAAAGGAACTACTGATGCAAAGTTGGGACATAACCCAAGTTTCTATTCTTCACTGCTAACCTAAAGACAAGACGACCAGTTTTCCACCCACTTTCCTGGCACTTCCCCCCCCCCCCCAGAATCTGTCACCGCCAGTGTATCAGATCAGTTCTGCAACCATGACAAAGTCCTGCTCCTACTTCCAACGAAAGCTCACATTCTTACCCTGCACGTTCCTTAATGTGAGACCAGCTGGTCCTCCAATGCCAAAGGGGGATTTGTCTATGGAATCAGATAAACAATGAAGCAGGCCAAGGGACAAAAATGGAGGAAAGCTCTTGGCCATGAGTGCGGGGGGTGAGAATTGCTACTGCTCTGAGATACACAGAGCAAAGGTCCCTCAAGGCAGGCATGTCACAGTGCTGGCGTTTTACACCCACTTGGAGGGCTGGAGACAGGCAGTGGGCCTGCCACGTTCCCTCTCCCTTGTGAATCATGCTTTAGCGCTGCTCCCCACTGTGCCAGGGCGGAGGAGAAAGTATGCTGCATTTCCCTCACAAATACACTGCTTACTTAAACACATCAGCCTGAGCAGGGCTGTCTCCATGACAGCAGCTTTGGCTGTACTGGCTTGCAGCCAGGCTTACAAACCAGGATGATGAATCCTTGCAACTCCATTGAACAGATTTGTGGTGATGGGAGCCAGGAAGGTAGGTGAGAAGTTGACACATCCTCTTGGCATCACATCAGGGTGTGGGAGGGCCTTGCATTCTAAATGCCAGGGTTAGGGTCACCCCATGAGTCCCTAACCTCAAAATGTCCAAATCTTCCCATCAGCACAGCTTTGAAGTCTGAAGAAGCCTACATTGCAGCATATTGTCCAGATTGCAAGAGTTGACAGCTCCCGGGGCTCATTAGAATATAATAATAATGACAATATTTGGTATTTCTACAGTACTTAAAAACAAAGCACTGGACAAAAGTTAAGCTGAGATAAATGCTGCCCACAGGCTGACAATCTAATATAGCATTCAATTAGGAAAGGAGAGCGGGAAAAGAAACAAAAGCAAGGGGGAAGCTGGGAGCCAAGAGATCTTAATTTGGGAAGAACATTTTAAACAGATGGGTTTTCAGATGCTGTTTATAAAAATGAGATGGGGCATATGTTGGGAAGGAGAGTATTCCACAAGTAGGGAACAGAACAAGAGAAAAGACCAAGATAGCAAATCCTAGTTTTGTAATACAGATACTGCAAGAACAGCAAAGACAGCATGCCAGAGAATGGAAAGAAAAAGAATGATGGGAGCTCAAGAAAATAAATACCAAAATAACAGAAGGAGGAGTTTAAACTAAGGATAGTGTGGACGTGTTCATGCAAATGTGTGCTTTGAACTCAGATTTTTTTCTCTCAGATAGTGCTGGGAGGCACAAAATGGCCAAGCACTGCAAGCAGGGAGATTGAGGGGTCTTTTTTTTTTTAGTGCTTAGTTTCCTGCTGCAGTTTCCAGCCTGACTATGTGACCCTCTTCAAGCACTGGTTAATTTTAAAAGGTTTTTCATCAAAGAGTATAAAGGGTTGGTAAGAACTATAAACAGCATGGTGGGGAGGGATGTGACTAAAACACACTGCAGGGGCTAGGTGCTTAAAGCCACAACTGTTCAGGGTCATTTCATCTGCCTCCCCCAACACTATCATTTAAAAAAATCTGCGTCAAAAACACTCATTTCATGAATGTGGAACTTGACTCATAATGTGCGGAGGAAAGAGGAGCCAATGCACAGTGGACAAGGAAGGCGCGAAAACCAGATGAGATGCTCTGTTGAGATAAAACAGAGGAACAATACAGAGAGGGAGGGAGGCAACACTGTGTATTAAAATAACAGGGACAGAATCAGTGGTGGGATTCAACCGGTTCGCCCCGGTTCTATGGAACCCCTACTTAATCAAGGTCTTGGTTCTGAGAACCGTTTGCTGGCCGGGAGCACATGCGCAGCTCTGACTCCTGCGACTGCGCTGAGAATGTAGGAGAGGGCGCGATCCCTGACGGGGGCAAGAGGAGCAGTTCAGCTGCCTGCCCCGTGCCACTCCTCCCCAGCGGAGCTAGCCTGGACAAAGAGGAGGGCACTGGAGCTGCTCCTGCCCAAAGAGCCCCCCCCCCGCTGCCTCCGAGGGAGAGCCCCCCGCGACCCCTCCCGCCTGAGCCTGCCTGCCTGACCCTTGTGGAGCCCTGACCCCCCAAGCAACCCTGACCCACAAGCAGTCCAGACCCTCTTCCCACAAGCAGCCCTTAGCACCTCATGCTCTTCTCTGAGGCTTCGATCTTATCCACACTTTCCTGAGAGTAAGCCCCATTGAACACAATGGAACTTACCTCTGGGTAGGCACTGAGCACAATCCTAACCAGGTCTACTCAGAAGTAACTCCTATTTTGTTCAATGGGGCTTACTCCCAGGAAAGTGTGGATAGGATCAAAGCCTCAGTGACGAAGGTGAGATGCTTCCTTCTTCGCCTTCTGCTTGACAGTGGCTGCAATCCTAACCACACTTTTCTTGTAAACAAAAGAAAGTGACTTTTGTAACTTTTGTAAACAAAAGAAAGTGACTGAAATAATTACTGGGCTGGGGCACCCTCCTTACGAGGAAAGACTGCAGCGTTTGGGACTCTTCAGTCTGGAACAAAGGCGCCTGAGAGGGGACATGATTGAGACATACAAAATTATGCAAGGGAAGGGTAGAGAGATGCTATTTTCCCTCACACAACACCAGAACCAGGGGGCATCCACTAAAATTGAGTGTTGGGAGAGTTAGGACAGACAAAAGAAAATATTTCTTTACTCAGCGTGTGGTTGGTCTGTGGAACTCCTTGCCACATTATGTGGTGATGGCGTCTGGCCTGGACGCCTTTAAAAGGGGCTTGATGGCATCCACCCAAGAGTTAAACTACCTTTCGGTATATCTTTTGGCATACTGGTAAATGGTCATTAGGATATAGAACCTGTTGTTAATTTATTTGAATCCCACCACTGGACAGAATAAAATAAAAAGGCAAACCAAACACCAAGTTTGGACCTGTGTGTTCATTTATGTTAAAGAGCAACTGTGGGGAGAGGATCAGGAAGATGGTGCATGGGAAAGGGGGTAGGTATTTAACTCTTTTGTCCAACATTGCAAACCCAATCCAAACTGCATCTGCAAAGCTACTAGAAGAAGCTAGTAGCCAAGAAGGAAGCCAGCAACAGAAGCTTCATTCACAGTACCAACAGCAGCTTCAGGGGTGTGATTTTCACCAGGACCTCAGCAGGAGTTAAATCCTCCTTTCCTCCCTGCATGCCACGGTCACATGCATGCATAAATGCATGTATTTACTCACTAGTAGTCCCTCAGAAAGGGCAGCTGAGAGGACCCCAAGGACGTCAGCATGGTCCTGATCCAATGAATGCAGTCCCCAAAAACACAAAAGGAAGAAGGAGGTCTCTGCCTCCCCCCCAGCTGCAATCTATTGAGCCATATGGAAAGCAAGCAGCCTCACGTCACATTTACTCATGAGTAGGCAGACATGCCTTGGCTGTTGGCCAGGGAAAGGGGAATGTGAGGAAACCAGGATGGTCCCGATCCCATGGAGTTGGAGATACTCCAGAAGGCAACCTCTCCTCCCTCCCCCCCCCACTAAAAAGGACAAAAAAGAGGCTTCAGGTGGTAAGGGGAAAGTTTTCTATTTTGCACTTACAAAACCAGGAGGGTCTTTATTTGATATGCCTGAAATAGAAGAACTTTAAACTGGGCACTGGGGAGGACTGGAAATCTCACTGATTCTTTTGGGGAAGGGTTATTGCAGGCAGGCTACAGAGTAAGCCCCATTGACCACAATAGGACTTACTTCAGAATAGACATGCATAGGATCGGGCTCACAGGCTGCAGTCCTACCCACACTTTCTTGGGAGTAAGCCCCATTGTCTCTTATGGGACTTACTTCTGAGTAGACAGGCACAGAAGCGAACTCTCAGGCTGCAATCCTGTCCTCACTTTCCTGGGAGTAAGCCCCATTGACTACAGTGGGACTTGCTCCTGAGTAGACATGCATAGGCTGGGGCTCTTGGTCTGCATTTGTCCAGTGTTCTTCTCCCCCTCCATGCACTTTTCTTCTGCAGCATCCAGGCTGATCTGCCTGTCTTCTTTATCCCAGTCTGTTTCTGCAGCAGGTGCTGGCCTGGCAAGCCCAGCCCTAACCAACTTTCCCGCACCCATCCAGCCACCCATCAGCCCAATCCTGTCCACACTTTCCTGGGAGTAAGCCCCACTGACTCTAATGGGACTGACTTCTGAGGAGACATGCCTAGGATTGGTCATCACCACATCTTGTGGCTGCAAATTCTATACATGTGTGTAGAAGAACTTTCTTTGGACTGTTCTGAATCTGTTGCCCTCAATTCAGTGGCTGAATTTTAGGGGTTGGAACACTGAGTGTCTGTGGAACTCCTTGCCTCAGGACATGGTGATAAATACAGTGAATAGGGGATGCTCTTTTCCCTCTCGCACAACACCAGAACCAGGGGATGTCCACTCACACTGAGTGTCTGTGGAACCCCTTGCCTCAGGACATGGTGATAAATACAGTGGATAGGGGGATGCTGTTTTCCCCCTCACAGAACACCAGAACCAGGGGAAGTCCACTCACACTGAATGCCTGTGAAACTCCTGGCCACAGGATGTAGTGATAGAGTGGGCAGGGGGATGTTCTTTTCTTTGCACCAATCATGTTTCAATGTCTTGAGCCAATAGAGGGTGTGTGACCACATGATTTTTGATCCATAACTTGTTTATTAATCAATTAATTAACCCATCTTTTGTGCCCCCTCTCCCCTGTGTGCTAATTGATTTGGGTTCAAACAAATCTGTAGAGTGATGTAATGTAATCATTTTTTATATTTTGCCTTCATCAATTGTTTTAACCAATATTTATTAAATGTTTTAAAAGTTTTAATTAAATTTTTTGGTTGTTACATATTTGCAAATACATGCAACAAGCCTCGATATAATCCTTGGTGTGCGCTCCCAAGGTGGTCCGTCTCTTTTTGTTCTTCTCTCTTGAAGAATCTCCCCTCATTTTCTAGTTCTTAAGTAGTTGGGGAATGGGGATTTAAAGAGAGAAATGAGATGAATACATAAATGAAATAAATAAATAAATAAATAAAAGATTTATTTTATTTTAAATAAATAAAATATTTTATATATTTATATATATTAAATAAAATATTTTATTTTAAATAAATTTAAAAATAAATAAATAAAAGATTAACAAGTCGTGAGTTCCTGCACTTTTTTTTTTTTTTTTACAAAAAAAGCACTGCTGACAAGATAAACTTATAGAAAATTATAAGGTTTAACAGTTGTTGGAAGAAAAGAAAAAGGAAGGGAAAAAAACATCCTCAAGTTATGAAGCTGAGCGATAAGAGTAAGAAAAAACAAAGCATATAGAAGAGAAGGGGGGAACCGAAGGAGACAGAAGTAGATGCAGGTTTTATCAGTGGCTCTCCCCCTCCCCATTTTATTTTGTCTTATTCCCCTATAGCCATGCAACCTGCGAGCAGTGGACAGCCTCTCAAATGCCTTTAAATCATATCAGGCAGCACAGCCCCAGTCAGCTCTGCCTGCCCACTTTAACTATCACCAGCAATGTACTGTTTTCATCAAGTATCCATATCCATCACTGGACTATGAACCTTGCTTCTCCAGAACTCCGGCCAAGACTTTGACCTCTTTTTGCTACCCAGATGCCAGGTCATGTAGTTTGGGGGGAAAAGGGACAAAGCTGCAAATTTCCATCTCACTATATGGTGAATAGTGGTGCTTTTTTTTTTTTTTTTAAGTTCGTTTTAATATTTTGTAAACAGCCTGGGATTTCCTCAGGTTAGAAAGTGCAACGTATTAAATGTTGAGATAAATGAATAAAGTCTGAAGTTCTATTTGGTCCTGTCCCCTCGTGTTACCAAGGGAACTGCGTAGGGAAGTATTTAATAAAGATGATAATAAAGAAACACTGGATGGCCAGTCCTGACTCCGCCAAGGAAAAAGCAGTGAAGGCAAAAGAACACCCCTTTTTAAAGGGCAGATTGGGGAAGAAAGAGAGTGGGAGCCTCCAGTCAAAAAGATTACAGATTTGCTGTAAGAGAACAGACATCAAAACTAATGTATGCCAAAGATACCCTTTCACCAACAGTTCAATGAAAATGCAGTAAGGAATTTTAAACAATCCTAATCCCTTGTCTGGTTTATGGTGGATGAATGTTTGCAGTGCGTACTGTATTTTGTGCACCCAGCGAGTAAGAAAAAGGGATCACGTTATGGGCAGGAGTCCAAATCAGACTTAATATCCCCCCCCAACTCTAATCTTAAGGGGAAAGGAAGGGGGAAGGGATGATTGAGAGGAAAGAGTATAAAGCACAATTATAGCTCCCTTCCTGAAATCACTTGCCACATCTGATGTCCTGGGGATTCTGTACAACAGTTTGGAGACCCCAAAATGATGCAAGGACACAGGGGTCTTTGCACCATGGCTGAAGCTGGCTGGCTGGCTGAGATGCCTTAATATTGATCAGAATTTGGCTGCTGCTTACACGTAACTCAGGGTAGGGGTATGATGATTTAATCTCCTTACTAGAGGCTTAATTCAGTTTTGGGGTCTCCTCTTTGTGTGTTAATGTGTGAAGGAACTCCAAACAAGCACTGATATATCTCTTCCTGATGTACAATTAACTTGCACCCAAAGCACAAATGAGGCTAAAGTCAAACAGATACCAATAGGACAGTCGTTTCCAAACGTTTTAGCACTTTTAAAAATGACATTCTATAGCAGTGGTTCCCAAACTGGTGACATGCCAGCCTGGGAAGCACTGGCCAATGTCCCTTTAAGGGGGGGGGGAGGGCAGCAATGTGATTCCCAGGATCACCCTGCTTTCAGCAACAGGAGGGGTTTTTTTTTCTACTTGGTTCAGGCAGTCCTCTGCAGGGCTCCCCATGCCTGCAAAAGTGTGCAAAAAAGAAAAAAGGACACTTATGGTTTCATCGCAACAACTTACAGTGTTCCCAACTGCCTTGTAGGAGTTTGGGAAGCACTGCTTTATTGGGGTCCATCTAGCCTTATGAGATTTTACCAGCTGCTCAAGCCTTGTTTTTATCCTTTTTATTATGGTGGAAGGCACCTTCTGGAGCGTTTGTTGAGTTCTATATTCAGTGGATCGGAACAATATTGGTGGTTTGGCATTTCCTTTCGCATGGCCTTTAATAAGAGCCAAGGCATAGTTGCCTACTCCTGAGCACACACACACATGCTGCTCCATTTCAGTTTCCTTGGGGCTCAACATATTTTCCTTGTCAGCTATCAGCTTGTCAGTTTCTCAACTCACCAAAAATCGGGTTGTGACCTACTGGTGGGTTGCAACCCACTGAGAAACGCTGGTCCAATACAGCTGCTGGTTTCACAAACTTGATATGAAGACTAAACAATGTAGAAAAATTGTTGCTCTAACCAGAAAAGTAATTTTACTATTCACAAGCTAAATTCTCAAAGTATTGTCTTTTTTCCTTTCACTGAACAGGATAAGTATGAACAGAATGTGATGAAACAGTAATACTATAACTTGTATTAATTATAGAAATTAAGATTGTCATGTCAGCTGTGATGGGAACTCCAAGTTAATTATTACCAACCCTCTATTGTCTGAAATTCAGTTCTTCAGGAAAATGCATTTGTGTTTGTCAAACAGGGAAGCTCCTTTCCTGGCTAGGACAATGACTTTTTTATATTAATTTTAACTATAAATCAAGTTTGTTGCTGAAAACTATCTGCCCAAGATATTATCTTAACTCATATAACAGGATTATTAAATATTGTCATCAATGGGTGTTAAAGTACTTGACACTGACTGGACTGTATATTTCAATTTTAAGGCTTTCATGCAATTAATTGACAAACCTTTCTGTAATCTATTACATTTGCACATTGGTAAAACATCCTATTCTGCCAGCACAGGCTGCTGCAAAAGTGCTGTAAAGCCCTTTTCAGCAGTGCAGGGAGCCTTCCTGCATACAAAACTGCAAACCAAAAGTCACTTTTGGATATTTCTGTGAGACATGGAGGCCAATGGAGTGGGTTGTGCACCTGGCACAATCCAGGACCCCCAGAAGTGCTTTGTAGCAGAACACTGAGCATGAGGAGCCCCATAGCAGAGGACGAGGTGGGTCATGGCTGGGAAAAATTTAGCAACCACTGGGTTACCCCATTCATTTCAGCAGCAGATGGGTATGGAACAGTTTCTTCAGCTGAAGTGAATGGGCAGCCCTACTAACTATAGATTGGCAGTTTTGTAACTAGTAGGACAGTGGTTCCCAAACTGTGTGTCGGGACCCACCAGTGGGTTGTGACCCAATTTTTGGTGAATTGCGACACTGACAAGCTGATAGTTGACAAGGAAAATGTATTGAGCCCTATGGAAACCAAAAGGAGCAGCATGCGCACATTTACTTGAAAGTAGGTGAATGTACCTTGGTCCACTTCGAAGGGCAGGCTGAGGGGCAACCAACACCACCAATATGGTCCTGATCCAATGATGCAGGCACCAACAAACTATTGAGAAGAAGTCCTGCCCCCCTCTCCCCAGCAGACAAGGAAAATGTATTGAGCCCTATGGAAACCAAAAGGAGCAGCATGCGCACATTTACTTGAAAGTAGGTGAATGTACCTTGGTCCACTTCGAAGGGCAGGCTGAGGGGCAACCAACACCACCAATATGGTCCTGATCCAATGATGCAGGCACCAACAAACTATTGAGAAGAAGTCCTGCCCCCCTCTCCCCAGCAGACAAGGAAAATGTATTGAGCCCTATGGAAAGCGAAACTGAATCACATGCGCATGTTTCCTTGCAAGTAGGCAGATGTGCCTTGACGCCTATCAAAGGAGAATGTGCTCCAGAAAGTCGTCCCCTCCCCAACAGTAAAAAGGATAAAAACAGGCTTGAGTGGCTGGTAAAGTGAAACTTGAATCTCGTAAAGCTAGATATAGAGTTTAATTTTAAAAAGTGGGTCCCAGTGTTAAGAAGTTTGGGAACCACTGCAATAGGAGATTAAAAAGCATAGGGTGTAGAATGACCCCATTTCATCTATTCTGGTTGTTTCTGCTTCTCACATAATAAATATCTGTCACAATGCATCATCCAGTAAAGTCTCCCAGTGGACCTGAGTGAATTTCAGTGCAGATTTCCAAAGATGCAATTGAATTTATCATACTCCCTTCCCCCATTGTCTCATCTGGCACTCCATAAATGCTGCATAGTAATTGTGTCAGATCCACTGATAGGCTTCTGCCACCTAAATGTCATAATTTCATAAATACCCACATAAATATAAATAAATTTCATAGATACTGCATAGTATAGTGGTTTGTTTTAGACGAGAAATCTGCAACTTTACTACCTCCTCAGAATATGAAATCAAATTCCAGTCGTCTAAATCAGGTGTAGGAAGAATGTGCACGTGCGTCTTGCAGACATTCAACATTTCGTTATTTGATTTTTCAGCCATTTAGTTATTTGATTTTTCTCTGTAAACCGCTTTGTGAACATTTAGTTGAAAAGCGGTATATAAATACTGTTGTTGTTGTTGTTGTTGTTGTTGTTATTATTATTTCAGTAATCATATACAGTATTTATAAATATTGTTAAAATACAACATTTCAAGTGTCAATTTTTGGGATTCTGAAGTTCCATAAACAAGGCAAGACAAATATTAAGCAATGTAAAATCAAAAACTTGATAGGGGAACAGGCAACGTCCTCCATGCCAGTCTGCAGCAACTCTTGTCATTAAATGAGGGTAACCCTCCAGCTCTGTCTGATAAGAACCTGAAGACAGTGCCTAAGTAAGGCAACTTAGCAGTGGACCTACCGCTGGACAAATGGGGCAAATTCCCCAGGTGCTGTCCACACACCTCGAGGACTGCACGGGAAGTCTCACTGAGGCTCCCAACACAGAAACTGCACTTCTGGTTTTTTGGAAGTGCCGTTTAAGACTATGGGGAAGTGTTAGAATGCTTCCCCAGTTGGTCCAAGGGTTGTGTGAGGCTTCGTTGCATGCTAGAAAGGTAGGGGGCAGCTTCAGGCATGGGGGGGCATCTCGCATCTTTGCCCTGGGGGCGAGGTAAGTCTGCCACTGAGGCAACTGGCAGGAAAGTCCAGTTGCCTTGCAATTCTTTCATTTTGTGGTGTGTGTGGGGCTGCGGTGGCGTCTTTTGGTAAGCGACACTAAGAATAGCATTTGAATTCCCCACTCATGGAAATTCATTTTGTTTTAAAACAGCCCACGTTTACTTTCTATGCTCCCCACCAACCTTCAGAAATGACTCACCAGAGACAAAAAGATTTCTTTTCAGGGTAAGTAAGTTCCTTTTGAGCTAGGGGTAAATTATACAGTAAGCAAAAAATAACCTTAAATGCAATTTAGTACATCAAAACAACAACAGCAAAACACCTAGCAATATTTTTGCATTTCAAGGAGAAATGAAAGAATCAGAATATAAATACCAGTTGACTCTTGGTGAATGCACTGGAACAGTCATGCCAAGAGTCACTGGCCTACTTACTACCCAATGGTGAGGGACAATTGCCTTTGGGTGGAAGACAGCAGCTGCTTTTATTCATGACAGTGCAGTGAGAGCACTGGTTCCCAACCTGTGATCCATGGACCACAGGTGATCCACAAGACCCTGAGAAATGGTCTGTGAGGTCTCAGGAAAAAAGTCACCTTTGATCACTTCCAGCACATTGCCGAGCAAGCACTCCCTTACCAGAGGGACCACCAGAGAGGGCGGAGAACAGACTGTCTGCAGCCAGCACTGAAGTGCTGGTTGTGAGTGGTCCACTCTCCACCCTCTCTGGTAGTCTGTAGGGGAGTGCTCACTTGGGGGACGGTTCACTGGAGAGGGTGGAGACACTGAAGATTGCAGGCGGCCTATTCTCCACCCTCTCTGGTGGTCTGTGGGGGAGTGCTTACTTGGCAGATGATTCCTCAAAGACCACCAGAGAGGGTGGAGAACAGACCACTCACGGCTGTCATTGCATGTGGTTCACGACAATTCCAATTTTTGCCTCAGTCGTTCACGAGCTCCAAAAGGTTGGGAACCACTGAGTTAGAAAAACCAGCAGCCTCTCCTAAGTACCCCTTTGGCTCCCTCCCCAGGAATCCTGCTGACTTGGATTAGGAAACCGCCTGTCTACCTCAGCCCCCAAGAGCACTAGAACATCTTGCAGAAATCCCCTCTCAAGGCAAGGAATGAAGAAAGATACAACCTGCTGGGGGAGAACTCACTTCTATGCATGGTATATAATTGTACAATGGAGGGAGACTTAAATGGATAACCGAACACGATATAAACTTGATTTTCACTGAGCTGGAAATAAAGAAGAGTACATGATCTTGCAGAATACAGAGATTGGGCTCACATGCAGGTGGTCCTGACCTAAAGTGATACAAAGTGAGAAAAACTTTTGATTTTGTCAAATGTCTCATGTTGTCCGAGGGCGTTTGCAGCTGAAGTACGTAGTTTCTCCAGAATTGCCACTTTTTATGGGCCATGTCACTGGCAAATCATCATCCTGCCTTTTCCCTGAACCACTTTTCTTTCTTTGGAGAGTTCTGAAAACTCTGTGCTTTTGGGGGGCAGCAAATCTCTACAGGATTTTGCATCCCTTTGGAAGAAATATGGTTTTAACAGGCGTGGTGACATTTTGGGAAGTTCAGCCCTCTTGCCTGGCCTTGTCATGACCATATTGGTTACCAGTAGCTGCCACTTTAGTGATCTGTTTTTATTTTAAAAATTTTTTATAAAAAGGGTATTCACAATTATTTTTTAAAAAATTGTGCAGCACGTAACCATAATAGAGTAAGTTAAAAAAATGAGAACACAACTAAGGGCAAGGGAGAAGAAGCACCTTCAGGAAATAATTACAGAGGGTTTATACAACACAGGTCACAAGGAAGACCTTGTTGGGGGGGAGCAAATGCTACCTGGTAGCTATGTATAAACGCTTGTGGATGATGTGTGCATGCGCGCGCGCGCGCACGCACACAGACACACACACAGATTGTCCACTGCAATTCTGGATGCAAACAACAACAAAAAGGGAACTATTGGACAGTGGTAAGAATACTCCATCTGGATGCACCCTGAATTTCCGCTGCTTCATAGACCAAAATGTGCAGTAGACAGCAAGAATCTTTTACTCCATACTGGGATTTCCACGACCATGCCTGTTCTACAAATTAGATCTTTGTCTTCAAAAGAAGTATAATTTTACCACAAAACGGAACATTAAAAGCTACAATGTTGTCTAGCGAACTGGAGTTCCTGTTCAGGTTCTGCAGAAATACTGCTAATGTAACAGGTTTATTTACAAGCTTATACTGAGTTCCCCAGCAACGGACTAAAACACAGGCTTGCAGAAGCGTTTCTTATAGTCCCAGGGAAGAAAAGGGGGAAGGGTATCTGGACAATACTGCTGGGAACAGCACACAGTTAAGTCCTGCCTCCATATAGAGGGACAGATCTTCTATAAAGGTGGGGGTGTGTGTGTGATGGTAATGTCCCAACCCTTACTCAGGTCACGACACATCACACTTCCGTTCTTTGTACTTGATACGCCATATCTGGAGGTGCATCCATTTGTGTCGGTGTTGTCAAACCGAGACATTGCTTATGCTGTTTGATGGTACAGGTGGGCCCTCAATATCCACTGATTAGGTATTCACTATTTGACTCGGGGCTGGGGATAAGAATAGGCCCTCAGTTTGGCTGTACTTGTCGTAAGAGGCGACTAAGCCACCAGGTAGATGGGACTTGTCAGCCTGGGAAGGCAGCTCATCTGAGAGAAGGAAAACTCTGATCCCAAACCTCCACTGCCTTGTGGCTACATCCAGTTATGGAAAAGGCCTCAGGAGTCAACATCGAGGCAAAATCTGGAGCCGGAGTCCCTGAGGCAGTTCATGGCTGAACACAGTCACGTTCTGGCAACTCCTGCGATGCCGCTGGAACCAATCGTATTGGCCTCTGCCTTTCCGTTGGACCATTTCAGCGACGTGGAGAGGGGGATTTGCTGCATGGGTAACAGCCTATCCTCCATACCTACTTTATCCAGGCTTCGCGCACTGGAGAGGACATTCTGTTCCAGGGCCACCATTCAGAGCGTGACGCCATAGTCTTCCGAGACTGAAGGATGCCAACAACATATTTGACTCACCCCTGATACCAAGGTTCACCTTTAAATGCCTTGTAAAAAGGAAAAAAAGCACCAAAATCCAATTTCCTACCTTCGTGCTGTTAAATCATTATAATTTCATTCCATTAGATTCCATTATTCACCTCACCTACTGGCTGAATGCAGTATAATGTCTATACTAATGCATTTTGTGATGACAATGGAGGAATAAGAAACCTGAACCATTTCAAGAATTCTTGAACAATTTCAAGAATTGGGAGAGCCCAATTTTCATATGGGCTGCCCTTTCAGGAGTAACAGCACTGCTAAGTAGCTGAGGGCTGAACCCAGGGTGAAGAACAGAGTCAGTCACAAACGTTCTTTAAGAACAAGAGCTCTGCTGGATCAAGGTCCATCTAACTCCCCAGTTCCCACATTGGCCCCCCAGTTGCTTTGGGGAGGTCTATAAGCAGGAGATGAAGGCATAGCTCTCTCCCACTGTTGCTCCCCTGCAATGGGTATTCAGAGGAATGTTGCTTCTGAATTGGGGGGAAGTATATAGGCAACATGACCAGTAGCCAAAGACAGGCTTGTTCTTTCTCAAGTGACCGTTTGAAACTAAGAATTTACATTTGTAAGACATAAGCTAAATTTCTGACCAAAAATCACAGAAATATTACAGTTAACCCAAATGGCCAAACAAAATGTTTAGTAATGCACAGGTTCCTTTTTTCTACTTGAAGAGCAGCTGCAAGAAACTGCAATCTTGAGAAGGAGACTGGTAGCCGGGGAGTAAGTGCATAGCCCTTTTCTCTTGGCTCATTTTCCTGCTCAAACCACCCCAGCTGCTTTCCTCCTGCAGGGGGAAAAAAGATACAGGAACCACTATCTATCCTTCTGAAAGGAGAACAACAATAGGTTGTTCCTGAACAACAAAATTAACCCCTACCAAAAGGTTAAGCAATCCCCTTCAAAGCTGGTCATCTAGATGTAAGGACATCCAACTGCAACCTTTTGCAGCAGATGTTCACTTTAAAACACATACACATCGATGGGGCAAAATTACATGGATCTGCACCTCACATGTATTCTGACCCCGGGAGACTTATAGGAGACCCTAGACAGATGGTTCTGAGTGACAGGACTCAAGGCACAGAGCCAACTAGTCAGCAAGAACAACTTACATTGACAGAAAAAGTTTCCAAATAAGAAATATTAGAGAGAACAGAAAGGAGGCAATGAGTCTTAAATCTACATGCTATCTATCGCAAGCTGGTCTTCCCCCCCCCCCCTTCAAGACTGTTTCTTTTGTGACCACCTTAGATAAGAACATTGTTTGCAGAATCTAAAACAAACCTTAATTTTTATTACTAATAGGTTCATGAAATTATGCTCTTCCCATGTACAGGAGGGCTCCCATGTCCATGGACTTGAGTCCACAGAGCCCCCCCCCCCACGAAGCACCCTCCGTGTGCGTCCCCTCTGGGGCTTCCCTGGGCCTCCTAATGCCTTATAAAGCATTAAAAAATCACTTCCGGTTTCCCAAAGAAACCAGTAGTTGTGCTTTTTTCTGGTTCATTCTGAGCCCGGCAAAGGCTGTGGACAGATGGATGTGGCAAAGGACCCTCTGGAGGATGGGGGAGGCATTCACCTGTATCTGTGGTTTCACCTAACTGCAGGGGGTTTTGGAACTGAATCCCTGCAAATGCAGGGGCACACCTGTACATATTGCATTTGATTTCTCTTAGGATATATGTGCCACTTTGGTGCACAGGAAAGCTGAAAGCGGAATGAGGGGCAAAATCTGGTTGCAAGCAACAGAGCAATATGTTTAGCTCAACATAAAGGAGACATTAAGCGGCTGTTCAGATAAGGGCTCTTACTATTACCAATAAATAGGGGTACTCACATAGCCCACTGTAGTTTTTCATTCTTGATTGAGCTATACAGGGCCTGCAGAGATTTTAAAAAGGAAAAAAAAAATCAGTATTATCAGACAAATTGAGGAGACACTATTTCTAGATACAATAAATTATTGACTTTAAAACTGGAAAATTATTCACATGACACAGACAAGGGCAGAGGCAACCCAGGATTTAATCCTAAACAGTTCCTACAAGCTAGTGAAAGATAAGAGATTTGTCCAACCACTTGGAAACAATGACCACAATGCTATCACAGTCAATACACACATAAGTGAAAGTTGCTCAAAAAGTGCAACACAGTAATTAGAGGGGATTAGTTACAGGAGCTGAAAGGGAGAGAGTCAAAAGGATCATGTCCTTTCAGAAGGATCAAAGGTTGTTTAAAATTACTATAATAAAAGTGCAACTAAAATATATACAATCCAAAAAAGATGTCATAGTTGAGCAGCAGAGGCAAAGAAGCCCTTTTTACACAAGGCAGAAGAGCTTCCTTTAAAAACTGAATTTTTTTCCAAATTCTGGAGGCCGGCCAGTGGACAGAAGCAAGTAGGAGGGGGAAACTGATCCAGAAGCGGACACAAGGAAGAAAATGAAGGTTAAAGACCATGAAGGGTGGGATCAGGTGAAGGAACGAGGAAGCCATTCGTCCCCAGCTATGGTTGGTCACTGACTACAAGGTGGTCTGACTACACTGACTACATACCCCCTGCCCCTAGGAGCTCCAACCTATTTTCAGCCCTTTGCAATCCCAAAACCAAGGCTTGAGACTTTTACCCAGGACACATTAGGAGGGCAAAGAAGACCCTCAAATCCACCAGCTGCAGGCCAAAGTGGAAAAACTCCCTTTCATAGGATTTAGTGAGGAAGTCAAGAGAGTTGTGGAAGCCAAAGGCAGAGAAGGGGCCTGGAGAAGAATCCTGGGACTCCCAAGAGACAATGAAGCAGTCTTTAATAAACTCACACTGAGCATCAACCAGCCACTTGCTAAAGACCTGCCAACCTAAAGACACCACCCTTCACAATATCAGCCTACCTCCTTGGAAAGAGGCACAGCAAGGGGGACCTATTACAATATGCTAGAGACATCCACATCTGAATAACTACAACAACTGACTTCAGACACAGAAAATTACAGACTAATCATCTTCACTCTGTTCCAGGTAAATTGCTGGAAAGTTTAACCAAGGATAGAGTTGCTAAGCATACAGTTGGGCCAGTCATGCTCAGGAAGAATCAGCATGGATTCTGCAAATAATAGTTTTGAACCCACCAGTTTTTCTTTACAATTCTTTGTCAGCAAGTGTGAGACAACGGCAATCTAGCAGACGTAATCATGTTGGCAACCTTCAGTCTCGGAAGACTATGGTATCGCGCTCTGAAAGGTGGTTCTGGAACAGCGTCTAGTGTGGCTGAAAAGGCCAATTCGGGAGCGACAATCCCTTCCACACTGGGAGCAAGTGCAGTCTGTCCCTGGTCTGTCTCCCTGGCTATGGGCCTTCCTTCTTTGCCTCTTAGCCTCAGACTGTTGGCCAAGTGTCTCTTCAAACTGGGAAAGGCCATGCTGCACAGCCTGCCTCCAAGCGGGCCGCTCAGAGGCCAGGGTTTCCCACTTGTTGAGGTCCACTCCTAAGGCCTTCAGATCCCTCTTGCAGATGTCCTTGTATCACAGCTGTGGTCTACCTGTAGGGCACTTTCCTTGCACGAGTTCTCCATAGAGGAGATCCTTTGGGATCCGGCCATCATCCATTCTCACGACATGACTGAGCCAACGCAGGCATCTCTGTTTCAGCAGTGCATACATGCTAGGGATTCCAGCATGTTCCAGGACTGTCTTGTTTGGAACTTTGCAGAGAGCATCTATCCAGAATCGCAGTGCGGATTCTGAGCCAACAGGTCCACCACTGATATGGTATTCTCCCTTAGACAACTGCAGGAGAAATGCAGGGAACGACGACAGCCACTCTTTATAGCCTTCATAGATCTCACGAAGGCAGACGTAATAGGCTTTTTGAAAAAGCATTTGATAACATCTCTCATCAAATACTTTCTAAGATATCTTCCCAATATTGGCTAAGAGAACTGAATGAAGCACTCCCTAGAAGTAAGAAAGCAGGGATAGCCCCAGATGCACTCTTGTATATGGCCTGCATATGAGTAAGTGATGAGAAGGGTGGGATGGCAGCACCAGTAATTACCTTGTCAGTGGTGGGCCCTCTTGCTGACATATTGGTCCTGTCAGATGCTCACTCATGCCAACTGCCAATACTAGAACTATCCATTACACAGCATGTAATTAACACATGCTGCTTGCTAGCACAAGATGTGGTGACATTCAATAGCTTCATTGATTTCCTTTACAAATCAATGTCACCATGATAGCCGTGTGTACAGTGACAGTCCTCCCAGTGCCATCAGCAAACAATTGGTGAGGATCACCTTATGCCTTTTTTTGCACTCCCAGCAGGCGCCTGGTGGAATTTGGCCTGATCTAATAAGGCATTTCTTATGGAACTTACATTTTAAAAAAAATAAGCAAATGCAGATACTGGAACAAGCTGCAGAATTTTTTTAAAATGATTTCTTCTTTCACTCTTCTTGCCACAAACTAAAGAACAGTGATTAGGATTCAGACAGTATTGTGGGGACATGGGTGCAGAGGCAGATGGGCAAGAAGTGAGAGGAACTATGAGCAGAGCCACCCCAAACTGCTAAATAGCATTAAGAGGAGCTGCCCAGGCTTTCCCAATTGACAGAATCCTGCAAATGCTAACAAATATGGCATTATTTGCCATATTCTACAAGTTGGAGCTCATTCATGAAGAGCCTTCAGTTCCTGCATAACTCTGGCTTGAGGGCAGTCTCTTTCAAAGTACCAACACAAAGTTATACAGTAATTTTCACAGTCCACAGGGAGTGGGTGGTATTCTCCATCAGTCATCTGAGTGACCCATTGGTTGGAAGTTCAGAGAGAAGCATCCACTTGCTCACCTGTGAGTGCAATGACTGGGCATTCCTTGAGCAATGCAAGTAGTTTAATCCTATCTAGTTAGGATTGCCTTAATGTAAGGACTGTGTTGTTTTCGGGGTTTGTAAATCCATTCCAGCCTTGTACAAACTTTCCCAGGTCTAATAGAATATTGTGTGTGTGTGTGTGTGTGTGTGTGTGTGTGTGTGTGTGTGTGTGTGTAGGAGGGGTGTAGTGGGCTCAGACAAGTAGCATCCCTTTAGTGAAACGTTTTCTAGGTGCTTTCCAGCCAAGCTCAGGCAATTTCATATACCTGCTTGCACTTTTACTGCCCAATTTTCTTTACCCACATTATTCTTTTTTTGTTTAGACTTTAGACTAGTTTATTAAAACTAATTACATTTTAACTCTTTGCGTGCCTGGCCCATGTTCATGGGTGACAAATCAGTGGACTGTCATGTTTGTTTGTCCTGCGGACACTACTTGGGTTTGATTTTTAATATCCAACCATGAGGTTCAGTGCTTTCCTGGGTGGAGTTTCTTTGTGTTCCTCTACCATCTCTGCAGACTGGTATGGTGGCAGCAAATACAGACTACCAAGACTTTTTCCCCATTCAGCTGCTGGTCCAGTAAAGGGAAAGTAGGAAGCAAGAACGGGGTGCACTAATCCCCTTGGTCAGTCTGACTTCTCCAAGGATTCTCTTTCCCCGACATGGCTGAATCAAGGCTCCCCTCCCCACTGCCTCCAGAGGGAAATTTAACTGTATACAAAGGCATTTTTATGCACACTTAAATTCTACTAAAATTAAGTGGGTGTATGCACAGTTAACTCTTCTGGATCATTGCCAAAGTGTCCAGCAAAGACCATCTAAGCAACTGACGCAAGGACTTTGTGAAGGATATGCTGACACAGAATGATTCCAGTAAACTTCTGAGACTTAATCAAATCAAAAATCAAGTTGTTGTGAAGATCACAGCACAGTAGTGTTATAAGAGTCCTAAGTACTCTTCTTTTAAATGGGATCTCACATCCTCTTTTTCTTTCTCCCAACCCCACTGTTCCTTAACAAGAGATGGACCCTCTTACAGAAACCACCTTAGATTTGTCCAGATATTCTCCAAAATAGCAAGTCCAAGCACTACTTTTAGAACATAGTGTTAATGAGCCTCTTAATAACAAATACTTTCACTGTTCAAGTGAGCTACTGTTTCTGCTAGGGACTATGCCACAAACTTGTTTAGCTCTGACCTGTGACAAAGTGCAGCACTGAAATGCTCATACAACCATTTTATTTCACTTAAAGGAGAATACAATAATAGTTCCCAGAGTTAAGGTCTTGTGTCTAGTTGCTTAAAATATCTGAGTTACAAAATTAATAAAGGGCTATATAATTAAGGCCCAAACCCTAACTAACTTTCCAGCATTGGCACAGCTGTGCCAGTAGGACGTGTGCTGCATCCTGCAGTTGGGTGGCACTCATGGAGGCCTCCTCAAAATAAGGGAATGTTTGTTCCCTTCCCTCGAAGCTGCATTGCCCTTATGTCAGTGCAGGAAAGTGGGTTAGGATTGCACCCTAATATACATATCTCATTCTCTCCGACTACCATGGATGCCTACAATATACTATCTCCATCTACTGGAGATCAGGAGAAGCTTCTGCATAGGAGTTCAAACAATGAAATTGGAAATGTGGCCAAGAGTCAGTCTGAAAGTGGAGGCAAAGACCTCCCATACCTTAAAGGGCCAGGTCAGCAATTTTCAGCTTTTTCATCTCATGGCACACTGACATGGTGCTAAAGTTATCAAGGCACACTATGAATTTTTTGACACTTGACAAGGAACACCACACTGCTGGTGGGGAGCTCACATTCCCCAGTGGCTCTACTTATAAATAAACCCCCCCCCCCCAAAAAAAAAATCCTTTATTTTCCATCACTGTAAAACCACTGTACACTGGTTAAAAAAAAAAAAAATCACTGGTCTAGACTTCCAGAGAAGTGGAAGGCCTTTGACAGACCATAAATCTGCAATGAACAAGGCCCCATGCAATTTTGATGTCTCCTCACCCGTTCCAGTAGAGTAACCATGTATCTCTGATATTCATGCAATTTATTATGCTTTTTCTGGCTCCATACAAAAACCATACAAAAAAAAACAACACCACCATACAAAACAAAGCTAGAGCATTCCATGTGCAACTGGCCTTTTATACAAAGCGTGGCCTGTGACAGGTAAGCGGATGGCCCAACACTGCAGCTCTGGCAGCTACGTAACTTTCCAGCCAAGTGCATGCTGGTTAAACTAGTAATACTTAAGTGGGAAAAGGAGGCAAAATGAAATTACATATGTGGTTTCTAGATAACCATACAAGCGTCCATACTGGCTAACTGAAAGCATCAGAAGATGCCTGTACAATTGCTATGCAACCAAATACACAATTCCCTTATTTTTTCACAAAAGGCAAACCGGCAATGGGCCTTTCACTTTCTGGAATTATGAGGTAGCAAGCCAATCCAGGTGGATGTGAAGTAGACAGCGTCTCAGCTTTGTTTGTCTACCTGTCAAGGCATATGATATACAAAACAGATTAACATTGCAATGCGAAGTCATAGCATTTGGAAGCAAATTTTACCTAAAACCGAGCAGAACGGTTGCCAAACCTTGATTAAAATTCAGTAAGGTCACAAGAGTCTGGATTAAGGTGATTTGGGGGCTGGGTCCAGTCCCTTTATGATATATGTGTCTGAGGCCCATTATTTCCACTGTCGTAATAATTCCCAATGGTATAGTTTTCTGTGCTTCACTGGAGCCCAGGCAGACTAAGATTTACTGCCTTGTCCTTTATTCAGAAAACTAGTTATCCTCTCAAACATGGTATCAGATTAATCTGGCATGATCTACTGGCATATGCCCAATTCATTATTTAGACTTCCCTTAAATATTTGTCCTTGAGGCTATTACTTGTTCTAAGCTAACCAACAGGTCCAGATTGCTTCCTTTCAAGAACACAGATACACATTTAGCTCTTTAGCTCTTTTCCAGAATGACAAAATTTAATTGATTTTTAAGAGATCATTTTAATGTGCCAGCTGTTTTAATATGCTTGAATGGAGATGGCCTGCCTTCTGTCCTCCTCTCACTGAGATACACACCTCAGCCTCAGATGCATTAATTTCCATCTTCTCAGTGGAGTTCTGCGGCATGGGGGTCTCAATGTAGGTGATTGGTTTCCACAACTCAAAATAATAATAATAATTAAAAAATGAACCAAACCAGAGACCAGAGTACAGTGTTCTCAAGGACAGGAGTGGAGGACAGAACCTTTCACAGAAAAAGGTTTGGAAAATTGTGCTGACCTTCTCTTACAGGATGGTCCCAGTGTCCCACTTTCAACTTGTTAAAAGATCTGAGTAGGTTAGAATGATCCAACATTTCTGATCCAATCAGTGCGAAAGAGTGACAAAGTGCAAAATGAGAAACTTCCTGCACAGGGTCCTGCCTCATTGCAGAGAAATAATAAAAAATGAGTTTAAGCACAGCTGGAATCCCCCAAGTTTCTTAGCGGAGAGATCTCCCAGCCGCAAGTAATAAAACCCAGGGGAATGGGTTCCCTTCACCCTAATGGGAAAACCTGATTTATACACAGTAGGGAGCTTTCTTGGTTCAGTTCACCTGTACAACCTCATCACCATGACCTCTGTAAATTGCACAGTGGAACATTGAACCTAAAATGTTTATTGTACAATGTGAACCTACAATGTGTGTGACCAATATCTGAACCAGGTAGAGAAGTGGGCCACACTGAAAACACTGGCATCCTGCTGAAATCTTCCAACACCTGACCGTTGCTGAATTACGGTTTTTCTCCATTAGAACGGCCAGTAGGAAAGGTAGAATCTTGAGACTCCCAAAGCCTATAAAAAGAGGTGACTGGATTGAGAGGTTGCACATTTTGTTCCAGCACTTGCTGCCCATTTGTGATGTACCTCTCCCAAACCAGAAAGGAAACAATGGAACTGCAGCCAAGCATCAGTCGCCTCTGGTCAAGCACTTACTCTGGACAACATTTACATTGTTTTCCTTGCAGATAAGGAAGGCATCACCACTGGCCAGTTGAAGATCCTATGTTTCTACCCAGAATCAGCTCAAGGGGGAACAGGGGAAGGCTCAAGGTTCGTCTGGCACAGACCTAGCCTGTGGCTCCATCATGCAGCAACGTCAAGAGGATGCAGTCGCACATCACTATTTGATTTTCAATGAATTACAGCAATGAAGTGTTCACCCTTTTCAAAACTAAAATAAATGACAAAGGGCCCAATCCTATCCCACTTTTCAGCACCGGTGCAACTGCAATGCAACCCAAAGGTAGGGGAACAAATGTTCCCCTACCTTGAGGAGGCTTCTGTGAATGCCTGCCCACCCCACTGAAGCTTAGGTCTCACCCCATTGGGTGAGACCTAATGCCTGCCCACCCCATTGGGCTTAGGTCTCCAATGCCTGAACAGCTGGGGGTCCTAGAGGAGGTTGTGCTGGTGGAGACTTTGGCTCTGGATAGATTGCTTTGGCCAAATCCCCTAATCTTTGGTGAATCATCTCAGTCCTCCACCCATCTGCCTGTCCTCCCTTGCTGTGGCAGTCTCTCTGTTGTGCCTTTTTTCTTCTCTCATTCTCCATCATTCAAGAGTTATTGCGCACTGTTGCCATGACACTCTCTGCCCACACTGCACAAACCGATTGGCTACCACTGAGCAGGAAAAGCACAGGTTGCTTACCTGTAACTAAAGTTCTTCAAGAGGCCACCTGTGCAGACACAGCATTCATCAACTGTTCCAACCTTCGCCTGATCCAGCAACTTTTAGATCATGTGTCATCTACAACAGCAGGCATCTCACTGGCACATCTACACAGGATACCTCTACAAACATACAGTAGTTCCTATCCGTATTCAGGTCTTAAGTGCACTGCCAACACAAACTGCCAATCTTTCCATACCAAATCCTATGTTCCTTAGAGTGATGAGCTCTTCTAACCATCTTTTCAGGAGCATCCCTTCCATCCCAACACACCATCCAGAACAATAACCACAGATGTGTCAACATGGGGACATCAACATGGCTCACAGTCAAAATGCAAGGAAGTGGTACCGTGTTGTCTTATGCGCTCCTTGAATCACCTGGTGGGTCACTGTGAGATAAAGTCATCTGGTGGGCCTGATCTAGGGGGGCCTCTACTTATGTTCTTAATATCACTCTCAAAAATCAGTGGCGCTTGGACACTGCAACAGAGGAAAGCTCTGCAACTGGATCTTAGGGAGCCATTGTCAAAGGAACTGAGGGATTGTGTGTTCTTCCCACCCTTGAATGCATGGGATCTTCCCCACTAGAAACCAGGGACAGAACATACAACCAAAATACAGAACATGTAACCAAAATACATGCAGAGAAGGTTCCTTATGTTCTTATGTTCTTAACATTTAACTAAGTTCCAGCAGGTTCCATTGCTGGCCCTGCATGTTTACAGAACTCCACTACATGTGACTAGATAGAGACCACAAAGAAAAAGAACCATGGATATTCATTTGCTACCTCCCTTTCCTGATGGCCTCTTGAAGATGGATCTCATATGCAGTAGCACAGGGGTGCCCAAACCCCGGCCCTGGAGCCACTTGCGGCTCCCAATGAAGAACTCCCAATGCGGCCCTCAGGGACCTCCCAGTCTCCAATGAGCCTCTGGCCCTCCACAGACTTGCTGGAGCCCTCACTGGCCCAACACATCTGCTCTCAGCGTGAGGGCAACTGTTTGACCTCTTGCGTGAGCTATGGGATGAGGGCTCCCTCCACTGCTTGCTGTTTCACGCCTGTGATGCATTAGCAGCAGCAAAGGAAAGGTCAGCCTTGCTTTGTGCAAAGCCTTTTATAGGCCTTGAGCTATTACAAGACCTTCATACATTCATATAAGTTCATCTTTAATATATTCGTTTATGTAAATTTATTCAAAGTTTAAATGCAAATTAATTCTTCCCCCCCCCTGGCCCCCAACACAGTGTCAGAGAGATGATGTGGCCCTCCTGTCAAAAACTTTGGACACCCCTGCAGTAGCAGGTTGGGTTTGGAGGTGGCTCCCAGCCAGCATTCCCCCCAAACTCTGCAGCTGAAATTGGAGTGCCTCACAGCTTCTTTCAGGATGCTCTAGAAGCTTGGCAATGATATCATTTCCTAGTGCTCTATACTTGCGCCTTGCTTGTACAGCTCTACACGCTCCCTGTAAAAATTACAGGAAATGTTGATCATAGCTCTTGACAAGTTGAAAACCACTGATCTAGGCTGAATGAGCCAATTGTCCAAGACAGACAGGGGGACAGAAAGAACCAAAACTATTCCCTTAGTGCAGGGAGCATGACTCTCTCCTCATCCATTAGCGCACCTTTAAGTAATACCTCAAGTAACTTCTCCCCTAAAATTTGAGCAGTAACTAAATGAACTCTAGAACGCTGTTCTGCTTTACAGTGATTCAATAAGATGTTAAACCTCACTCCACTGCTCCTACTATGATTGAATGTGAATTTCATGCAGCCTAACCTGGAACTATTCATGATGCCAGCAGTTTAGATTCACTTACAAACCCCCTTTCATGACAATTTAGAGGTTTAGGGGAATTTCACTTGGCATGTCTCTTGCTCAGAAAACAGCCATTCTGCCAAAAACACAGTTAATAGAAGCTGCTCTAATTGCTGACATTTTAGGAACTTTATGAAAAATTGTCTCATTTTTCTACTTGAGTCAGTCAAGAATCTGTCTTCATCTTCGGTGAGGAACAAGAACACCATTTTGGGGAGCTTTTCTGGAACTGCCCATCCCTGAGCTGGGAAAAGTCATTCCAAAATCCACAGGGAAAGGAACAGTCTGTTCCAAGGGTCTGGGTCTAGGAAACTTCAGAGTCTGGCAACTCATCAGCCGGCTGTGGGGCTAGTTTTAACACTCTAATAGTCTTCAAAAAGCAAAGCAGGAAAATATACCACTTGAAAATGTATGTTAGAAGAGGAATCAAAGAGACATCCTCCCTCGCAAGACATAGGGTGAACTATCAACTGCAAATCATTAAGTTCCTGAACCCAAGGGAGAACTGTTGAATAGAAGGAGTTCTTTTTCTATCCACCCACCAGCTGACTCCCAGAATTAGGAAGCTATCATATTCCCCCTCTGATCTCTCTCCTATGTAACAGGCTGATTTGGGGTGAATGGGGAACTGAGCTGGGATTAAAATAGGAAGCTGAATCTAATGCAGTACATCATTTAGCTAGCAGACAGTTGCCTGTGGCATACAACTTCTTAGAAAGAAGATGCCTCTAAAACAAATGCAGAGAATGGGTGTCACTTCCCTTTCTGCTATATGTCTTCTCACAGCCATCAGAACAGAGAAAGACCTAGGTTAACAGTAGGGAGGGCTTTTCTCTTTGCCTCCCTCCCCATTCCCTCAGAGAATCTTACTGCCTGCGCCTCTGTCTCCCCACAAAACTCTGGGTGAATGCAATGACCAGCTATCATGGGTGGAGGAAGACATGCTCTCAAGAGCAAGAACAGGACCGACTCATTCTGAACAATCCTCCATTCACCCCCATTCAGGTGGGGTGAATGGGTGTCCCATTCACCACCGCCTCAAGTGAACTGACAGCAAAACAAGCTCTGATGTTTTCCTCTGGAACTGCTATTTTGACTTCTTCCTCCTCACAGGATGGAAAAGAAGCACTTTCTGTCCTCTACAAAAGAACTAAGGGGCACTAGGGCAGTGTTTCTCAAACTGTGGGTCAGGACCCACTAGGTGGGTCGCGAGCCAATTTCAGGTGAGTTCCCATTCATTTCAATATTTTATTTTTAATATACTAGACTTGATGCTACCCTGGGATGTGACTGCGTTTGGGGAAATGTTACAGACCTGTACTTTTAACAAGCTACTATGTATATTCTTTTAACAATGATAGTAAACGACTCCTAGGTAAGTGTGGGTAGTATTGCAGCTGAGGATAGTTAAAAATTTTCCTGTTTGATGATGTCACTTCTGGTCATGACATCACCTCCGGTGGGTTATGACAGATTCTCATTCTAAAAAGTGGGTCCTGGTGCTAAATGTGTGAGAACCACTGCACTAGGGAGTTGCACACCTTTCCTCCTAGGACAGCATCACAGTAAAGGGAAGACTAGCCTGGCCCCAAACATCAATCAAAAAAGAAGGAGTTAAAGAGAGCTTGCTTCCCCCACCCCAAAAGAACAATCTGCCCTGGGGTTGCAGACCTGAACTGATTCAGAGGATTAAGGACACACATGCATGAGCAGGACTGCAGCTCTATGCTTCATTGTTTGAATCCCGAGCTGGTGCCAGAGGCCCCAGACAAAAGAGAGCCTTTGGAGGCAAGTGGGTCTGCCCCAGAGAGTAGCCCTGCTCCCCATCAGGAAACTCCATATTGCGCTCTTTAGAATTCAAGGCCTCTTTGATTTGTTCTGTTAAAATCTTTCCATGGGGAACCTGACTGCACTGAAAATAAATTAGTCTAAAAATACAATAAGGGCCCAATCCTATCCAACTTCCCAGAGCTGACGCAGCCGCAATGCAGCCCCAAGGTAAGGGAATAAATGTCCCTGTGTCTTGAGAAGGTTTCCATGACTGCCCAACCACCACCACAGGATGCAAAGCACACCCCATTGGAACGGCTGCATCAGTTGGGCTGCACAGTTGCACAGGATTTGACCCTAAATAAAATAAATATTGTACGTCACTGAGCCCAGGATGGGAGGTTTCCTACACAAGTAGGAAGCAGCCTGTCACCCTGCTGAATGTACTGCTTGCAGTCTCACCCTATGCAGCGCAGTCTGTCAAATGGATCTTCTTGGGGTGTGGTCTTTCTTAGCAACTCTCAGCAGCGATGGTGGTCTTATGAACACTGCTGGGAGTGGAGTGGGCCAGTTTTTGCTCCATGCACATTTCTAATGACTGCTGGGAGCAGCAGGTGGCAAGTCTGGTTGCATGCTGGCACACTGCATGGGAGCAAACAGCTTCAGCTCCTGACCAGAAGCAAAAAAAATACACCAAGGGCATTTTCAAATGTGCGTCTTGCAGCACCAGCAAGCTGCTGCTTTTCTACCTGCAGTCGCATGTTGAATTGCAACATTCCTCCCTCACTGCAGTAGTAGATAAATGTGCTTCCGAGATCTAGGAGATTAACCTTCTCCCTTTTAGCTCTCCCACATCTGTTCTATCTGAGCATGTAACTCTCAGGAAAGAAAGAAAAAAAACATTAGTGCTAACTGGTGGTCACTCTGCTGCTCTACCACTATTACAAAACAAACAAAAACAAAAACAGCTGAACTTCCTATGTTAATAAACAAATGTGACAATTTAAGTATTGGAAAAATACAAGAAGGCAATAGGTGAAATATGACATCATGTGAAGATGCCTCCCCATAAACAAAGTGTGACACTACCAGACTAAACACCTCATTTAGAAGTGTCCTAACCCAGAAAGGGGAGGTGTACAAGGGAGAAAAAACCCTAATTGCAGCATTTCTTCAGAAAACCTCTTGGTCTGCAACTCAGAAAGCTGAGCTACATATATACAGGCAGCAGAACCCAATCCTGGCAGTACAAACGTCTACTTCCTTGATTCCAAGGAAAAGAGGAATCATCCCCCAATTTCATCTCAGGATACCAAAATCCTTCTCTCCAAAGTAAACCACACACTTTTGCCCAGGAATTACCAGCCTGGAAAGCTCTTGACACTTAGCCTGTATGCCAAATACTATATTGAAAAGAGACCTTTATCTTTCAGTAATCTTGATGCATAAGTGACCTCTGCCCTTGCATGCGGACAGAATGCAAAACCCAAATCCACTAACAGCAAGAGGTAGATGACTAGACGTTAGGGATGCTAGCTAGGCAGTCTTATTAGGCAGCACTCCAACCTAACTCAAGGACAGCAATCAATTAGCATATCCAGGACAGGCACAAAATGCAAAATGGTAAATTTCTCTAAGGACCCAATCCTATCCAACTTTGCAGTGCTGGTGCAGCTGCAATGCAGTCTGGGGGCAAGGGAACAAATGTTCCCTTACTTTGCGGAGGCCTCTGTAACTACCCTTCCAGCAGAGGTGATAGCGCACACCCCATTGGCACTGCTACCAGGGCTGGAAAGTTGGCTAGGATTTGGCCCTAAATCTGCTGCTCGGAATGGTCTTTTTTCCTTCCCAACCGACATAGGGCCCAATCCTATCCAATTTTCCAGGGCTGTGCCAATGGGGAATGAACTGCACGTGGTCACAGAGGGAACATGTGTTCCCTTACCTCAGGGCTGCTTTGAGGCTGCCCCGGTGCTGGAAAGTTGGACAGGAGTGGGCCCAGAGCTCCCGATCCTATGCACGTCTGCTTAGAAGTAAGCCCCACTGAGTTGAATGGGACCGGCTCCCGAGAAAGCGCGCACAGGATCGCAGCCACCATCCTTTCCATCCAGCCAACTTAACGCCCCCCAGTGCCTGCGAGACGCGCCTGCAGCCTTGCGCCAAGCGATCCTCGCACAGGTAGGGCTGGCAGGTGCGTGTGGGCTGCCGGATGCCATGTCTGCAAGGCGTGCGCGTTGCCAAGCTGATGGCGGAGGTCGCGGAGAGCAGGCGCGACGGGGCGCGCCGGCAGCTCCCCGAGTGCCGTCCAGGGCGCCTCTGCTGACGGGCAGCGTCAGGCGTGACGCGCCCAGCCGCCAGGGCGTCGCAGAGCCGGGCAGCCTGTGGCGCAGGCGGCGCCCCCTCGCCCTTACCGGCTGCTGCTTCTTCTTCCTGCGGCTCTGCAGGCGGCTGACCACCAGGTCGGTGTAGAGCACGGGCTTGAGGGTGCGCGAGCGCTGCGGCCAGCCGTAGCAGAAGGTCTCCATGCCGCGGCAATTGCGCCCGTAGCGCACCGAGCACATCGAGCGCGAGCGGAGGCGCCCGGCGCTGCCGCTGCTGTTGATGCTGTTCACGCCGATCATGCTGGCCGCGGGCTGCGAGGCTGCCTCCGCCTGGCGAGGACGCGGGGCTCCGGCTCGGCGGCTCCTGCCTCGCCCGCGACGGCAGCCAATGGCGGGTGCGAAGCAGCCCGGAGCCAGGCAATTAGCGCGCGCCCAGGAGCCTGCCGGAACGCGGAGGGAAGGCGGGGAGGGGCGGGCGGAGGGCGGCGGCGCCGGAGCCGCACGTGTGACATCAAGGCAGGGGCTGCAACGGGGAGGGGGGAGTGACGGCAGCAGCGGCGGCGGCGAGGCCAGGAGTCCCGCGGGGGCGGGGAGAGGCCCTTGCCAGGCAGGCGTCCACCTTGCACTGCAGCGCCGGCACCGCGTGGCGGGCACTCCCTGTTGCACAGCGTCCTGCAAGGTCGCGGGTCACTGCTGGTGCTTCCCCAGCAGCCCCGCTGCCAGACGCGACTGCATTGCCCCGGGCCCTTGGAGCGCCTCAGGTAGCATACACCTTCTCCCCCCCCCCCGAAGCTGCCAGATTTAAGGGATGATCAATGAGTAACCGGCGAATTCAAGCCAATAGGACCAGATCGTGGTCCTCCGCAGTTGCTGGCGGAAGTAACGAGGCGGCTGCTTATTCCTCGCTTTTCAAAATGAGCAGGTAGATGTACATTCCAGCCTGGGGGAGGAACAGGAGTGCAGAGCCGAAGGGGGGGGGGTTCACACAATGGCAAGGGAGTGTCTTCTGAACATTGCTGCCACACATACTACAATTTGAATGGAGGATGATGAGCCAGGAAGCACTTGCCTAAGAAAAAAATTTACATGAAATATGTATTGGTATGAGGAAGACGGTGATGGTATTGCCACAGATGTCCTACACCAGAGGTAACGGGTGCCTTTGACATTTGTGTGATCACAGTACATATGGATAATTGCAAAAGCCTGGTTTCCACCCTGGTTGGAGGAAAACTGCATTCTCAGTAACCAAAAATGAGTTCAGAGAAAATGCTTTCTCTTGAGAAAGGCCTGAAGGCCACTTTTTGGGGGGCAGGGCATCTCACCTGAGCTGGCAGGTACGGAGGCACAGTAGAGAATACTACCTACCCTTCTTGGCCCACATATTTCATTTGCCTCTTTAATTTGGTTCCACTGATCCTTTGAACAAAATCACAACTGAGGGCCCAATCCTATCCAACTTTCCAGCACCTCAATGCACCCTTGGGGTAAGGGAACAAATGTTCCCATACCGTGAGGAAGCCTCTATGACTGCCTCCCATTTACAAGATACTCCATTGGTACAGCAGCACCGGCACTGAAAAACTGGATATGATTGGGCCCTCAGATACTTGTCAGGATCTGAAATCTAGGCTGGCAACTGTGGAATTTAAAAACAGAGAAGCCCTTGCATGAAAATTCAAAGATGTTTGTCTGACTTTGAAACTTCAGCTGTTTTATCCTTTACTTGTCCAAGACAGTAAACTACATTAGAAAGAAACATAGCTGCCATTTTGGATTATACCAGCAGTTTACCTTAGTCCAGAGCCCAATTTCCAGTAAAATATATTTTAGACCAATAATGCCATTAAAAATAAAGTAAATTCAACCAAAGAGTCATATGTCACAGCAGAACAGTTGCTCACATTTTCTGAAAAGCTGACCATCCCTCT